>NW_006921638.1:8814179-8865668 GCF_000298275.1 Orycteropus afer afer | reverse complement strand
CTTCCTTCCGAGGAGTGGCTGGTGGGTTTGAACCGCCAGCCTTCTGGTTAGCAGTCAAGTGCCTTAGGCACTATGCTACCAGAGCTCCTCGGCCTTTTCTATATATATGAAAGAATCTCAGGTTCTATAATATCTACACTTATTGCCTGCCATGAAGACTATCATTATGGGGGATTTAAAATGATATAAATGAATTCCTTGAAAATATGAAATATGACAGTTTTAGTGTTCTATGAAACCACTACATATATATTCCAGAACCACAACTATTAATAGTTTTTTTGTTTTTAATGTCCTTAAAATTTGTAAATTTTAACACAGGTGGTAGACAGATTTTAGCTGTAGAAAATTAACCAACCCTACTCCAAGTAATTTTATGCTTCTGTTTTTAGAATCACAATGCCAGAGTCAGCTTATTATTCCAAAATTTCTCTTACATATCATACTATTATATTCTTTTTAAAGTTGGAATTCAATTTTAATTATTTCACACAAACATTTTATATAAATTTTCATTATTAAAAACTAATACAAGCTCCTTGTAAAAATATGCAGAAGACAGAAATATTTAATTTTTATACTTTTTGTACATTTTTAAAATACATAGAATACACTCTCATATTCTTCAGAATTTTTCAAAGAAATATAAAATAATGCACAGACTTATATCATTTACATGTCATGATTTAATCAACTAAGATACTCCTGATTTCAAATTTTACACTCTTTCCAATTATTCACTGTATAAATAACACTGTAATGAACATCTATGCATGCAGATCTTTATGGAGATACTTATTTAATTACTTAGGAAAACCCCTAAAAGTATGGCTACTAGATTAAAAGTCAGTTTAAAACTCTAAAATATGCTGTCAAACTTTTCTTTTTAAAAGTGCTATTTATTTTCGCCAATACTAAAGAAATTGCTAAAGTATACAAAATGCTAAATTTAAATTTCAGAAATAAAACTTCTTAAGACTCTCAATTATTTCACACATATTTGAGACTAGATAACAACACTTCTAAATTATTTCCACATAAGTACACTTTCTAAAACATGCTCTATATTTACATTCAGATACTTAACAGATATTAGAGCTAAATTTTTTAATGTAAAATGCATGCTTATCCTTGAAGCACCAAATTATCGATTATCTTGTATATTTTTGAAATATTGCTTAACAGTGTTGACTTACTTACTGCACAAAATATTTGTATTAAAATTTAAAAGATACCAATATGAAAATACCAGGAAATATAATTTCTATCAAACTTTTTCCAAGATTATTTCCTCTTCAGAATCAAACATTTGAAAAAGTCTTAAAATCATTTTGTGAAAAGTTTTATATGTTGTTTTTGTTTTAAATACCATAATTACATTATATGCTCTCAAATACCTGCTATCTTGGTAAAGTCCATAGGAAACCATTTCTAATAAAATAGTGTTTAACTGCTGGCTATTATTATGCATAATATGTTCTCTGTCCAAGGGTGGGGAAAAAAAAAACTTTTTTTTTTTTTTTAAATAGAAGGAGGATACAAAATTGGCCACACATTACCCTCAAGAATTATTTAACCTGGAAATTGATAATTCACCCTGATCATAAATCGATAGGATTCTTCAGCTAAAGATGGTAATATAATCTACGTTCTACTTACCCATATTTCTAACTGCTTTCTTTCACAGAAAGGTGTCTTTTTGTTTTTATCTGAAATTGTAGGCCATATTCTTGAAACCATTTTACCCTCCAAAATTAAAAAAATGTATGTGTAGTTAATGCTCCATTATACTTTAATGCATTTAAGTCCTCCAGGTATTAAACTAAAGGTTATCACACTTTATTAATACCCAGTACATATATAGAAAAACAGAATTCCTATGTATATTATTTCTTAAACGTGAATAATGCTATTTTTTGGAAGGAAGGTTGGGCAATCCTACTTCCATAGTGATAACTGCCTCGGAAACCCAAGGAGGGGTCGCTATGAGTCGGGGCCGACTCGACGGCACATAACAACAACAACAACATATAGAGTTCTGTTCTTCTTAATCACTTCAAGTCCATATCATGTGAGATAGTGTATGCTTTTTACAAGAGAACAATGTAAGCATTTTCTACTATGCTTTGATTTTCTTCATACTAATTGCTTAGTGTGTCTTTATATATGTTCTATAATGATAGATTTCATATCTATATATTTAACACTTTAACCTGAGGAGTAAAACTTAAGTTGTAAATTTCAGAGAATTTATGTCCTAATTATTTGGACAATCATAATTAAACCTTTCCCCTCCCCATCAAAAGCAAAGTAACATCCTCTGTAATACAAAGAACTTGACAAAATTCTTTTATTTATAAAATATTAGCCTAATTTGAGTGCACAGAAAAAAATGTGTTTAATGAGAAAAAAAAACAGATTAAATACTTGTATCATCAGTTAAATAAGCTAGGCAAATTAATTATGTAAATGATAAATTATACATTGTTAAAATATAGTTAGAGATAGGTAGATAGGTAGATAGATTTATAAACACAGGACTTAAGAATTAAAGGAGTTCTTTCTGCTAAAACCCAATATTGGCCTTATTTTAGTTTAATTGGAAGAGGATCTCAAATTCATCTTCTCCATGAGATATCAGGAACCTGGATTTCTCTTTGTACCAAAGGTTAATAAGAAATGTGTCTGCAAAAGTCAAACAGCATTAAATACCAAAAACTGATTATTATTCTACAGGAGTTGTTCTGCCATTCATAATCTCTCCATGCCCCAACCTTCCACAGCTAATCTTTAATGGATGACATGCAAGAAAGGAAAATAACTAACATAAAGCAGAGATGCCAAAGTGAGCTTCTAAGAAATAGAAAAGTAAGGCTTTTAAATATTTTAAATATCACAAAAATAACTTATATAAGAAAAACTATTTAAATAAATACTCATGTAAAATTTAAACATCATCTGTACATTGAAAATGCAATAGAATAATAAAAATTAAATAGAATTACCCTAAACACTAGACAATTTCCACTGAGATTGTTTAGGAAAAATGAAAGGTTTAATTGAACCTTTATTTAAAAGTTATAACCAAATCACTGATCTAACAGTAAATTAATGGATGCAGATCAGGCCATACAATTCTCTTATTTTTAGAATGAATTTAGCTAAAACAAACTTTGAAATGTTTGTGGTTAAATCACTTTATTTAGATGAGAGGAGATACATATCTAGAGGACAAAGACTCAATGTTTCTGCTGTGCTTCTCTAAAATATTCCCCAATATTTTAAGGTCATACATGCCAACAACTATCAAAATACTATTATTCATATGCATAATTTAATGAGTCAAAAAATAGTAAAAAGCCCTAACCATATAGAAATAATATTTTCCCAATGTTAATAGAGAGTCAGCTGGGCATTTCAGCTTTTTTCTAAGACTAAATAAAACATACTTTTTTTCCTTCATTTCTTTTCTATAAAGATGAAAGAAAGAGTTTTCAAATTTTCAAGCTTTCTAAAAATCAAGGAAAAATAATAACAGGATCAAACGAAATAAATAACAGTGCTTTGTAAACTAATTTTTAAAAAAGATATAATCATTTATTTGCGAAACAAACCAAATATAAGTAATTATTTAAAAAAAAAACCTCACTGCAATCAAGTTGATTCCGACTCATAGCGACCCCCATTGGGTTTCCAAGGCTGTAAATTGTATGGAAGTAGATTGCCCAGTCTTCCTTCCGCAGAGCAACTAGTGGGTTATGAACTGCTGACCTTCCAGTTAGCAGCCAAATGCATTATCCATTACACCATCAGAGCTCTTATAAATAATTACAGGATAGAATTTATATAATTAAACAACTATTAGGAACGCACTTATATGCTCCCTATTAGATCAAGAAATCTGAGAAAGCAAGATGGTGACAACATCATCAGTACCTTAATATTATAATTGCCATTTATTGAGTGTCTCCTAAAGATTAAGCATGCCATAAACCTTATCTCACTTTAACTTCATAGTAACCCATAAAGTAAGTTTTAACTTAGGTGCAGTGAAGCTGTCATTTACACACAGTAAGTGGTGAAAAGAAGAAAACAAAGGTCTCAATGCAAAGTCTGAGCTGTAACTGTTACCTAGTATATTATACAAGGAGGCCTAGTGGTGCAGTGGTTAAGCGCTTGGCTGCTAACTAAAAGATTGGTGGTTCAAACCCATTAGCTGCTCCACAGAAGAAAGATGTGGCAGTTGGCTTCTATAAAGATTACAGCCCTGGAAACCCTATGGGGGTAGTTCTACTCTGTTCAATAGGGTTACTAGGAGTTGAAGTCAACATGATGGCAGCGGCTTTGGTTTTTGGTTTTAGTGTATCATACCAGGTGGTGCTTTGGTTAAAGCACCGGGACGCTACCACAGGGTTGGCAGTTTGAACCCACCAGCCACTCCATGGGAGAAAGACAAGGCAGTCTGCTTTCATAAAGATTTACAGCCTTGGAAACCCTATGGGGCAGTTCTACCTTATCCTATAGGGTCACTTTGAGTTGCAATTGACCCTCTGGCAGTAGGTTTTTTTTTTGTTGTTGTTGTTGTTGTTGTTATGGTGCAAAATAATGGAGAAGTGACAGTGGTCAAACACTCGAAATCCCAAATCTATATATTTAGAGCCTGATCTAAATACTGATGCCTAGTATACAATAGGCCCCCAACAAATAATTCTTGGTTGCTTTGTAAAGAAGTTAGCATAGTTCCTACAAAATAGTAAGTGCTAACAAACAGTACCCATGGTGGTGATGATGATGACAATGAAAGTAATGTAAGATAAGAAGGGGATGGTAAAAGGGCCAAATATCTCAGATTTTATCATGGTACACAGCTGATTTCCAATCATCCAATAAGATCACATTACAATGACAGTAGTAACATTATGTAAAACCAATAGGGAAATAAAGTAAACAGGCTTGAAGACTATTATAATAGTTTATATGAAGGTTATCATAGGTATACATTGAATTAAAGCCCAATGTCTTTGTATTTCATTTCCTTCTTTCAGATTCATATTTTAGTAAAAGGTATTATCACTATGAAATTTCTTCATTATCTAATCCTTCGTTTCTTCAATTTTTCAGTTTATTTTTCTTTTAAAATCTATTAAAAGTAAATCACTAATTTTTAATTAAAAGCTAAACAGAATAAAATCGTCTCATGATTTCTGGCAAAACAATATTACAAAGGTTTAAAAATTTCCTAAAAGAATAATAAAATAACATTAATATTAGCTACAACTTACTGAATACTATAGTTAAATACTCCAAACAAACAAACAAACAAATGCTCTGCCATTGAGTTGAATCCGACTCATAGCGACCCCTCCTTGGGTTTCCAAGGCAGCATCTCTATGGAAGTAGACTGCTCTGTCTTCCTTCTGAGGAGTGGCTGGTGGGTTTGAACCACCTGCGCTCTGGTTAGCAGTCAAATGTCTTAGGCACTACACCACCAGAGCTCCTAGATAACTTACTATCTCTCATCCTTAAAATAATTTTATAAATTACTAAACATTATTTACATTTTACATGGGAGAAAATAAGTTTGGAGATCCTAACTTGCCCAAATGCACACAGTCAATGCTAATGTCAAAATTGTGATATGAATTTGGGTCAATCAGACTCCAAGGCTTTTGGTCTTTCCATTGCTTTAGACTGCCTCTCAGAGAATAGGTACCTTTTGTTTTATGTTCTGATTATACCAGGTTATTAGTCCTGTAAATTAGACAACCAGGTAGGAAGACAAGATGGACTAGGATATACCTAATACAAGTTATATAATACACAGAAAGATAAAAATAAGTAAGAAGGACATTCGAAAGGCAAGAAAAATGGCATGAGTAAAATGGCAAGATTTGATCACAGCCATCTTACAGATTTCATAAACTTTGGTTTATATGGTTCTTGTACTTCAAATTCATCACAGGAATTATTTTCAGATTAAAACCAGTAGCTGTCAAGTAGATTCTGATTTATGCTGATTCATGTGTGGCACAGCAGAACAAGACTCCACAGGATTTTCAACAGCTGTGATCTTTTGGAAGTAGAATGCCAGGCCTTTTTTCTGAGGCTCCCCTAGGCGGATTAGAACTGCCAATGTTTAGGTTAATAGCTGAGTGCTTAATCACTTGCACTACCCAAAGACTTCTACATTGTTGTTTTGTTGTTGGGTGCCATAGTGTCGATTCCAACTCACAGTGATTTCATGTGACAGAGTAGAACTGTCCCATAGGATTTTCTCAGCTGCAATCTCAATGGAAGCAGACTGCCAGTTCTTTCTGTTGCAGAGCTGCTGAGGGAGTTCCAACAGCCAATCTTTTGGTTCACGGCAAGTGCTTAACCTCTGGGCCACCAGGGTTCATTGTACTAAGATTAGAAAACAAATAAGTATAATAAAAACAGTATCGTACCTTTAAAAGTAGTTTACTTTTCCTACCTCTAAATCTAATGCACGCTCATTATAGAAAACCTTTCTGAAAAGGTTAAAAAACCTCAGTAACATTCACAAAACCAAAAAAACAAACTAGTTGCTTTGAGTTGATTTCAACTCACGGTAAACCCATGTGTGCAGAACTGCACTCCACAGCATCGAAGGCTGTGATCTTTTGAAAGCTGATAACCAGGGCTTTCTTTCACAGCATCACTAGTTTAGCTCAAACTGCCAGTCTTTGAGTTATTCAAGTGCTTAACTGTTTGTACCACCCAGGGACTCATAAGACATTAAAACCTCTACTTAAAGACCACCAAAATTTGCTTCTTATTTTATATATGTACATACATGCTTTTTAAAACTAAGATCATAAATATAAGTTTATTTTCTGCTTCTTTCACTTAATACTGAGTCATGAAGATTTTCTCAGAAATGCTTTTTTAATTACTACACGATGTCTCATAGCCTAAATGTACTAATTTACTTAAGCATGGTGGCACAGTGTTAAGCATCTGGCTGCTAATAGAAAGGTCACAGTTCCATTCACCAGCCACTCTGTGGGACAAAGATGTGGCAGTCTGCTTCCATAAAGATTTACAGTCTTAGAAACCCTATGGGGCAGTTCTGCTCTGTCCTACAGGGTCACTAAGTTGGAACTGACTTGATTGCAATAGGTGGGTATATGTTAGATTACTTTTAGTGCTCTTGCTATCATAACTAATACTGAGATAAATATCCTTTTATATAAATCTTTGGTTCTGCCTTTTGCATATACAGTACTGAGTTGTCAGTGAAGGCAAACATGGGTATATGGACGGATAGATATGTGGACAGGCTAAACAATTAGGTATGTCTAAATGGTGGGGAGTGTATCCAAGATCAAATATAAGGTTGGCAGACAATGGTCATATAAGTTTATGTGAATGATCAAAATTCCCAGGTGTATAGTAGAGCTGACAAGGGGCAAGGTTGTGGTCACTGCTTGGTCACAGCCAGCTACCCAGAGCGACCGAGTAGCTGAACCTGCGGGCTTGGGACCATAGTCGCAGGGGACATCAAGCTCAACTGGCATAACATACTATACAAAACATTGTTCCACCTCCTACTTTGGTGAGTAGCGACTGGGACCTTAAAAGCTAGGAAGCTGCCATCTAGATGCAACGATGGGTCTCTCCTCGTCAAGAAGAAAGAAGAAAACCAAAATTAATGGAAACAATCAGTCCTAGCGACTGGTACATCATCCAATCTGCAACCTATACAACTATGAGACCAGAAGAACTAGATGGTAACCAGCTACCACTATCATCCACTTGGAAGGGATGTAGGAGATCCTGCATAGAGAGGAAGAACAATGTGGAACAAAACTCAAAATAATTTGGAGGCAAAAAAAAAAGGTGGGGACCAGGTTTGCTGGTCCAATAGAGCCTGGTGTAACCACTGAGACTATGGCCCTGAGCTGCCCTTCAGGTCTGGAATTGAACCCACACCTGTGGTTTCCAGCCAAACAAAGTACAGGCTTGTGAGTTAAACATTTACCTCAAGTAGACACACGCCCTGGAGAGAACAATCATGGGAGAAGGAAGGGCTGCTTATGCACAGGGAGACAGCTCAGGGCGCAGAAGAGTATGGAGCGATGGACACTGGGAAGAGGTAACTATGGGGAGGAAGTGGGAGGGAAGCTGTTGCATTGTGGTAAATTTTGGTCAATGACATGAGATGAAGTATATGTGAACTACTGTTTGAAAAGTGAATTTACTCTGTAAATCTTCACCCAAATCAAAAAAAAAACTTTGGTTCTGATTTCCTTATAATATCTCATATTCAGTTAATATTTTACTTTAAAAATTATAGATATATGTTTAGGAAACTATAAAAACAAATTAAACATCTTTCAAAGATTTAGCATTTACTAAAACAATATTTTATCATTAATGAGAAATATTTTAATAAGAGTCATAAAAGAGTTATATGATCATACTTTCTCTTTTATGTATGCATGTGTCAAATTTAATGAAAGGGAACCCTTAAATATATGTCAGTCAATAAATATTTGAAGAATAGCTATATTATAGAAAAGTTTAAGAAAAAGAGTGATATTACCACTTCATGAGTTTACTCCTCCAAAAGATAAGGGAACTGTGCAAACATATTAATTTATGTTTCTCAGTAAATCATGAGGGACTAAATTTTATTAAATTACTTCCGTAAAACATTTTCAAAGTTAAATTAACATGCAAACACCTCAAACCAAATGAACTTCCTGTGATACCATCTTCGCAATTAGTCTACCTCTACATACATATGCTGTAAAAATTGTTCTAAACTTACATCTGAGTTATTAATCTTTAACATACTGTTAGTTTTCCTTAAAATACGATTCTCTTATTTCTCCCCTAAAAAGAAAAAAATCATAGTAGTTTAACATTAACAGGAAAGTAAACATCTGGTATTTAGCTGGAGTATTTATTTATGACTATCTTATTTATATTTTCATAATGATATTTAGTTCTATTTTTCATAGTACTATTTTGAAGGTAGACTATACCTATTAATGATATCACTTACATGATAATTCTTTCATATATGCAACCAGGTTAAGTGGCTTATAAAGCGCAATTATAATCTCAGACAAATCACAAAATAATTTTTTCTTAAAATCATTTCAATTGACATAATTAAAATGAGTACTCTCTAAAATGTCTCTGAATCCTAATATCTTATTCTTTGAAATTTCTATTTCCTTAACATACTGAAACAGCGTGTGGAATAAAGTCAAAGTTACATATATAGTGAGATCATAGACTACTGAGAATCATCTGATCATATCTGCAACATATCTCAGAAAGAATAAAAATAATTTCTCCTTGAAAAGACATGTGAGTAAAGATAGACTCCAAGAGATATTTAAGGCAGTCATTTATAATCTTAAACTTTGGTAACCTTTCAATGTAAGCTTCTCAGGGAAAATATGATTTCTATCATCATCCACATCACCACATGAAAATTTATTATTAATTACAGATTTTTGAATCAAACATAGGTTTTCATTGGCAAAGAATATATGACAATCTTCATACAAAGGAGAAGTATTTCCTCTCAATGAGCTAAAACAATAAGTGGTATTTGAACTGCTGGTTGAAAGGTAGAGGCACTGGTAATCATTATTTCCCCTTGTTTGTTCAGGCCCTTCCAACAAAACAAACAACCTTTTTGTGATTGGATTGACATGGTGTTAACAATGCGTTTAATGCCCAAATCAGTATGAATACAGGTAAAGCTCTCACTAATACCAGTACCAGGATGTTAAAGCCACCTATTTTCTAAGCAGCCAAAAAAAAAAAAAAAGAGAGAGAGAGAGAGAGATCATCCCTTGTCCCCTCCTTAGGCAAATAAGCTAATACTCACAAAGCCACATCACATAACAACCTTGTGTATGATTTTTAAGGCCATAAGTTAATACTCATCTATACCTGCAGTCTTTTCAGCAATTTTAGCTTCTGTTGCTTTCTCTTGGAGTTGCAGCTTAAGCTTTAGTTTTCTCTGTTCCTTATCTTCTTTAGTCAGTTTTTCTTGAAGCTGAAACACATTGAATAAAATAGATTTTTATCTGGCAAATATCCTGCACAAATATAATGTATTTCAAAGGAAAACTCTCTTTCCTAAACTGTTATATTTTACAACCTAAATGTATATCTCCCCTTCAAAAAACTATTTTAAGTTTCTAAATAATTTATAAAGTAAAAATTATCCAGATTGATAAAGAAGTTGCAAAAACATTTTAATATGCATTTAATTTATGTGTGTGTCCGTGTGTGTGTAGGCAAGTGAAATTAAGAGGAACACCATTATTATTAAAAATAACTATAACAAAACAATATCCCATCCATCCTTTGTCTTCAAGCAACACTTGGAAGGGACTATACTAATAAAACAATGGACAGCATAGCTTTACATCTTCACTTAGCAATTCCAACATTTTGAAACAAAGTTAATTAAAATAATAATCTTAATATCTGATACCAATCTTCCTTTGAGAATGCTATTCCATCATATCCCATTTTAATTGGCACTGGCATCTGACTCATAATCTACTTGTAACAAACAACTGCTAACTGAAAGAATAGAAAATATCTCATGTTCTTACACTGAATCTCTCCAACTCTTTTTTTCCAATTCCTCTAGAGACTTTTGTCATTTGTGTTGTTTTCCATGAGGACAAATTCCTAACATTATGCTTCAGTTTAATTTAGTAAAATAACTAGAATATTAAAATTTTAAAAATCAGAAAATTAAGTAGATGTATAAAAACAATATAGTAAATGAACATGAAAGGTAGTTATGCTCAAAGGAATGCATATAGAAAAAGAACCAGAAAAGAAGATAAAATATGGTATCATAAAAACTGATTTAGATTAGTCAAAACGAAACAAAATAAAATAACATAAGGTAAAGGACTATATTGCCACATTTTGCTACTTTAAAGTTTATGTGCATATACTATTGAGGTCTAATACAAAGCACATATACTAATAAAAAAAGAAAAAAGAAAGGTAATTTTAAACCAATACATTGTATTTTTCATACTACATAAGGCTGAAGGAACTACATACAGTAATTTGTTATTTATTCATTTATATTAGGTACCTACCCAACGTGCCATAGATTTATGGAAAAGGAAGTGGTATCACAGGCCAGCAAAGCAGGGAAACAGACATGGCCAATCCTTCAACTGAGAAATACCCTGATAGACCATTTGGAAGGGACATAAATTTACTATTAAAAGTCTTAAAATATATAATAAAACTGAATCATGATGTATAACAAAACAAATAGAGTAGGTCAATAGATAAAAGCATACTGCACAATTATCAGACTTTCTATATGGTACCTTTTCATTGCTTGCTCTAAGAATGTCCAATTCTTTTAGAAGAGATGCTACCGTGCTCTCTTTACTTAAGTCTGAAGTAACTTGATAAGGATTCATAAGTTCACAATGCAAATCATTGTTTCCATGTTCTACAATGCTGCAATAGATAAAACTATTAAATAACATATACATATGATTTCTACCTAGGATCTATAAATTTTTTACTTCAAATGGGCAAGACAAATTTAATTTTCACAGTAAATATATGTTACCTAATTCTAAATTTCTCATTATATACTGTTAAGAAAATAAACTGGATGAAAAGAATAAACAAATTAATTTCACAAAGAGATACTAATCTATGAACTGAGAAAGCAAAATTTATGGAAACCTTTTAGTAATGTCACAAACCAAAAAAACCCAAATTCACTGATATCGAGTCTGTTCTGACTTATAGCAACCTCTCTTTGGGTTTCCGAGGCAGTATCACTATGGAAGTAGATTGCTCAGTCTTTCTTCCAAGGAGAAGCTATTAGGTTTGAACTGCTAGCCTTCTGGTTAGCAGTCAAATATCTTACACACTCTGCCATCAGAGCTCCTAGGATGTTATAGAGTGGCTCATATAGTTCAGTATACCAAACAAACAATTCAGGTTTCAGGGGCTGTGAATATTAATTCAGTTTCTACTTATAGTCAGGGCTCTATATTTTATTTTTTCCTGAAAATAAGACCAATAATGAGTTTCTTTTTCAATTTAGTTGACAGATTATCATATTTTCATTATTAAATTCAAATACTAAAAATAAAAACTTATTCCTGTAACACTTAAGGGTAAATAAAAAAAAAAAAAATTTTTTTTGACATTTTGTATGCTGAGACCACTGTCAGCTTGTTAGCAGATAGTATAAGGGAAGGGAAGGAAAAGAGATAGGTTGGTTTTTTTTGAAAGGATTATATTAAATTTGTAGGCACAGGTTAATCTCAAAGTTACTAAGAATAAATAAAGCAGTGAAGCTTGGGAGAGTCAGTGCAGCTCTGACTGATTATGCTAGATATCACATACCCTGGCATTAGCCTAAAGTGTATTATTTATTTTTCCAATCTGCTTATAAAATGTTTATGGCCTCTTCATTCATCTCTGCTTCTACCCTACAAAATGATTCCAATCTGCAGCTCAGTAAAGCAATGCTACCGAATCTAATCTAATTGCTAAGAGGTGGGAACATAGTAGCATATATACTTTAGTGTTTTTATATTAATTACAAGCAGATGCAGAACAAACTGAATAATTTGTAAGTAAATAAAAACAGTTGTTGCTATGCAAACTGTTAAAATAATATTCTATAAAATATGATTATATCTGGACTGAAAATATAATTACATTAATTAGTCACTGAATTTTTTTAAATCTGGTATTTTCAAAGCCTGTGACTAATTACTAAAGTACTTTAATTACATAGGTAAAAGTCCCAAGAATCACAAAATCAGATACCTCCATGGGATAGGTAGGTAGGTAAGGTGAATAGGTAAAGGCTACAAAATGTAAAATAACATGGAAAGGAAAAGAGGAGAGGACCAGGTTCTTCTTAAAGCATTCAAATTAATTTAAAAGAGAAACTGTGTTAATCAAAATCAAAATATATCTTTGGCTTAATTTGTCCTGTGGCTACCAATTTTTAATCTCTGATGAATAGCATCATATTTATATCAATGTAGAAGGAATCTGCACATCTATAATGAAAAGTCACAGAAAATAATATTCAACAAGAAATGAATAAAACTTCATGGCCTTCATTCAAACTTACCATGTGCTTTCTCAATCACCTACCTAAACTCATTATAGCAATGTAATGGAAACAGTAGAAAACTCTGACAGGTTCCCCCAAATTCTAATAAATTAATGATAAATCAAAATTAGCCCACACCAAAAGAAGCAAATTAAAAGCAAAGAAAGATAATGTTCTCCCAGTTCTCATTTTCTAAATATAAGGCCGCTAGCACTCACTTGGATTTCTCAGTAGTACAATAAGCTGTCTCATCATCTGGATAAGGAGTGATGACTTGAAAATTCCTTGATCTCTGCCCTGGTAGCTCTGTGTCCTCATATGTGGCTTCATTAATTAATTCGCTGGATTTTTGATGCATGCTTTCCACAGAACTCATGGTCAGTTGTTCATCTGGCTGTGAATTTTTATTTTTCCCTTTAGTTTCTTCTTCAAGATAACTATGAGGTATATCTGTATTTAAAAAAATATATGTGGTACCATAGCTACATATTAAATCATTCAATCAAATGAATATTTTGTGAAAATAAATGCTCTCACAGCTTTAAACATATACTGATTAGTCTTGCTTCTACTGCAATCAGATAGGCATGTGCAGTTGTGGATTTTGCCACTGACAGTACCAATTCCATAGTCAACAGACATTTAAGACAGTGGCTCAAAACCTGGGCTATACATTAGATAAATTAAAAAAAAAAAAAAAATTCTAATGTCCAGACCGCACCTATACTAATTAAATAAAAATCACTGAGAGTGAGATCCAGTCGATATTTTTGAAGTTCTCCAGATGACTCCAGTATACAAACAAGGTTGGGAACCATTAATTTAGAGCCCCTCTCCACACACACACACACACCCAATTGCTTCTCTTTTGTAGATTGCTTAGAATACAATGTAATAAGTTAATGATTATGAGAGTGATAAAACGATAAAGGGGACTGTTGGGGTTAGAATTCTAGCACTGACAAGCTGAGTTACCTTAGGCAAGTTACTTAACTTATTCAGGCCTCAATTTCTTATTTGTAAAATGGGAATATAATAGCACTTACTTCACTGAATTGTTGCAAGTGTTAATGCATGCAAAATACTTGCCTAGTGCATGGCACATCAACAAATGTTGCCTATTATTTCTGTGATCAACATCATATTATAACGGTACAATATAAGGAGAATTATTTCTAACCTTCTTTTATCAGATATGTATTATATACATCAATGACAATTTCAATAATGCATGATTATCTCATAAAAATTATTTTAAGCCGGCAGTAGAAATTTCAAAGGAATAGTAGCTATTTCAAAGGAACAATACATAATTAATGTTATAGTAAAGTTTTTGGGAGAAAATCACAATCAATCATTCACAAAAACTGATCTCAACTAGTACTTTATTATTGTCAGCAGGAATAATTCTTAAACTTTAAAGAGTAGATGGACCTCATTTGGTTGTTGGGGATGGCTTCTCCAATCTGCCAATCTTGCAATACTTTTCTGGCAGAAAGTAGTTTTAGAATAAAAGAAAATGAAAGGGTACTTCTAAATAAGGCACTTCTTACAAAGTACACGTTCTTTAAGAAGAAATTCTTTGGTTGAATATAAACTGAAATTAGGTAGTCAGGGTTAAGCTCCAAGTCCTGGCCATTATTCTTTTTGGTGGTGAAGCTAGATTAGAAATCACTGGTTTTTAGCATATAGTTCTTGATTTCACTTTAAGGGAAAGGGAGATATATAAGAACTTTGAACATTACACTGTTTTTGACTTAATCTTTAACAATTTTATAGGTACAGGAATCTTACTTTTTGGTTCTTGACATTTCAACACTCCTACTTGTTTGTTTTAGATGATCACTATACTATTTTTCTAGAAGAGAGTGGTATTACTAAATAAAACCCAAAATACCAAATCCATTGCTTTCCAGTCAATTCCAACTTTTAGTGGCCCTATAGGATAGAGGAGAATTGCCCTATAAAGTTTTCAGGCTATAAATCTTTTTAGAAGCAGATTAGCACATCTTTCTCCCATGGAATAGAGGGTTGGTTCAAACTGCCAACCTTTGGATTTGCAGCCAAACACTTAACCACTATGCCACCAAAACATCTTTTTATTAGTAAATTAAAAGAAACCCCTTTGCCATCGAGCTGATGCTGACTCATAATGACCCTGTAGGGTACAGCAGAACAGCCTCACAGGGTTCCCAATGTATAAACCTTAGTAGAAACAGATGGGCATGTCTTTGTCCCACAGAGCTGATGGTGGATTCAAACCACCAACCTTAAGGTTAGCAACCAAACGCTTAACCACTGTGCCACCAGGGCTCCTGTACTGGTAAATAGAACCTCTAAAACTCTGGTAGCATAGTGCCTAAGGCACTTGACTGCTAACCAGAAGGCTGGCGGTTCAAACCAACCAGCCACTCCTCGGAAGGAAGATTGGGCAACGTACTTCTGTAGTGATACCACCTCGGAAACCCAAGGATGGGTCACTATGAGTCAGGTCCGACTCGATGGCACATAAAAACAACAACAACAACAATCTGAATGAGGGAATTTTATGAGTGAACATAAAGGAATACCTGTTTATCATCAACAGACCATGCTTTTTAATACTCACAATAAAAACAATTCAAATGAAACAAAATCATGATCAAAATAACAAATTTTCTCCCAGGAACATAATGAAAAACCAGAAGATGTCTCACAAGGAAAGGATGAGCCATGGAGCACTATCAGCTGTAAAAGCCCCAAGCCTCCATTAACAGTATCACAGCAAGTGCTTCAAAGGCTTTAACCTGTTTCTGAGACTAAATTCAGCATTACTTATCATTTGTCCCTTGTTTTTACCTCTGTGTTTCTGAGTCAAGATCATCTTTTCCTTTCAGCTTTTTATTCCTAATTTCAATCCCAGATATCCACACTTCCTATCATATCCTATGATTAGTTTTACGGCTCTTTTTCTCATTTCAGTTTTTACCTAATGTCAAATTGTATGATGCCCTGACTTTCTGGTAAATCATGGCCATTCCACCTATGACTGCTATCTCCTCCACACTCTTAGAGTAGATGTGGGAGCTGTCTAATAAAAGGATGCTTTGCTAATCTCTCCAAGATTTTAGTAATTATAACATCAGGAAGTATTATTAAAATAAACCCTTCAAGTTCTCACATGCTTCTAAATTCATCATGTTTAATATTTTCAAAGATTCTGTACTCTGTGTAATTTGGCTTTGATGGTATCTGGATGTTTCTAATCTTGCTCTGTAGTAAAAGTTTCTAGATTCCTAATAAAGTGTTCACCAAACATTCGGAGCCTGTTCTGCAGACAGGACTATCCATATTCTTGTAATGAGAATTCAATTTTAATTTAGTGTAAACAAGGCTGAATCATAACATTTTGCTTCCTGCCTGTCTTTTTTTTTTTTTAAACCAATAAGGACATATGCTAATCTAACATTTTTTAAAAAATTAAACTATTTTGGCAAATACAATTTCAGCAATTTATTGCTTCAATCCTCTGAATGCTCTCAATGTTCTTCTACTCTGTCATACCGCATTATCCGGTATCAGAATCTATCATTTGTATAAAAAGTCTGATCCCACTAATTAACTTATTATCTTAACATTAATTTATGGAGAATCCACAGTCTGATATGCCCTATGAAAAGGCCTGGGAATACAAAGATAGGCCTCTTCTCCTCAAGGATTCTACAGTATAGTAAGGAAGGCAAACGCATCTAAAGATTTGACTACAACGTAATAAGGACTATCCTAGGGCTGTAAGGACCAAATACATAATATGTTTTGCTAATATGCTATGCATACTGATGCTCAACTAGAAGGGTAAGAAGATTTCTCAAAGACATTTTTCAAAAAAAGTGCAAGCAGGAGTATACAAAGCAATAAATCACCAAATAGTTTGAGTTGGGGAAGGAGCCCTGGTGGCACAGCAGTTAAGCACTTGGCTGCTAACTGAAAGGTTTGAACCTACCAGTTGCTCCGTGGCACAAAGATGTGACAGTATGCTTCTGTAAAGATTTGCAGCCTCAGATACCCTATGGGGTAGCTCTAACAGAGTTGCTGAGTCCGAATCAACCTGACAGCAGTGGGTTTTGGTTTTGATTGAGTTAGGTAAAGTAAAGAAAAAGTTGACCATAAGAAGAGAACAGGGAGGGTCAGAGAGGAGAAAGAACAGATTTAGGAAGAACCAAGAGACATTTCTTATACTGAGATAGCAAGATGTTATAGTTAAAAAAATGAAAACAACAACAACAAAACACCAAACTCACTGCCATCAAGTCAATTCTGACTCATAGCAACCCGCCAGGACTAAGGAGAACTGCCCCAAAGGGTTTACAAATCTTTATGGAAGCATACTGCCTCATCTTTCTCCCATAGAGTGGCTGGTGGGTTTGAATCACCAACCTTCTGGTTAGCAGCCAGATGCCTTAACCATTGTGACATCACAGCTCCAAAATGTCACGCTGTTGTTGTTATATGGCGTCAAGTCAGACCCGACTCATAGCAACCCCTCCTTGGGTTTCCGAGGCAGTATCACTAAGGAAGTAGATTGCCCCATCTTCCTTCCGAGGAGTGGCTGGTGGGTTTGAACCACCAGCCTTCTGGTTAGCAGTCAGGTGCCTTAGGCATTATGCTACCAGAGCTCCCTCAAAATGTCATAGTAAGTGCAATTTCTGAAATGCACAATATGTAAAGACAAAGTCCAAGATGTGCTCATCTGGGAATGGGTTGATGAAATAGATTGATAATGAAGTACTTGGAGCAGAGAAAATCAACTAATTTGGGTGCTGAAAGTTTTATACCTGAACAGACTGAAGTCTTGCAGAAAAATGGCAAGAAAGGGAGACAAGAAATAAAGCAAAATGCAAAAGACTTCATTGACTAAGTAAGATAGAAACAAAAATGAGGAAGATGTCAAGAAGTGATGGTAAGAAACAGAGTGATTTCTTTTAAAAATTTTTTATTTTGAAATAATTTGTTTGAAATTGCAAAAACAGTACAAAAAATCTTGTGTACCCTCCTCCAACCATATTCCCCAAATGTTGACCCACCAGCTGCTCTGCAGAAGAAAGAAGGTGCAATCTGCTTCTGTAAAATTTTACAGCCTTAGAAACTCAATAGGGGTTGCCATGAGTCAGAATCAACTCGAAGGCAGTGAATTTTTTTTCTTTTGATTTGATTTTATTTTCATTCTCTCCATATCTATGTATCTACCTATCTATCTACACACACACACACACATTTTTCTGAAACATGTGAGAGTGTGTTGCAGGCATAATGCACCTTTGACGGTTTAGTCAAATTTTAATATACTGCTCCATCATACTGCATTTTGCCAAATTTTCATTTTCTTTATTCAAAGTACCTCTTATATTCTCAATTTCTGAGTTAGTGCCTTCTCCAACCAAGTTTTCATTTATTTCCCCTAAACTCTCTAGACTAAAAGAAAGTGCTTTATGAAGTGATTATAGGATGAAACTACTAAAAGCTTTAGCTAAGCTGTTTGTATTATCCCATCACTAGAAAAACAACTGCACAGAGATACATAAACATATTAGCCAATAAAATGTCACAAAAACTGAGGTATAACAAACAATTACAGTGCTTGCCTAAAAACTGAAACGTTGGGAGGTTCAAGTCCCAAATGTACCTTAGAGGAAAACCCTGGGAGTCTACTTGTGGAAACCCAGCCACTGGAAACCCGCCTGAGCCCAGGTCTACTCTGACAAGGGGCCACCTTGAGCTAGGGGAAGAATGAAGCGGGGAGCTCAAGCTGAGGAGAGACCTGGTGATCTTTTCTAAACTGTAAAACTACCATTCCTACCCTGAGATTCTTAATCTAATGAGTAAGAATTTGAGGGCAAATGGTTTGCTTTATTTATTTTATGGATCTGTTTAGCATACCACTCAATTAAAAAAAACAACAAAAAGGAAAAATGTTAAAAACACATATTAATTTTTTATTCATACTCTTGCTGCTAGAGAGATGAAACTTTAAAATAAAACCATTCTATTTGCTCTCTCTGTAATCTGAAGTGGGAACTTTACATTTTTAGTAATCAACTAGTATTTAATCAACAACACTGTCCACTAGTTTATAATATGACTAACCAAATACCCTCAATACTATTTAAATTCATTTCTCCATAAGGACCTAGAATAAATTTTAAGTCTCTTCTTAAGCATGAAGTCTAACTTTATTTTCTCAAAGTTAAACAACAGGAAATTTTTTATTACAATTGTCAATCTCCTTATTTTATTTGCTCTTCTGTGGACACTGTTTTATTTGGGCATAAGAATTCAACCACTTCAAACCAAACTTATTTCTCATATTTTGCCATTACTAGCTAATTCTATTGTGCTACGACTGACATGGACTTAGCCTGCAACCTTGTGAAAGTGATGTTATAGAAGACTACTCAAACTCCAAAACCAAACTCACTGTTGTTGAGTGGGTTCCGACTCAGCAACCCCTCCTTGGGTTTCCAAGGTGGTATCTCTATGGAAGTAGATTGTCCAGTCTTTCTTCCGAGGAGTAGCTGGTGGGTTTGAACCACCAGCGTTAGCAGTCAAATGACTTAGGCACTACGGCACCAGAGTTCCTACTACTAGGTGTAATTCTAAAATGCCTCGTACTGTTACTAATAGAGACAATTTATTCACTTGGGGAAACTGGGAAGATTGAAGGAAGATTTTTTTTTTTGAGTCTTAAGGCACTTGACTGCTAACCAGAGGCTGGCAATTCAAACCCACCAGCCACTCTTTGGAAGGAAGGTTGGGCAATCTACTTCCCTAGTGATACTGCCTCAGCAACCCAAGGAGGGGTCGCTATGAGTAGGGGCCGACTCGACGGAACATAACAACAACAATAGCAAATACAGGTACCTTATATGCTTTGAAAACCCTCTATCTCACTATCCTGTTTCCAATGGAGTATTCTGATGATCTAACAAATTCTCTCCTTATTTCTAGGGGTGTTAGTATTGTCAACTCTCAATGCCAACATTGCTGTAATGCTTTCAATCTCTTGGTCTAGAAAATTAACAGTAATATAATTCCATTTCTAATCATAGAAAATAAAGCTTTGGGACCTTCTTTGAGTTCCATTCTCCAGATAATTATATATATAATATACTCAGTTAATGGAGCCCTGGTTGAACAATGGGTAAGCACTTGGCTGCTAACCAGAAGGTTGGTGGTTTGAACCCACCAGCCACTCCATGGGAGAAAGTTGTAGCAGTATGATCCCATAAAGATTTACAGCCTTGGAAACTCTATGGGGCAATTCTATTGCCCTGTCCTACAGGGCCACTTAGAGTCAGAATCAACTTTATGGCAGTGGCTTTCTTTTTTGTTGGATACTCAGTTAAACTGATGCTATCCAGTAAATCATGACTCATGGCCAAAAATAAATGTTACTTCCTTTCACAACTCCTATACAGAAGTGGGGAGATAGTTAGAGTCAAACAGGGATTCTTAGAAGCTGGGAAATTCTGTTCTGCTTGGCTTTGTAAATAGTTTGTGACAATTGGTATCTGTGTAAATGGATTTGATGGTCCCCTGGGGTGGGGGTGGGGGTCAATACTGTTTACAGAGCTGTTTCTTCAGAGTGGTTGAGCTAGAATTGTCTCTAGGGATCATACTGGGGTTACTCAGAATAGCAACATCCCAGCTACCTGAGAGCTGAGGGGTAGAAAAGAAAAAGGGACAGAAGTACTATAGGCAAGTATATTCAAATAAATGGACAGCCTACCCTAAAGATACATGTGCTGTTTATGGGTATTTACATCTAAAGTGAACCAAAATAGAGGCACTTTGCTAATGTGCTCATACTTCCTAACTCAATTCTTCACCACTTTAAAATGTATTTTATTTTATAAAATGTATTATATCACTTATATCTATAAACCTGATTTTATAAATCTAAGACCAGAAGCCTTATGTTTATTGCTTCTTTTTTTTCTGTATTGTCTATCACCACATTACACAAGGACATAAAAAAATGATGAGGTGCTATTTTGCTATTAAATAAGGGTGTAAATCTGATGTGGAAATGAAATTATAACACCTTTTTTTAACAGCTCAGGATTTTTAAATTAATTATTAGTGTCAAAGTAATAAGAACAGTATCGATTGTTGTTTCAAATCCTTAACTAAGTTAAATGTAGGTCATCTAATTATCTATTTATATGTATCATTACTATTTCCTTTACTAAATATTTCTGATTATTTATTTCCTTATTTATGGAGGAGAGGGTTAGTTTTCCACATAGATACATATCATTTGCACTTTTTTAAAAAAAATGTAAAAGAAAAACACATCAGAAACCTCTGTCACATCATAATGATTCCACCTATTACAAGTATATACAAAAGAAAAATTGAGACCTGCCAATTGAGTGGGTTCCAACTCACAGTGACCCCTCCTTGGGTTTCTGAGGTGGTATCACTACAGAAGTAGATTGCCCAGTCTACCTTCCAAGGAGTTTGAACCACCAGCATTCTGGTTAGCAGTCAAATGCCTTAGGCACTACGCCACCAGAGCTTCTACTACTAGGTATATTCTAAAATGTCTCATACTGTTACTAATAGAATTTATTCACTTGGGGAAACCACAGTGCATGGATGGATTCTGTCTGACTACAGACAAGGTTTGAACCATGACTCCATCACTTAGCTGAACGACCTTACCAAGTACTTAGTTTCTTTCTTTTTTTTTTTTTTCCCAATTTTCCTATCTGTAAAGTACATAACAATAATATCTTCCCCAAAAGGTTTTTGTGAGGATAATTTATCTAAATTATATAAATCTCTTAGCACTCAATAAATGTTAGCTATTATCAGTTAAATCTGCTTTGCTAAAAAGCTTGTTTCTCTTTAATTTCCCCTTCCTTCCCTTGATTCCACAAATCACCACCTTGAGATCATATTCAAACATTCAATTCATACTTATATTTCTAATTAATTTCTCTTAAATATTAAGAATAAAATCAAGAAATATTTTATTATCTTGTAGGTATTATAATAGCTCTAATATTAAAAATTGTATCAATTCCTAGAAAACATACTTGATGATATTTAGTTAGCATTATAGTTATACAGCTAAAATCAGCATGGCTATCCTAAAAAACCAAGATGTTATTTATACCTTTATTATTTTCCTCCAGAAAATGTTACAAATTTTGTGGAAAAATCCTTTAGCAACAATGCACATAATATTTTCTCATAAAAATATCAGAAGACGTGTGGTGTATGTAGTAAATTACCTGGTGTGGCTTTTCTAGTCATAAGTCTTTGTAAACTCCATGGTGGAATTTGCCTTGAGCAACTGAGTAGCTCCTGATTGTTAAAGTTATCCACTTGAGGTAATTCTGTTGTGAACAGCACAAAGTAATTTTCTGGGATGGGAAGTTCGCTCTCTCAGGTGTATAGAATTCTGATGTTGGGATTGGTTAGTTTGGCCACTCTGCCAGGCTCAAAAGGAGCCCTCCTAGAGGTAGAAGGAATCTCTTGCTTCCGGCCAAGAGAAGCAAGAGACACATACTGCTGAGAGAGACCATTGGCTGAAAGACGGCAGACTACAAGAGATTGAGTGCATTTCTGAACTTGAATTGTAGCCTGGTGCTTCCCTAATAAACCCCATAATCTGTGAGTCCTGTGTGGCCACTGCAGCAAATTACTGAACCCAGCAGAGAGGTGGTGGGTGCTGCAGGAGGAACAGTTGCTGAAAGGGCTGGAGGGAGGCAGCATGTCTGGCCTCCCAGGAAAAGGCCTTGGGCTACTGGATGGTGATTCTTTCTTCCTCTTGCAGGGTGAGAGGAGGTCAAAAGATGCAGCCTTCCTGCCCCTTTGGCAACATGAAAATGGAAAATAAGTAAAGTGCTATCTAATTTAGTGGGAAACATTAAAAAAAAAAAAAAAAAAAAAGGAAATACTTAAGGTTAAAACTTGTAATTAGTACATAATGGCTAACAAGTTTGTATCAGATTATACAACTAATAAATTACACAAGTAAAGGACTAAATGGGACTTTGAAATTTAGAAACCCTACTATTGAGGAAAAATCAGGAAAAAATTCAATTCCACAGAAAGAAAATGGGAAATTTAATAGTGTATTTCTATAAACTGAATCAAATGACAAAAAAAATAAAATTTAAATAGCATACTTTTGTAACATAATTTGAATGCTCACTACATTGGCACTTGTTAACAGATGCAATCAGGAACACAGCAAGTAGATCATAGAGTTTCTCCTTTAACACAAACACAAAACACTACCATTGAGTCAAACTCAACTCATAGCGACCCCTCCTTGGGTTTCCGAGATGGTATCACTGCAAAAGTAGATTGCCCAACCTTCCTTCCAAGGAGTGGCTAGTGGGTTTGAACTACCAACCTTCTGGTTAGCAGTCAAATGCCTTAGGCCCTATGCCACAAGAGGTCCTGAGTTTCTCCTTTAGATAATCTAAATTTTTAGGAAGTTAGGTAACTTTTGGATTCTTGGCTTAAAAAAGGCAGACTTTTTTACTTTGATACTGTATTCTAACCCAGGGATTTTTTAAATTTGCTTTTTGGCTTAAATAGCCATGTTGTTATGTGCCGCTGAGTTGGACCCGACTCATAGCCATAAAGAATAAAAAAAAAACACTGAAAGTTTCACTTTCATTGGTGTGCATACTCATTGTCCTATATCTCAGGTTTCAACAAACCTGCCATCATAATTTTTGGTTATTTCCATGTACAGCAAAATGAAATGATAATAGAATCTTTTAGCTTTGTCTATTTTTCAATCTTATTACCAAGTTAACTATCCATGTATCATCGTTGGGCACACTAGAGATTACACAGATGTGGCATCTACAATTTATGGCATTCTCATTTATATACGCTTCCCGTTATACTCATCTGTCTAAAACACATAGCAAACAAACAAACAAACAAAAAAAAAAAAACAAACCTAGTGGATATATAAGACTTTCTGTTTACTGAAATGAAATTAACTAATGAAAGGAAATAGTGATTTAGATAGTCGTCTTCTAAAGGATAAATGGAGAGCAAGCTTTAAAAATGAATATTTAACAATAATTAAGCACCAATATAGGGCTAGTACTATGTGGGATGTAAAGGTAAATAAATAGCTTATCAGCTCTCAAGGGAAGTAACAATGTAATTGCGAAGACAGATAACCTGATTAAGCCTTGCAAAAAAAAAAAAGGCAAAAAGTGGAATGGGGTGGTCCCAGTGATACGTTCAATTATACAGATTAGTATATTAGCCAAGCCATTTCTATAATTTTAAATTTTCTAGTAACCACAGTGTAAAAGTAGTAAGAAACAAGTGAAATTAATTTAATATGTTTATTTAACCCAGTATTTCAAAAATATTATCATTTAACATGTTGTTGTTTGTTGTTATTTGCCATCGAGTCAGCCCCAACTCATAGCGACCCCTCCTTGGGTTTCCAAGGCAGTATCACTACGGAAGTAGGAATGCCCAACCTTTCTTCCGAGGAATGGCTGGTGGGTTTGAATCGCCAGCCTTCTGGTTAGCAGTCAAGTGCCTTAGGCACTATGCTACCAGAGCTCCTATTTAACATGTAGTCAATATAAAAAGTATTATTGATAAATTTGGGGTGCTCTGGTAGCATAATGCCTAAGGCATCTGACTGTTAACTAGAAGGCTGGTGATAAATTTATAAATTTTACATTAATTTTTGTACTACACTTAAAGCACATTTCAATTTGAATAGCCACATATCAGGAGCTCTACAGTCTCATGAAGCCAATGGCTACCACTATGAGCATACAATTTTCTATGTAGTTCTAATAAGGTATCATATTAAAAAAAAAAAAAAAAAAAAGCAAAGTCAAAATTATATAGGGGGCAGAGGCTAGATGTAACTATAAAATTTAAAATAGAGTTTTATAAGGCCAAGAAATTTGTCACTAAGAGAAAATCATGAATGCCTGTCAATATCACGTAATTCATTCATCTGGACACAAGATCAGACAAGTAAAACAAACCATAACCCTTATACTATCTATGAGGTTAGAGATAAACACACATGCCAAAAAGAAATCATGATGTTATTTTATCTTTCATTAAGACAGTTCAGTGGCTTAATGTACCATGTTCCAATTTGCCCATTGGCTACTGATTGCAATTACTGTTTTAGAATTTTGTTACATGTTTTATTATAAAAGTTATTGAAAGTGATGTTATTGCAACAAATTTTTAAACATTTTTAGTTGTTCAATCAACTCTGAAATAGTCATGAACACATCAATATTTATTTTACTGGCAAAAATTCAGATATCTATGTAAAAACTTTTTAATGTATACAAGCACTGTAAAGTTTTATTATGACATTCAATCTTTTAAATCTCAAAATCCTTCAACATATGAAGGCCACGGTCACAGTGTAATAGTGTAATCTCCTAAAATTTAGGCTACCTAAAACATACCACATAGATTAAGGTTTCATAAAACTTATATTTACTCCATTTAAAACATTAAAAATATTATTTAGGCTGAAATGATTGTGGAAACCACCCTAAAAGATGATTAACTATTATAACAATATTTTCATTCTTTTGTTCTTTCCCCAAGAATTATAAGCTATTTTGGCTACTTATTACATATTTATAAATTTTCTGATCATGATAATTTATAATTAAAAACATGAATGGGTAAGTTTTGAATTTCTACAACTGCAAGTAAAATAGGCCTAATAATTATATTTTTTATTTGTTAAGTATGAACATATACCAACTGTGAATTCGACAGCTTCACAAATCATTTATGGAAGACAATTTTGCCAACAATAACTATAAAGGGAAAAAAAGATTTTCCTCACATACGCCTCTCATTTCATTTAAAAGCATGTTTAGATTGTGAAAAAACATCAAAATAGAAAAATCACCAGTCAGATACTAAGTGGGAATCACTGACACACAATGTTAGTTCTAATGGATGGATGATTGTGTTTGGTCTTTTGAAACTTTGAAGTATAGGTAAGTCTTGATCACACAAATTAATAAATCCTAAAGCTGGAGTTAACAATAACCATTACACCCAAATTCTACAGCTTAGCCCAGCCAATTTTTCAAAAGGTCAGGTTGTGAACTGGAGAAGATCAGGGAGGTCCACCGCATAGCTTTGTTGCCAGGCATCTCTCCTCTGGATTGTTGCAGGCATTTATTAGTATTCGTCAGCAGACTCAACAAAGCAAACAAGAAATTCAAGCACGAATAATAAAATGAAATGCTGCTATATAACCCTTTGTCATTCAGCAAATATGGGAGTTTTTAGCTACATTGTTCCTAAACCTGGGTTACTACTTTAATTTTTCTCCATAGTGCTGACTGAATAAGTATGCATGTGTGTTAAATGCAGAGCTCCCCTAACAACTGCAGGACTGCCATTTAATCTGTTGGTAGATGGACCATTTCCTGTGGGAACCCTAGCTATGATTTCCAGATCCACCAAATAAATCTCAGATTAAGATTCCAAATGAAACCTGCCTTTGGCAGATAAAAAATGTCAAGATGGATATAAACAGTAAAATTATAAATTATCTAAGTGTTGCATGACAAACCAATGTTCAATTTTTTTTTGTTGTTGACATGTGCCCAGATATCCAAAACTATATGAGACATTCATCAAATGTCACACTTTCATAATATTGGAAGCATCATTAAAACTGTTTGACTAAGGACCTCAAAGTGTTTAAGCAGTAGCTCAAAAGTATATTTGTGCAAAGTAGAAGAATAAATTTACATATCAGCAGCAGCTCATAAGGGATGGGTAAATATTCTGTTTATCTCTCATTGTAATTCAGGTTACTTTAAATACAAGGTTTTAGGAAATCATTATACTCTATATGTCATCATTACATAACTTTCTATGCAAATTATGTGTGTTTTATTCTAATTCACCATTTGTTTCTCCAAGGGTGAAAAAAAGCATAAAAGATAAAGGTAGTGGCTCCCATTTCATTAATCAACAGTGATTACTATACTAGTGCCTAAATTAGTCAGTGACACTATAGCATCCCTGTCCCTTGTGACAGTCAGCATTTCAAACTTAAAAAAAAAAGTATTAAATATTTGAGGCATAAAAAGGTGAGAAGAATATATTTGTTTGCTTGCTATTTAAATGTGTTCATTTCAACTAACTTGGGAAAGGGGCAGAGATTTTTAAAAAGAAAAAGGTAATACAGAGCCAATATAGAACATCAAAAGAAAGCAAACTGCCTATTGAAGATGCAGTCCCCAGTGCTAATCTATACTACATTCTTAGGAGATCAAGAACTACTTTTTCAGTGAAAAATTTATGTTTTGTCTTTACTCATCTTACCTGGACTAATACCACCATTTCTTGGTCTTAGCTCTACACTGGTGGATTATAAAATATAAGAGATAAAAGTTTCTGAAAAGAAACTATCACATTTGCTGAACTATAATTATTACTTTTTAAATTTTGAACTCTTAAAAGAAATTGAGTAAAAGGATTCCAGTGACTCCAAATTTTGCAACATTTGGTTATATCATGTTTAAAAAAAAAAAAGTGAAACCTTCTATTCTGCTTTAAATAGGAATTCTTTCAAAATTATAAACTCTTTTCTGTAAGAAAAGATACAGAATATAGTCCATAATTTTAGAATTTATATAGAAGCCTGAACTCTTAAAGACTATATATTGCCTCCAACACACCCTATGGGTTCAATGCTAAATAAATCCTAATATATTAATCTGAAATTTCTGAAAAGTGGGGGAATAGGTCATTAGAAGGAAATTGTGAAATCTTATGCTTAAGGTTGATCATATTTTATTAAAAAAATACTTAAATCAATGAATATATTAGCTAAATTTTGAGTACATCAAATTACCTTAGTTACAGCCTAAGGTATTATAGAGAATTTAAGGTATTAAAAATATAAGGTATTAAAGAGAATTTGTTACTTTCAAAATAATGAACAATTAGCAAAAACTTACATATTTGGTTTCTATGCAACAAGTGTAATTTTATCAATACTAATCAGCTCTAACATCTCACCTGTTAGCATACTAATTTTAAAGTATCAAAAGATTACAATATGTGAAAACTACAATCAATCAAAAAATTAAAAATAGAAGTCAAAATATTATTTTTAAAAATAACTATTTTTTTAGGTTACATCATACCAGTACAATTTTACCATATGGTAAAGGGCTATCAATATTATCAAAAAGCTATAGACTAGGTATTTTAAATTCAATCATTTACACTATCAATAATTTATATAACCAATTTTAGAATATTAAAGCCTGATTTGGTTTGTTTTTCATATTCTCCAAGGAAAAGATAAAATTTTTTTTAAAAAGCAAAAGAGAACAAAAGCGTATTTGAAACTTCACCCCCGAAATTAATGTCATGCATAAGTTGTTTTGATTTAAAACATTTTAAAAGTTAGACTATTTGATGACCCTCCAAATATTTTTCCAACTACTATAGACATATTTATAGCCAAAACGTACAAAGTACATGCAAAATACATGATGTTGTCATTAAAGGAAAAAACGTACAATATCTTTATATAGCCAAAGTGGTCCAACTCTGTTAATAGCCTCAAATTCATTGTATATACCAATGCATATTGATTCAGATCTCCAATATCAACAAAATGCCAATGCAGACCCAGAACTTTACAGTAAACATACTAAAAGGATCAAATATAGTGAGCCATATTGCAGATCAATAGTCATTTTAAATGGGATAAAGTGAATCTTATGGGTGGAGAATTTAAACCAAAGCAAACCTTTTTTTCTATTTCAAAAAAAAGTATTTCCTATTTTTATGGTCACAAATCAATTTGATCGAGCTTCCATATTAAAAGTAGAGTTGGTATTTCTTTAAACCAAAGAAACAGAGTCTAAAATCCTACAAAAGAAAAAAAAAAAAAAGATCTATACCAATGGTACAGGCTGGAGAAAGAAAATCTATTTAAAAAAAAAAAAGAAGAAGGAATCATTTTCACAAGCTCTTTTTTTTTTTTTTTAAAGTAATTATCATTTTTATAGAATGAAGGGCCAAAGATGTGGTAAGAATTCCACTGGAAGAGTATAGCCCAAGCGGATTTAAAACATTCTTTAATTTATTAAAAAAATAAAAGAAAGAAAGGCTCTTATTATCTCATAAACTTTTCCCTTATTAAGAATTTATGGCATAAATTTACTAATGTGAATTATTCTGATGAATTATTCATCAGAAAGATGAATCTCAAAACATACTTGATAACAAATTTTATAACCAGTTAGAAAACTAAGTTGCCCTTGTAAACATTTTTTGTTTTTTCATTCTGCTTTTCTACTGAGGCCAAGAAGAGTAACAGAATCATTTATATCAAGCTTAAAAAATAAAGAAATAGAATCCCAGTTTTTAGCATAACCTTATTTAAAATAATGAATTTTTTTCTTTTTCCTTTTATATCAAGCTTAAAAAATAAAGAAATAGAATCCCAGTTTTTAGCATAACCTTATTTAAAATAATGAATTTTTTTCTTTTTCCTTTTTACGAAAGAGTATAACATCAGTCATTCTTGTGAATAGCCTCAGCTTTTCCTCTGGAAATAAACCAATTCCTGTTGGCTAGCTGCCAAAAGTCCTAAAGCACTCTCTCAAGTATTCTAGATGGTCATGTGAGAAGCTCCTAGCACTCCATTAAGTCAGGTCCTATAGAAATAAACAGTACATTTAATCATACCTCAGACATGTTCTTTTTCAACCCCTCTACAAAACACGGAAAATTTTTTAAATGCATACTTAAATTCACACCTGCCCAAAAAAGAGGGCACATCAAGTATTTTGTGATGCCATAAGTCCAAAGATTTTAAATGATACTAAAATATCAGTACAGACAAAATTAGATTTTACCCTAAATATTACTGGTTCTGGCAGTTCAAACCCACCAGCCACTCTTTGGAAGGAAGACTGGGCAATCTACTTCCATAGAGATAGTATCTCAGATTTTAATTGTTGTTGTTCTATATTCCAAGAAAAACCAAACCCATTGCCATCAAGTTGATTCCAACTCATACCAACTCTATGTGACAGAGCAGAACTGTCCCATAGGGCTTCCAAGGTTGTAAATCCTTATGGAAGCAGATAGCCACATCGTTCTCCCCTGGAGCAGGTGGTGGGTTCAAACCACCAAAGGGTTAGCAGCCCAACATTTAACCACTGCACCACCAAATATATTAAACACAAATTATACCATGTTGTAAAGCCAAATTTCTAATGATATTTTGAACATTACATTTGAAAGGGCAGATCTCTTATGAAATTAACAATAACTATTTCAAATACTGTCATTTTTGTTTAATATTTTGGAAACTTTTTTAATAGACCTACCATCCACAATAGGCACTCTGGTAGCTTAATGCCTAAGGCACTTGATTGCTAACCAGAAGGCTGGTGGTTCAAACCTACGAGCCACTCCTCAGAAGGAAGGTTGGGCAATTTACTTCTGTAGTGATAGTGCCTCGGAAACCCAAGGAGGGGTCACTATGAGTCAGGTCCGACTCAATGACACATAACAACAACAACCTTCCACAACTGGATGAACTAAAAATCAGAACCACCACCACCATTTAGGTAGGCCTATAATTTATAACAACAACTTAAAAAAAAAAAAATCTGCAAAAACCACCACTAACATTTCAGTGAAAATAATTACTCTGATATATAAAATACATATTAAATAAACTCATTTCTTGTTTCAAGTATTGTACTAGGGCCTTTACATAAACCATCCCTAATCTTCACAACTGTCCTAAAGGAATTATCTCCTCATTTCATACACAAGAAAACCAAGGCTTATAAAAGTTAAGAGACCTACACATACAGCCAGGTATACAGTATGTGGAAAATTAAGGAACTATCACCTGGGTCCATCTAGCTCCTTTCATGTTCTTTCTACTCTAACATTTTAACTATTAAATGCAATCATTTGTTTTTCAGTGCAATTTACCTTCTGCTTTAAAATACAAGCAATGAGACAAAAAAACAAATGATCTATTTAGGGAAAAGGTATAATTTCTTATCAGAAAACTGATCATCAAATACAAGTTTAAAATCTTTTGATTTAACAGAGAAAAATTAGTTATCTTGATATTTTCAAACTTTGAATTTCAAGGATCATCTTGCCTAGGGAATAACATTATTTCTACAGGCTAACTTAAACCAATCTGGACATCCATTCTAAGCCACTTGCCATTTAATTGTTCCTTAAATAGAAATTTATGAAAATGACATAAAATTCTGTAATCATATTTTACTTGTCATGATCAAAGACATTTAAAAGCATCATAGATTTTTTTCTATAGTGTTTGCCTATTCTTATACAATATTTACAAATTATGCAATAGTTTTAGACATAACTCAATTATAGTAACAGATGGACAAAAGGTAACCAAGAAAACAATATGTACTTTACGGAAAGAAAAATATATGAACCAAGAGCAGCAGCAATAATAAAGGAGGTTAATGATGGCAGACAGGCTCAACAACGACAAGCAAAAATAAGCAGCATTCTGACTCAGTAAGAAACTAATAATCTATTTTCAAAGTTATATTTTGTTAGGTTTTAATCTCACATTGTTTTAAAGAAAAACTGTAAGAATTATGGCTACAAAAAACATTTCTAGTCCAATTCTAAAATAAATAACACAGTTAATTTTTACTTGAATTCAGACAGATAAATTTTTTTAAATATTTGCCAGTCTTCAAAAAACTCCAACTCGTAAGGATTCCATTCACATAAGCAATTCTAGAAGTGGTTTCCCTCTCAAGTTTCAGATGAGTACAATAATTCTTCATCTAAAATCATGCTCACTTACTAAGCTTAGAGGAAAATTAGCTTAAAAATATACAATACATATCTAAATTTAGAAAACACCGAAGTGAAAATAACTACTGTGAATAAAATACATATAATGATTTCTTCAACTATTAAACCAAGAAAAGGTGAAGAAACCCATAAAATCCAAAGGTTTGTCTAAAGCTTCTTCAAGCTATGTGGTTATTGGCATTTCTTAACTTTTAATTGGCAAAAAAATATTTAAAATATAACAGACTTCATATTTAATTTTGGTAGGAAGGAACAATAACCTTTTTTAACCTTTCTTAGGGAACACTGACCCCTAAAGGTTCTAAATTTAAATAAGTTTCCCAATTTTCTAAATTTGGCCCATATGTGGACCTCATTTTTACCTATATTATTTTAAGTATGTACATTTATCACAAACATGTTTTTCCACAAATAATATGTGAATTATTTCCTCTGGATTGTTGCGTACTACAAAAACTTAGACCATGTTTCTGTTAATTTAGAAAAATCACCAAAATTTAATATAAAACATATTAGGAACTGATAACTATTAAAATTACTACTCATAAGAGATTTTTGGCATCTGTGCCTTTTTCTTATATGTTGTTGTTGTCAGGTGCCATAGACTCATAATGACGCTGTGTACAACAAAATGAAACACTGAGGGGTACTGTGCCACCTTCCAATCACTGGATCCACTGAGTCAATCTATCTTATTGAGCAAATGCTACAAAGGGCTAAACAATCACATCACAACTCACTCTTCCCTAAGGTTGATTATACGTAAGTATAAACTCTTATGATTATCATATTCTATTTTTCTCCTCACAAAGCAGATTTTTTTAAAAAAAGAAAAAAATCATGAAAAACAAAATTTTCACAAAAGGGCAAAGCATAAAAGGCCAAGTATTGTAACTGATTCTCATTTGGCAACACACAGTTATTCACTCACATATTGCTTCCATTGATTTAAAAATTTCACTCAGGTTGTTTAACTTAAAGAAACCTGTACAAATTTTGTAAATGTTTTCTTCATTTATCCCACCTATCAACTTCAACTTTAAATCTTCCAAATTGTCTATAAAGATAAAAACAAAGGAAAATGTAAATGGTTATATCTTACATTATATACCTCACTAATCGTTTGGCTTAAAATATTTCAGCAATGTTTCCGCAGGAAAGCTAGAAAAAGAATGGTCACTTCAGCATTCCTGACAGTAAAACTTGTAAGAAAACTCAAAGGCATATGTCTGTAATCCAAGTTTGTACTTAGCCTAATTTCTTAAGAAAAATCCATAAAATAGTATCAAATAAAAATTTTACCAGCCCAGATATTGAACATTAGTGTAAGACAGAGCTTTGGGGCAATTTACGCTTTAAAATAAATCCTATGAATGTATTCTCAAGAGGATGACCGTGTGAGATTTTATTGTTTCAACGTATCAGTTATCACAAAACTCAAAAGATTATTACATTTACCTGTTTAATTCTATTTCTTAATAACATTTCTTTAACAGGCCCTTGAATAAAGGAATGTCTTATTCCTACTTTCCATATGAAAAAATGCCAGTAAAATGCAAATTTTCTTAATGACATCTGCAGTCACCTCTGTTGTGATCTGTGCCTCCTGCAAACTATTCATCTCTAGCTTCAACCCCAAAACCTACTTTCTAACAAGTGCTCCACAGCTGCAGGGTCTCCCTTCCTTGATATCTTTCCTGGTTATTCTGTATTTATGAAAAGCGTTTCTTCCACAGCCTCTAGCATCTATTAAAAATACTTACTTTGGCTCCTTAAAGATCCTTCTGTCTCTAATTTGGATAATGTTACTTTCACAGCAATGTGATTTGTGAATAGGAAACATAGTAAGCAACAGGGGCATCATTATTTATTTCCACTTTCTTTATTTCAGTACATAAATTGAATAGAAATGCTTGGAGCTCTTCAAGAAGGAGAATGTTTGCTAGCTTACTCGAATAAATGAATAAAAATAGCTACAACAAATTAGTTCCCAGCTTCACACCAATACATCCTTATTACAAACTTGAATACAAATTCAATAAAGTGTCTCAAAGTTTGTACATAAAAACCATTAACTTTGTATTAAAAAAAACCTTTAATTACCTTACTCACATATTATTTACTACTGCTTTATACACAATTCAATCAGTAACCAGGATTCTAAAGTCACAGGAAGCAGCCCTGAGTCAATATAAGAAGGGAAAGGTTGCTAATGGTAGGTACAACCAGAAAAAAAATTTAAAGTTTAGGGGAAAAAAAAAACAAACCAAACTCACTGCCAGCGAGTCAATTCTGACTCATAGCGACCCCTCCTTGGGTTTCCGAGGCAGTATCACTACGGAAGTAGATCGCCCCATCTTCCTTCCGAGGAGTGGCTGGTGGGTTTGAACCTCCAGCCTTCTGGTTAGCAGTCAAATGCCTTAGGCATAAAAGTTTAGAAATGAAGAACAAATACAGAAATCAAAAAGTACTCTTCTCAGACAGAAAGCATAACCATTTCTCTGTCCCTCAAAGGAATATACAGTTATTAACTGATTTAGTGCAATGATTACAGAATAGTCTCCCAAATGGCCCTCTTCCAGAACAGGCAAGAATGTGCTGACATGCTGAAAAAGGAGCTTCATTGAGAGGGGGAACTAAAAGGGGGGTGGATGCCTGTAATAAGTCTTAGTAAAATTTCTATTTTTAAATTATAATATTTAGAAGAACTAAATAAGATTTAGCCCACTACTACATGTGATACTATATTCAGAGAAATTAATTTCCCAAGGTTCCAACTTTACATTTTACTATAACAATCTTTAAAACAAAACCCAATATTTTTTAAACCTCTCTCTTTATCTCGCTCTCTTTTTCTCCCCTTTCCTCTCCCCCTTCCTTCATCTGCTCTCTTTATCTCTTTTTTTCTCTATTGCAGGTACTAGGTCACTCTGTTTATCTACCTACCTACCTACCTAGGAGCTCTGGTGGCCTAGTGCCTAAGGCATTTGACTGCTAACCAGAAGGCTGCCAATGTCTTCATCTCTTTTTCACAATGTCTCTCAATCTGTCTCTGTCTTTTAAACTGTTTTTCAAACTGCCTTCTGACTTTTTTCTGCCTCTCAGGTGTGTCACTCTGTGCATATTTGTGGGTATCCTTTGTCTCTCTATGGCTCTTTCCGTGTCTCTGTCTGCTTGTCTCTCAGTGTCTGTCTCTCCATCTGCATATTTCTGCATACATCTGTCTCTCTGCCTCTGTGTTCATGTCTCTGGCTGAGTCTCTCTCATTCATCAGTATCTCCGTGTGTGCATCTGTCAGTGTGCATGTGTCTCTATACGTATCTCTGTTTCTGTGTATCACTGTGTCTCCATCTACTTTCTGTGCGTGTTCATGGATGCTTCTTGTTCTCTGCCTCCATGCATGTCTGTTTCTCTCTCATTCTCTGTATGTCTCTTTAATCTCTATGTCTGCATTGCTGTCTGCATCTCTCTGGATGTCTATTTCTCTGATGTCCTTCTCTTTCTGTCTTTTTCATTCTGCCTTTATCTTTGTACATCTTCTGTGTCTTTAATTGTGGTGTCTCTTTCTCTGGGTTTGTGTGTACGTCTATACTTCTTTCTCTCAGCATATCTCACCTGTCTCTCTCTGTCTCTTCCTCATTCCATATCTCTCTTTCTGTCTCTCTTACTCTGGGTTTCTTTCTCTCTGTGAGTCTCTGTGCGTGTGTCTCTGTATGTTTGTGTTTTACTCTGTGTGTATGCCTCTAACTGTGTGTCTGGGTCCATGTATCTCCCTCTTGGAATATCTCCTCTCCTGGATCTCTTTCTCCCTCTGTGTATACGTCTGTACATGTGTCCCTCTCCTTGCCATCTTTAGTCTCCTCTCTGTATATCTGTGTGTTTCTTTTTCTCACCCTGTGCATGGTTTTTTCTCTTCCTCTCTCAATGTCTCTTTCTCTGTGTGTCTCTTTTTTAGCATGTGGGTCTCTGTGTGTTTGTCTCTTTCACTGTGTGCGTTTGTGTCTGCATGTGTGCCTGTCTGCCTCTGTCTAATATATTGGTTAGAACAAACACACTTCTTTCAATGACTTGAACTAGCATAACACCTTGGCTTTGGGATTAATACCTTAAAAGTTCTTACCTTTTGACCAGTCTTCCATTTGTACTTCTGCTCTTGTTTGTTCTGGCAATGTCTCTGGTTTTTGCTCCAAGAACTGAAGCTAAAATAAAGCCAACTTTAGATAAATAAACTTAAAACAATATATCAGAACACACCTAAACCATACCTTTGTTTAACAGAGAATTTACAAGACAAATGGTTTTTCTAAGACATTTATAATGAGAAAATTAATTGCATATTTCAACAGGGGAAATTAAATCTTTTTTCTCAGAAAAAGGCTCTTTTCTTTACATTTATATTGGGGAAAATACAGCTAAGGTTAACTTTTAGACATTCTTAGTCTTTTGGTTAGAGAACCATTTAATTACTCTACTTACATCTTCTCCAACTATTAACTTCAAGCATATAAGAAAAATAAAGTTTTTATTATATTTGCTATAAATTCTATTTAAAATTTAAAATTTATTGGATTGATTTGAACTTACTATGTATAATTTCAAAAAAAACATTTGTAAAAGTAATTTAAGAATATGATTCTAATTTAAAAACTAAAGACCATCATTGATCTGTAGAATTACTGATATTTATTTTTGCATTTATTTTCATATTAGACATAATAAAAACTATATACATATATTTTTTTGCATGCTTTTTAGAATAAAATTAGATTTACCTCACAGCTAGAACCTAGGGTTCTTTAAAAAGTCCTCAAATAAAGCTGTAGTAAGCTTCTCCTTTTCCAATTCTCTCTAAATATGTTGATTTGGAGTTGGCAATCTTTTCTAAGTTCCTCATTTACCTTTGGATTAGCTGAAAATATAGGAAGTTATTAATATCAAAGAAATATGTTCCAGTCAATGAAGCCATTTCCCTACATATTGCCCAAAAAGGTTAATAATAATTGCAGTCTTTTAATAAGAGATTCATATAGCAAGACATGTAGAAAATGCAGTCTTTAATAACCTCTGGAGTATTTTAAAACATGTCTTACAGGCCTTAATGTGCCTAGTAATTTACTATTTAAAACCATAATTTTATCCCTCTGCAATATACAGTCACTCTTCCTCATCATTTACCCAGCTAATGAATGCCAGCAATTAGTAAAATGTAATCCCATTGCACAATCATTTTAATGCTTTTAGCACTCAGAAAAGTAAACATGAAATTAATACTGCTGAAGCCATATCAGATCCTAGTTGGAAGCAAGCAATTATAGTTCAGCTCCTCAGGTGTAATTAAATGATTGGAATGATTTAGTTCCATAAATGCAAGTTAATTCATAAGCAAGCAACAAATATACTGGGAGTAATTACAAGAAACATTGATAGTCTAAGCAGGGCAAATTCTTTTAGGAGCCTGACATAGTAAAATGCTGCCCTCTCCTGGGCATATAAGTGAATACCTCAGAGCCAAAAAAAAAAAAAAAAAGCTTAATCTTAAAAACCCACTTGAAAGAACAATAATAACCAATCTATCAAGTAATTTTCATCCTCTATAACAAATATTTAAATGTATGACTTATATTGTGATCATTTGTAGCCACATGGATAATTAATGCTTCTGGGTACAAATCGCAAAACATACCAGACACTTCATATACTTCCAATAAAGCGTATCATTCACATATAACACTGGCAGACGCATCAAAAGTGAAATTTCTAGTATCTACCTGAGCTGCCTGGCCAATCTATGTTCTCTCACTAGTAAAACCTAACTAGATTGTTAAGAGTACTAAAATAGGTTTTTATGAGTAATAAAATTTCCACAGAAAAATCATCTCTGAAAAAATCTAAAACAGAATACTCAGTATTATCATGGCTTTGCATAATGGTCTGAAATTGTTTTTAATGAACTTCAATAATGAAAATAAAAACTTTAAACACTGTTGAATAACCGTTACTATAAACATATTTTAAAATGTAAAGAGTAACAAGCACTATAAAAATAAAATGCACTCTGGTTTTACTTAAACAAGTATCATCTTTTTTTACTTTAAAAGACTATTATTAAATTTAGTAAGGAGCTCTGGTGCATAATGCCTAAGGCATTTGACTGCTAATCAGAAGGTTGACAATTCAAAGCCAACAGCCACTCAGCAGAAGGAAAATAGGCAATCTATTTCTGTAAAGATTTACTGCCTCAGAAATCCAATGGGGGTCACTGTGAGTTGGAATCAAATCGATGGCAGTGAGTTCTCTCATTAGTAAAATCTAACTAGATTGTTAAGAGTACTAAAATAGGCTTTTATAAGTAATAAAATTTCCACAGAAAAACCATCTCTGAAAAAAATCTAAAACAGAATACTCAGTATTATTATGGCTTTGCATAATGGTCTAAAAGTGTTGTTAATGAACTTCAGTAATGAAAATTAAGAAAACTTAAACACTGTTGAATAATTGTTACTATAAACAGATTTTAAAATGTAAAGAGTAACAAGCACTATACAAATAAAATGCATTCTGATTTTACTTAAACAAGTACCATCTTTTTACTTTAAAAGACTATTATTAAATTTATTAGTAAATTTGTACTGATTTTTACAATAAAAATTTACTAATACACTATTCAGGTGGTTCTTAACTAAACTTTTCACACTAAACTTTTAGAAGTTTATTTATTATAATTTTAAGTTATGCTATAAGTATAATCAACAAGCCTATGCTTAAAATGAATGCATTTGTAGCACTAAATTCAATCAATAAGTTCAAAAAATTGAACTTATTCACTAATAAAATATTGCCAAGTACACAACAATTACTTAATTGTCCTATACATGCAAACAGTACTTGCAACGATAATGTTTAACATTATTAATTTTTTGGGGGGAAGAAAATTAAATTAATGTATTTCTAATTATCTTTCAAATACATTAAAATAACCATATTCTAAGTCATATCCTGTGCAAACTATAAAAATAAAATAAGTCAAAATATTAAAAAGTCCTGCTACTAAGTTTAAAATGTACAGCACATTTCCTTTGCCCTTTGATGTCACAGTCTTATTTTTCAATTCATATCTTGTACACTGTAAGTTAATTGCTTTTGGAAAGTACTTATTATTCATGTAAAAATTAATGTGCCAATGTGTTTAAATCCTCTTAAATGACCATTCATGCATCTTTCTTCTTTAAGTACCAATGAAATCTGTCAAAAGACATCAATGCAAAATGGTCTTAAAGAAAGTTCTAATAAAGACTTTTTTCTGCTAACACAAGATTTTCATATTCACCAACTTTACTTAAATTCCATTAATTTTTTAAGCTACTTTTAATAAATTCACCAAGTAAAATTTTTAGGCCCCATAGTCTGTCGTTTGTGTTCCAGCTGACATTATGAATATTAATAACAGTGTTATCCTGATTAAATAGGCTTCATATGAAATCCCTGTGAATCCTATAGCTCAGACATCTCATTTTTCCAACTCTTTATGAATTTGGATTCAGACATTAAACTGGAAAAATCTTTGAAAACAGATTTAATGGAGAATTTGCATATTCTTAAGCAAAAATTGGATGTTCTAATGATTTAAACAATTAACTTATATATCTACATTTTGTAATAGGAACACAACATTTCTGTAAACATGCAACGTAGTTTACATTTTTATCCTTTCTAAGACAAAGAATTGAGACTAATAAAAGACTAATTCCTGCCTTTACAATAACCTTAAAGAGTGGTATCAAGAATTTGTTTGCAACCTAAGATTATATATTCACATTAAAACCAGTGGAATGACTTTACGGCATACAATCAGATAAATTAGGTTTCTTAAAGAAAAGGTTAACATTGCATCATAGACAAATTGTTAATTGCTTTACTATTTCTAATCTATATCAAGTTTTAGACGCAAACTAAAACCAATTTCCAATAACTGTTTGTTTATAATTGTGTTGGGAAAAATTAGCCATGTAAAGAAAAACTCGAACATAATGAAGAGAACATGATATTAGTACCTTTTAGATTCCTAAAATCATTCCTTCAAATTACATTTAATTCTCAAAGGAAGTGAGTATCATTAAATAAAGAAGGGAAAAATAAATAATTAAGGAAAGTGTTTACCACCCCCTGCCAATATTTCCTATATTCACCCCATCAAAAAATGCAGCCTGAATAAATTTAAACCAACATCCCTACATTATCAATTGTGACTTGACACCCCGTTTATTTAGCATTCAAATCGTTCATGAAATAAAATTTGTTCTTTGACCAGTGTAAAGTTTCTAATCTGCCTAAGAAATTACAAGTAATTCTAACACTTATTCTTAAAAATAAATAATGCCTTTCAATAGCAAAATTTGAAAACTCAGAGTTTATTCCCCAATCGAACAATGTCCAGGAATTTTAAGCTTAGAGCTTTTACACTTGTTATTTCCTTTACCTATAAATATCTTCTCTAGAACTTAAAGGATGCTGTGGTGGCATAGTACCTAGGCATTTGAGAACTTAAAATAATTTTTTTGCATCATTCAGGCCTTGCTCAAAAGTTCTCTTTTCCAAAGCGTTTTGAAGAAGGTTTGCCTTGCCATTCCATCTAAAGTAGAAACTCATCTCTCATCACATTACCTTATGCTATTGCCTTCATGAAATTGATTTGTTTAGGTGTTAATGCATTGTTTTTGACCTATCTCAGACATATACAAACCCAACAAGTTGCACTGATTCAATTCCAACTCATGGAGACTCCACGTGCATTAGAAGAGAACTGTGCTCCACCGGGTTTCAGTTGCTGATATTCCAAAGGTACTCACCAGGCCTTTATTTCAAGGCAATCCTGGGTGGACTCAAACTTTCAACCTTTCAGTTAGAGGCCAAGTACATTAACCAGCTGCACCATGCAGGGACTCCAAATACACTGATGCACACACACACACACACACACACAAGAATGTTTCATGAAAGCAGGGCTTTTGATCTTCTCCTTTATCTTTATATCCCTTAAAAAATGGTATATAAGTTTTCAGAAAATATTTTAGGGAGAACAGATAAATGGATGGACAGATGGATGGATGACTAGCAGAAAGCCAGAAATACTATAAATGTTCATCAGTAGAAAATTGCAAAAATAAACTGTGGTACAACGATCTATATAATCTATATCACAAATGCAAGAGGTCTATATATATATATTGTGGGTGGAAGATTATTTCAACAAACATTTGTTAAGCACCTATACATTAATGTGCAACATTAGTACAGTAGTTAGACATAATATGGTGAATAAGACAAACGTTTTACCAAAAAACATATCTTTTGTGGAAACAATAATGTACATAACATGGATAAATTAAAGAAAAATGATAAAATTATACTTACACATATATTCACTCTTCACTTACCAACACGGTTAGGCTACAAAGCCCAGGTCTCTGTATGAAATCAGTGTTATGCAAGATTCAGGAGTAGTGCACCGCACCCTTGCTGCTCACTGCTCGTGAGTGTCCTGGGGCATCTCAGAATGTGTGTGGCACACTGAACCCACTTCTCCCTAACATGGTCCCCACCAGTGCGGAGCCTGTGGGGGTTTGGGACAGTGGTGGTTGGGTGTTGTCTGCCGCTCATTGCCTCCCACCACCCACCGTGGGTGGAGATCTTGCCTGTCCTCCACTCAACCCAATCCTGTAAGCCCATGAGGGTCCCCTTTCTCTGCCCTTCCCACCTCCCTCCCTGGCACCTTTGGGCCCTCTCCCAGCCTCCCCTTGTCTATCTGTGATCTTGCGTCATCTCATTGTTGCCCTGCACCCTCCGTGGCTGAACCGACATGTCTCAGACAAACGGGAGGTGTCCCACAGCCCAGATGGCAGCAGGTCTGTTGTGTGGCCTGGACATCATTGAGGTCTCCTGTATATCGTTCAAGGTGGCTCACGGAGGGTGACCAGGGCCAGCCACAGCCCCACTGGGGCCCAGACCATTGGAAGTGCCACCTAAGTATTTTTTCTAAGTTGTCATAAATGTGAAATGTATGATAATGAGGTAAGTTGATAAGTAAGAAGTAGGAGTACATGCATGCTTGAATAGACACAGAATTTTTTATTAGAAAAGCACATAGGAAACAATTACCAGTGATTATTCTGAGGAAAGGGCCTAAGTGTTAGGGTAAGGGGATTGAGAGAGAAAGGGAAACTTTATACTTCATTTTATATCTTCTTATATAATTTTATTTTTTTACCATATGCATTAGTTTTATTTTAATAAATGTTTATTAATAACCTTGAATTTAATAGGAAACAGTGAAGAAAGTCACATTACACCTGAGAAAGCCAAGGTAAACACAAAGGAAGTGACCTTTATGACATTCCTTGAAACTGTGAAAAAATCTTTTACCTAATTAACTTTAATAATACTGAGGTGTGCTTAAGGACTCCAGTGGTGTAGTTCTTAAAGCATTTGGCTGTTAACTACAAGGTCAGTGGTTCCAACCAACCAGCCACTCCAAGGAAGAAAGATGAGACATTCTGCTTCTGTGAAGACTTACAGCCTTAGAAACCCAATGGGGGCTGCTATGGGAGCTCAGGTAGCGTAATGCCTAAGGCACTTGATTGCTAACCAGAAGGCTGGCGGTTCAAACCCACCAGCCACTCCTCAGAAGGAAGGATGGCAATCTACTTCTGTAGTGATACTGCCTCGGAAACCTAAGGAGGGGCCACTATGAGTCGAGTCCAACTTGATGACACATAACAATGACAACAACATCATGAGTCAGAAATGGTTCGATGGCAGTAAGTTTTTTTGGTTTTTGGTGAGCTTGGTCGGTTGGCTGCTTGCTTGCTTGCTTGGTTTAAGTAGAGTGAAACATTCAGACTAAATTGATATATAGCAGGAATATACAGTAAGACAACGACCTTGAAATACCTCTAGCTTTTTGGAATAGAACAGTCCAAACGTCTGGAAGAGTTTCCTGAGAATTAAGCAAGTATTTCTTTTTTTTTTTTTTTTAAGCAAGTATTTCTTAAAACAATCACATGGCTTTGTTAAATTTAAAGACTATTTAATGAAAGTTTAAAAAGTTAATAATGAAAACAAATTGTTCTATATTATGATTATTGTACAACTGTCACAGACAGTCCTCCTGTGTTATATGCTTAGTAATCAAAAAGTAATAAAAAAAAAAGACTATTTCCCATCACTGAAGGTGATGAAAGGCTATCAATTTAAGAGGAAAGAAATATATGGCTTTCACATTTTAAAATTTGGAGGGCAAAACAATATTCCCTTTGTGATACTGCAACAGTCTTCAATGCAAGTTGCAAATGACACATTTAAGGATGAGTATAACACTGCACAGCCTGCAATACAAAAAAGTAAAACTTTAAAACTAGTATTACTTTCGGAGAGCTAATCAGATATAGGATTTTCTAAAATATCTTGAAACGTTTTGCCTTAGGCCAAACTAAACTAAATCACTTAATCTAGCATGGTATAGCATATAAAAACAAAGTCAGCTTATAGAATAGTTTCTCCAGGGAACAAACAGCCTGTTTTCTTAAGATTTATGTGAGTGCCAAGTTCTGATGCAATGACATGCTTCTTCACACAAAGGCTTATTACATTTCCATACGACCAACTGAATTTTTTGGCAAATCAAAAGTAAAAAAGTATTAGAGCAAGTTAAATCAACCTATAATGGCAATTAGTATGAGTAACCACATGAAAACAAACAACAGTTATCAGAAATGTCTTTCTAAAATAAAGTAAAAATAATCATATTAGTTTTAATTTCTTCATCATATACCATAGTCCTTACCAACAGATAGTCTCATATTGAACAAAAGCAATTTAATTCTCCATAGTTTGTATAGTTTAATAATAGGTACTAACAAAGAAAGACACTAATAGTGGCATATATCTGACAATAAAAATATTCTAATTAAATAACAACAGTGATACTTTGAGTTTGAATATTTAATAACAATTTTAGCACCTAGTCATTCCCAATGGACAATAATGTTGCATGCAAAGTATGCATCTCATTTTTAAAACTGTAATATTTAATAAAATTTCCATATTATAGAACACTATGACTAGTAACCAGGCTGTTAAAGGTAGTAAAATAAATAACTCTAAGTTGTTGTTCAATATCAAAAAAGTTGCAGCCACCACCACTCATTTTTCTGAGAAACTACAAAAGTTAATGCAATTTCATATGAACCAGTCTTAATAAATGTTTCTTTTTAATGAAAAGTATGTAATAATAGAATATGATCTTAAATTAGATATTGAATAGTTAATTCATGTAGAATAAAAATATATAAGAAAGAAAAACATAAGGAGCTGAATGAGATAATACAGAAATTTCCTTCAAGAAACAATTACTTTTATTTATTTTGCAATTTAAAAGAATTATAACCTTCAACTATAAATTATATGTAAATGTCATACTACCTCTTTTTTAACCATACTATAAACAGTTTCTTGGAATCCCTGAGTAGCACAAATGGTTAAGAACAAGACTAAACTAAAAAAAAAAAACAAACTCAGTGCCATCCAGTCAAGTCAGACTCACAGTAGATCCCCACTGGGTTTCCAAGGCTACAAATAAATAAATAAATAATATAAATAAAAAAATAAATATAAATCTTTACGGAAGTAGATTGCCCAATTGCCCTTCTGCAGAGCTGCTGCTGTGTTTGAACCGCTGACTTTCTGGTTGGCAGCAAAATACTTTATCCACTACTCTACCAGAAAAGGTGGCTGTTTGAACCCACCCAGTGTGTTTCCTAAAGGTTTTCCCTTGAAAACTCTGTGGGGCAGTTCTACTCTGCACACATGGAGTCATTATGAGGTAGAATTGACTCAACTGTAACTAATATCATCATCAACAACAGCAATTCAGTTGATTTGCCATCTTGAGATAGTTTTAAAAAATATTTTCTGAAAGTTTTTTAATAGATATTCACTAAAAACTTGTTCAGAAAATATATTTTTAAATTATCTCAAAATAGCATATCAACTAAATTAAAAATATTTCCCATAAAATCGACCTTAAATACAAATGTACAGAGTTTTGAATCATTAAATTAAAGTATGCTGTTACACTGTTAATTTTAAAAGGCATTGTGTGTGTGTGTGTATGTGTGCGTGTGCTTTAGGTGCAAGTTTACAGAGCAGAGTTTGTTTTACACTCAACATTCCGTGTAAAAAAAAAAAAAAGGCACTTTCTAAAAGACACTAATTTCTTTCCATTTTAAAAAAAGAATTTCCTTCTTTCAAGAAAATTGTACCTCTGTGATATGTTGGTTTATGTAATATAATGATTGCTGCAAAATGGCTGTAAGAGTGACTTGACATTTAGCACTATTAATTCTATAAGAAGACCTTTTACAAAACACTAAGAAAATGAAGCTAAACCAAAAACTAAATATTATTCTATCATTAATCACTGCAAAATAACAACCAAACATTATATACCTCCTGACAGAAGTATATAACATTAACTGTTTTTGTTATGTGCCGTCGAGTTGGACCCGACTCATAGTGACCTCTCCTTGGGTTTCTGAAGTGGTATCACTACAGAAGTAAATTGCCCAAACATCCTTCCAAGGAGTGGCTGGTGGGTTTGAACTGCCAGCCTCCTGGTTAGCAGTCAAGTGGCTTAGGCACTGCACTACCAGAGCTCCTACAACATTAACTAATAAGTATCATTCTGGGCTGGGAGGGGCAAAAGGAGCAGGGTTCATATGGCAGGTTGAATATGGGAGTACAGATGAAACAAGATCAACAAATATAAATTATGAAGGTAACAGCTGAAACTGGGCAATGGGTACGTAAGGACTCATTATTCTGTTTGTCTACTACTGCATATGTCTGAAAATTTCCACAATAAATTAGGAGCTCTAGTGGTTTAAAATATATATTACAAAATAAAGAGAATATACAGAATTTCTTTTCCAACAAAATTTATCAAATATATATTTCACAAAACTAGCAATGGTTAGTGTTAAGGAGCAAACATGTCACTTTGAAGAGTAAGTGCACCTCACCCAAGCCATGGTATTTTCAATTGCCTCATATGAGTGTGAAAACTGGATGATGAATAAAGAAGACAGAAGAGATGCCTTTGAATTGTGGTGCTGACAAAGAATAATAAAATACCATGGACTGCCAGAAAAATAAATAAACAATCTATCCTGGAAGAAGTGAAGCCAAAATGCTCCTTTCAAAACAAGAATGCCTTTGTCTCACCTACTTTGGTCATGCTGTCAGAAGAGATCAGTTCCTAGAAGGTATCATGCTTGGTAAAGTAGAGGGTCAGTGAAAAAGGGGAAGATCCTCAACAAGATGGATTGAAACAATGGCTGCAACGATGAGTTTAAGCATAACAAGGGTTGTGAGGATGGCCCATGACTGGGCAGTGATTCGTTCTGGTGTACAAAGGGTTGCTATGAGTCAGAGCCAACTCAATGGCACCTAACAATAAGAACAGCAGCAATGGATATTCTAATAAATTATTTAACAGTAAAGAGTAACGCAAAAATTAAAGACCTTCATTTTATATTAGAATGTTATCGGAACCCAGTCTCATCATGCATGATATATTTAAAAAACAAACAAAAAAATCAACTCAATTCTGACTCATAAGACGGAGCAGAACTGCCCCACAGAGTTTCCAAGGCTGCAAATCTTTATGGAAGCAGACTGCCTCATCTTTCTCCCATAGAGCAGCTGGTGTAGACACATGCAAAATACCATGCAATAACTATTGTACAATATCAAGCATACATACACACACTCCCTACATAGGCTCCACAGTGCAAATCATTTAAGGAAAAGTCTACATATTTCATTTTAGCATGCAGAAATTGAAAAGAAAATATTATCAGCTGAGGGATATGTACTTAATTTATTAAAATCCTTTGGAATTACTCCCTGACCTCAGATTTTAAAACTTTCTAAAGCCAAGACCTTATGTTATCTAGTTATAAGGGAAACAGGGTAGGTACATTCTGTCACCTTTAACAAACATGTTTCTCTAAAAGAGCCTACTTAGAGGCTAACTGCTATGCCTTGAAGCAACATCCTAGTTAGTTATTGCTACTGACTTGCAGAGTAAGTAATCAAGCTTATCATTTGTTAACGTCATAACTACGTGAATCTAAAGTATTTCCCAACTTTATTTTAAAAGACATTTATTTCCATTGCCAAAATGTTTTTCCTTTGTAGAGCAATCATACTTCTTTGTATATGCACAATATATTTGTTTAAATTAACAAATATTATATCTTTCACAGAAGATTCAGAAGCAAAAATAGCATCAATAACTATGTCACTGTATGTCACAAAATTTTAATACCTTTTACCATTTACTAGGTGTTAATTTTACACCTCAACCAGCAAATTAAGGTAAATTCAGTTTCAAAATAAAATTATTTCAATAAATAATGACTACTCATACCAGTAAGAGAAATAAGTATATATGTAATCTTTCATCCAGGTAAAATGATAGCTTGTCATAGGTTATGTCCCTATCCAGCTAAACTCTTTTTGACTTTTTATTTAAAGGACTGCAAAGTCAAAATCCCAGTCCAGCTGAAATAATTAAGTAATGGTCCTGTCATCTACTTTCTAAACCTTGAAATATTGCCAAATATTTTAAAATATATTTTCATAAATATAGACAAGCTCAAAAGGAAGAAAGGGAAACACCACATGCCAAAATTAAACCCTGACAGCAGTGAGTGGGACGTGAAGCCTGGTCCACAAGAATGTTGAGACAAAATAGGCCATAAAGTTTAGAAATCAACTTACAGACTTTCTCCTTCCTTAAGCAGCAATCCAATAATCTACAACCACCTGCTGAATGGTTCTGGTAGGCAGAAGCCACTTATCAAGCCACTTATCAAGTTAGGTGGAAAAGTTTCAAAACTAAAAGCCTTTTCCATAGAGGGATAGGAACTCAAATCTGTACAGAAGCCAATCAACTTACATAAAACTAATTAGCAACCTGAGAACCATATAGACCAGCTAGAAATAACTAAAATGTGTGTGTATGGCATATGAACCAATCTGATATAAGGAAAAAACAGTATAGACATATTCAAAAAGCAGGGAATCCACAGTGGAACAACTAGGGATAAAGCAATCTGAAATCAATTTTCAAAATAGAAATTTTTTACAATTATCAAATTGATAAAGGAACACAATCCAGTAAATAAAAGCAGGCAGTTATTAAATAGGCACATACAGATACATAAGAAAGAACCAAATAGGAATCATTAAAAAAAAAAAAAAAACTCACCGCCATCAAGTAAATTCCAACCCACAGCAACCCCCTTTGGGTTTCTGAGGTGGTAAATAGATTGCCCCATCTTCCTTCTGTGGAGTGGGTCTAAACCACCAACCTTCTGGTTAGCAGTCAAATGCCTTAGCCATTATGCCAGCAGCCTTCTTCATAGAAATGGAAAAACATGTTCATTGAAATTGAAAATTCAATGGATGAAGTAAAGACAAGAATAGAGAATATCTGAACAGATAATTAATGGTTTGGAAGGGAGAGGTGAAGAAATTTCAGAATACAGCACAGAGAAATACAGTTGGGAAATATGACAGAGAGTTAAGTGATACAGAAGATAAAAATAAAAGCTATAACACATTAAGAAAGGTTAGAAAAAGGAAGAACAGCAACAAAGAGATGTAAACTAATTATAGTTCAATTAGTAAAGAAAATGTATCCCATGAAAGGAGTAAATGAATCAGATTTACTATACAGGATCAGCATAATTCCTATGAAGATACACCCTTAGCATTGTATTCTGGCAATGCTTTTTCATTTTCTTCAAATTCCCTGAAATTATGGTATATATCTCCATTGTTAGCTACAAATCATAGAGTGATATATAAAATGGCCATCTTAATAAGGAATGTTTAACCTGTCGGCCAATTTGGTCAAAACTATCTGCCAATAAAGCAAAACAAATGGCTGACCTCAAAGCTACACTTAAAAGCTGAAAGCATATAGTACAGTCTTGGTTCTCACTGGCTGAGAGCATATGATAGAACTCAGAGCATAGAAAATATATATTAGTAATCCTCCTTAAAGTATTTCTTTATATGTTGTTGTTGTTGTTAACTACTGTCTAGTCACCCCCGCGACTCATGGCACCCCATGCACATGGAACAAAATACTGTCAGGAACCGCACCATCCTGATGACTGTTTGGGGATCAGACCATTGTGATACATAAGGTTCTTCCTTTGCTGATTTTCAACCTTTCTTCCTAGTCTACCTAAGTCTGCAAACTGCTAAAACCTGTTCAGTATCATGCAGTATCAGAGTAAGTGCCCATGAGGTGCAACTGCCAGGAACCGAACCTGGGTCTCATGTATGGAAAGTGAGATTATTACCACTGAGCTACCACTATGCACTATTAATTTATATCCACAGAGATAAATAAAACTTTAAAAAAACAAATCACCTCACTCCACCCCTTCAGGAAGTTGGTAGAGCGTATGCTCTATCAAAACAAGGGAATAAGGCAAAAAAGGGAAGTTACTGATTTCAGGAAACAGGACCTATCACAGGATGGAGAGGAAGGAATATCCAAGGTCATGTTGAGAGCAATAACAGGAATAACAGGTATACATCAGGTATACCAACCCCAAACTCACTGTTGTCAAGTTGATTCTGACTCACAGCAACCCCCATTGGGTTTTCAAGGCTGTAAATCTTTACGGAAGCAGATTGTCTCATCTTTCTTCCAGGGAGCAGCTGATGGGGTTGAACCACCCACCTTTTGCTTAGCAGCCAAATGCCTTAACCACTGCACCACCAGAGCACCTACATCAGGCATAGAGGGAAATTATTCTAAGTTGTAAACATTAAGAAAGACCCAGAAGCATTTTGTTCAAGAAAGCAGAAATTGAGAAAAGATTCAAAAAACAGATAGAGAATTACTATCAAAAATAAATAAGTAAACCCTCAACAACAAAATAAATAAGACAATAAGCAGCTGTGTGGGAGAGGGAGGATAGAGAAACTAATAAAAGCATGTTACAGGTATCAGCCACGAATGGGAGCTCTGGTGGTGTGGTGCTTAAGGCATTTGACGTGACCTAGAAGGCTAGTGGTTCAAACCCACCAGCCACTCCTCAGAAGGAAGACTCGGCAGTTATGAACAGCATAATAATAGAAAATATATCCATAACTATTTTTCCAAACAAAATCATAATAAAACTATATTGGAAGGATGAGAAAACAAAGTGTGTATTTGTGTGTCAAAGATATCAAAGAGAGCTATATCTTTGGATATACTTGGATTGGCTCTTCCAACTTTCATGCTTCCTTTCTATTTGGAAGAGTCGGACAGCTAAAAATTACATTTTTCAGTCTCCTTTGTAGCCTAAGTTCTGACTGTAAAATACCTTCTATCAAAGCAGTTACACTCCAGAAAGATATGGAAAGGGAAATAAGGCTGAAGCCATCTGTCTGCTTTCATCATGCAAGGTAATACAGACATAAGTGCTATGGTGGTTGAGACTCTGCAATTCAATGTCCAGACACCAGTATCCTGGATATGAAAGCCAGCTGTGGCAGCAACCACAACATCTTTCTGACCTCTAGACTGTAACAATAATATCATGATCCAGAGATGGTCCCTGACTTTTGTTCCAAGACTTGGAATAATTTTGAAGCTCTCAATTTCCTATATAAAGACTCTGTCTGCTTAAAATACCTATTGTTGTTGTTGTTGTTGTTGTTGTTGTTATGTGCCGTCGAGTCGACCCCCGACTCATAGCGACCCCTCCTTGGGTTTCCGAGGCAGTATCACTACGGAAGTAGGATTGCCCAACCTTCCTTCCGAGGAGTGGCTGGTGGGTTTGAACCGCCAGCCTTCTGGTTAGCAGTCAAATGCCATAGGCACTATGCTACCAGAGCTCCCAAAATACCTATTAGTGGTTTCTATTTTCTCTCTAGTAATATGACTAAAACTGGGCGGAAAAATCATGATGAGGCAATGTTATTATATAGAAATATGGAGATACATATCAAAATAATTGGCCAGAGATTTCATAATGAGTCTCATAGAAATTTTACTCTAAGAAATGGGAAATAAAACACTGGAAAATATTTTTTAATATACGAGTATTTTACTGCTTCATGCCACTATATGAGAAAGTCTGATAAGAGAAAATATACTGTGAACTATGAAGAGAACATCAGTTCAATGAAAACCAAATTTCAGATAATAATAATGATTCAAGGAACCCTGGTGGTACACTGTTTAAGTGCTCAGCTGCTAACCTAAAGGTCAGAGGTTCAAACCCACCAGCAGCTCTTCAGCAGAAAAGACCTGGCTATCTGTTCCTGTAAAAATTATATCCCAGAATAAATGGTGCTGGCAAAACTGGAGATCCATTTGCAGAAAAATGAAACAAGAT
>NW_006921638.1:8796187-8808719 GCF_000298275.1 Orycteropus afer afer | reverse complement strand
TCTCGCCTATTTTGGTCATGTTATAAGAAGGGACCATTCCCTGGAGAAGGATGTCATGCTTGGTAGGGTGGAGGGTCGACGAAAGAGGGGGACGCCTTCAACGAGATGGATTGATACGGTGGCTGCGATGATGGGATCAAGTATAGCAGGGATTGTGGGGCTGGCGCGGTATCGGGCAGTGTTTCGTTCTGTTGTGCATGGGGTCGCTATGAGTCGGAAACGACTCGACGCCACTTAACAACAACAACAATAACAACAAACTCAATTTGCACAACAAAATACATAAAAATCTTGTTCCACAACCTACTTTGGTGAGTAGTCACTGGGGTCGTAGAAGTTTTCAAATGACCATCTAAGATGCAGCTAATGGTCTCCTAATATCAGAAGTGAAGAAGAGTGAAGAAAACCAAGGGCATTTGGAAACAATCAGCCCTAGGATTTGATGGACCTAGAGACCAGAAGAACTACCAATGCCAACCACTCAGGAAGGGATCAAAACTGGAGATCCTGGATAGAGTGGGAGGAAAAATGTGGAACAAATACCAAAAACACAATAACAACCAGAATTACTGGTCAGATGGCATCTGGTGGGACACCCAATACTATGGCCCAGGGATACACTTCAGGCCTGGGATAAAATTCACTCCCAAGGGCTGGCTCTCACCCCAACAGTAATAAGACTTACATGCAGAGCACTCAACCCAAGGCAATGCACCCACCTACTCTACAGAGATACATCCCTTGGAACAATAGGCCATAGGGCACCAGAGGGGCAACATTCACATGGGGGAAAGCTGGGCAGACAGGAGTTATAACTAAGAAGGGCACAGGGAGGGGGGAGTCACTGGGAAGGGGGAAGAGGAGAGTGGCGTAGGGTTAGGGATGGTGTCTGCGGAGTGAAACCAAATGTACACAAACTGCTGAATGTAACACAAATTCTGCTCTGTAAATCTGCACCTAAAGCACAATTGAAAAAAAAAAAAGTAAACCAAACCAAAAAAAATAAATAAAATCAATTCAGATACAAAATACATTAAATAAATACATCCATTTAAAGTGTACTTTTGATGACTTTTGAAAATTGTCTAAAATGGTATAAGAAGCATTCCCATAAAAAAAAGTTCCTTCATCCTTCGTTTAATAAATCTACATGACTCCCAAACCCCAGGTAACCACTAATCTGTATTCTTTTACTATATAAATTAGATGTCTCTTCTAAAGTTCCACATAAATGGGTCATATAGTATATACTCTTTTGCATCAAAATTCTTTCATTCAGCATAACATTTTTGAGATTCATTCATGCCGTTGTGTAAAACACTGTGGAATTTCTACTGCTCAGTAATATTACATTTTATAGTATGAATAAAGGGAGCTCTGGTAGCATAGTGGCTAAAGCACTTGACTGCTAACCAGAAGGCTGGCGGTTCAAACCCACCAGCCACTCCTCGGAAGGAAAATAGGGCAATCTACTTCCGTAGTGATACTGCCTCGGAAACCCAAGGAGGGGTCGCTATGAATCGGCTCTGACTTGCTGGCATATAACAACAACAACAATATGAATAAAACGAATTTTGTTAACCATTTACCTGTTGATAAATATTTGGATTGTTTCTAGCTGTTGACTATTATGAATAAAGCAGTAATGTGTTAGTACAATTCTTTTTGTGGACATATATTTTCAATTCTCTTAGATAACTACCCAGAGTAAAACTGCTGTCAAATTTTTTTCTAAAGTGGTTGTACCATTTCACAGATATACCTGTCATGTATGAGCTCTACATCCTCACTAACATTTAGTATGGCCCATCCTTTTTATTTTAACTGAACTGTTATACTGTACCTGCAATTTTATTTCATTGTGATTTTAACTTATGTTAACCTGGTTAATGATGCTTTGTATCTTTTTAAGTGCATAATGGCCATTCATATGTCTTCTGCAAAATGTCCAACTCTTTTGCTCATTTTTTTTTTATTGGGACATCTGAATTATTACTAAATAATAAGAGTTCTTAATATATTACAAGTACAAATTGAAGGATACAGAATAGACCAAGAGAATAAAGAATCCATCAATCAGGTAGATAGATAGATAGATAGATAGATAGATAGATAGATAGATAGATAGACAGACAGATAGATAGAAAGAAACATTTGATTTATGGCAAAGGATCAACTGCAATTCAGAGAGTGAAAAAGCAAGCAACAGACTGAGACAGATACTTTTAACACATCTAACTATCAAAGGACTAATATTCAATATATATAAATATATTTTCAATTACAAGTCAATATGAAATAGACAGACAACACAATTTTTTTAAAATGGGCAAATAAACTGAACTGCCATTTGACAAAAAAAAAAAAAATTATAAAAAAGGCCAATGAACATGTAAAGAGTCCCAGTATCACTGGTCACTAGAGAAATACAAATTAACACACTGAGATATCATTACATATTACACACATACACCAATGTAGCTATAATCAAACACTCTGACAAAGCAAAGTGGTGGAAAAGATGTGAAACAATTGGAATTCTTTTGTATTCTATATACCCATTTGACATAAAAGTTGGCTAACAAAACCTAACTCAAGCCTGGCCCAATCTATGAAACTTCTGAAACTAATATGACACCAAGGGAATTCCCAAACTTTGACAAATAATTTAATACCACTTACTGACTTTCCCCTGATTAGGAAGCCCAGAGACTATCAGAACTACTTGCTTTCTGACAAAGCCACAGCTCCCTCTTAAGAGTAGATACATAAAGTCAGAAAAGAAACAAAGAAAAGTCTGAATTTGAATTTGGCCTTAGCTTAAAATAATCATTAAAAATTTGCAAAGGATCATCTCTCTAGCAGTCCATCTAGGTTCTAGAGTCTAGGACATTACAACTCCAAAGTTCAATTATTTTAGAAGTTATCTTCAATGCTGACACATTAGAATACTGGAGCCTGGGGCATAAATCGATTACTATCCACCAGTGGACTCTCAGGAGGATCTCAGGAGAGATTAGAAGACTGCTGGATTAGAAAATTAACTTGTCATTGGGCATTAGTAGAAACTATACTTACCATCAAAGGTCACAAAATAATCCTCAGATAATAAACAGCTATCACATCTCCTAGATACCACCAAAGAATCCTTCAAATAAGACGGTAGCTCAGCAGGGGTCATTGATAAAATAGGATGGCATGTGCAAGAGCGTGCTCTAGGGGTAAATTCAGGAGCTCATTATATTTACAAATAGGCCACTTCATCACCTTTGAGGCCACTGATAGAAATGCCCCCTCTGGACCTCCTAATTTGGATTGCTGTATGATCTGAACCCAGCTTAGCCACTTGGAAAGCCAGCCCACAAGAGCAATTTGTGTCTCTTCCCAACTCCAAGATCAGTGGTGGCATGTTTTTAGCTTGAAATTGGCCACAGTGGGAGTATGGACATCATGAAAAATAACAAATGCTACAAACCCAGGTATTTTCCCCAAATAGAGTCAGTCCTTAAATATTTACCAGCATAAAACCAAAACCAAATTCACTGCCTTCAAGTCGATTCTGACTCAGGGCAACCTCCTCTGGGTTTCCAAGGCAGTAAATCTTTATGGAAGTAGATTGCCTAGTCTTCATTCCACAGAGTGGATGATGGGTTTGAACCGCCAACCTTCTGGTTAACAGTCCAATGCCTTAGGCACTATGCCACCAGAGCATACCACTGTCTAAATGAGAGTTGTGATGCTTTTGGAAATCAGCCATATACATAATGCAACAGTAAAAGCATGGTGGAAGATGATAAAGGTAAATCTGCATGACGGAACATACTGACAACTGTGTACTTAGTGGTGGAAGAGAATTAGGCTTGCACTTTTGGGGGAAGGACTGGATATTCACAAAATTTTGGGTCATTCTAGTATGGACAGGCAAATAGGTCCTAGATTATTAAGCAATGAAAATATCCCCAGATGGAATACACAATTACAGAAATCCCTGTGGGATTTCAATGAAAGTTCTAGCTCAGAGAGAGGCTGTAATGCTAAGGCAAATGCCCTAGTCAGACCTCTAGAACTAGCCTCCTGGATTCATGAAATGAATGAACATAGGGATGCACAAGCAATAAAAAGACAAGATAAATAACAAAATATTCTCCTTGTACTGATATAGTATAAAACTATATTAAAAAGGTTAATAGGAATGGCCTGAAGATGGTTTTAGGCCTGTGGTACCCAGACTGTGTGCCAAAACATCTCAGAGAACTTCAGTAAACTCACAGGGGTACAATGGGATCTTTTTTAAATTTTAAGGGTAACACATCAACATCTGCTGAACACCACGTGAACTATTAGTTCAAAGACCTTCACTGTTAGAGCATTATATCTCAACACACTCTTTTCAAATCTTTGCAAATCTGGTTTTTCAGTGGTTATAGGGATAAAAAACAAGTACCACGTCAAAAAAAAAAAAAAAATTCTGTGGACAGAAAAGGAGGATAGATTAGAAGAAATGTAAAAGTAACTAAGGTTTTCATGAAAAAAAATTTGGGGAACTTCTGCTTTATAAATTTGGTTACTGGACTATATTAGATTCCTACCAGTAAAAACAAAAACAAACAAAAAAAAACAACCTCAAGCTGTTGCCATTGAATTGATTCCAAATCATGGCAACCCCAAGTGTTTCAGAGTAGAATTGGACCCTACAGAGTTTTCAAAGGCTGTGACCGTTTTGGAAGTAGATCACCAGGCTTTTCTTCCAAGGTGCCTCTAGGCAGATTCGAACTGCCAACCCTTCAGTTAGTTGCTAAGTGCTTACCCATTTATGGTATCCAGGTCAGTAGCCCAGGGAGCTAAAAATGAGTAGTAATTGTAATTAACACTTATTATATTCTAGGCTTTGCTTATTGTGTAACAAAAGCCACTGCCAAGAATTTAATTAAAGGTCTAGAGTAGAGAATCTCTTATCAATTTGACCCACCTAGATACATTTCCTCTGATTGCTACCTATGTAGAAAAATGGGCAAAGAAATAAAAGATTACATAGACATACTATATTCCTTATCACCCTCAAAGTAGTAGTCTCATTGCAATTTGGAATGGGCAATGAAAATATTTGTTACTTAAAATGAGAGGAGATGAAGGCATCAATGTTTGGCTAGCTTAACTGGGCTACTGTGTTCTTAGATAAAATATGAGAAGAAAAAAGGGCACTCCACTGAAAAGGTTTCCATGATCTGGAGGTGGCAATGAGGGAATGGAGAGGAAGTAATTTTACCACTCTCTCTCTTTCCCACATCACAAAAATTTTCTTTCATCTGGCCAGACCCAGTTGTAACAGGACTAGGGTAGCCCTTATGTGTGCCAACAGATGGAGACACTGCTGCACAAGACACCTACACAGCACTGAATCTGACTGTACCTTTTCCTCAGGGCACTTTGGAGGGGTTCACAACTTCACCCACATAGCCAAATTGAGATTAACTACACATGCTGCTTCACTACCAAGCAAGAAACAGTTCTGTAATTCTTTAACTGTCAAATCCTACAAAATCCTTCTGCAAACAAACAAACAAAAGCAGAAGTCCTGGCAAGGCTTCTGTAACTGTCTGTCCTATGGACAGGTAGTGCGGTCAAACCAGAGTATCCCACTGGGAGCCAAACCAGACCATCCTGTTAAGTTAAAATGGGTAATAAATAGAAACAGAAAGAAATACTGGCCAATAGTAAAAGCAGAGAAATGGGTTATGCCACCAAGGAAGAACGTTAATATTCTTTCTCCACAAGAACTTTTTAGAACAAGAAAATAACTGACAAATCTCTAAAGAAAGAAAACTGAACCAATGTTGATTTATGACAACTATCAGAAGAGTCTACCTGAGTGATTTGGAGAAAACAATAAAGAACACCCCTTTAATTACTCATCTAAATGGTAGTAGGTTAGAATTGTCATATAAATCATATTTTTGTTGGTTATGGGTTCCTTTGTAGTGTTTAACAAAGATTCTACCTTTGACTGTGGTAGGACGGACTGTAACAGGTAGCAGACAACTGGTGTACTCTGTTGCCAGCAATCAAAATGATGCCTTCCTGAGAAAATAACTGTAGTATGAGGGCAAAAGTACTACTACAGCTTACTATGTTAAATCATGCTTTGCTCTTTTTGATTACACAAAGTATTAATGCAAACGAAATACCATCTTGGCTAGCATGCATTGGATTAGGGTAGTCTCCAAAAGAATGAATATGGTACAATATGGTGGCTACATATCACTTAGGGATTGTGGTAGCTGTGTGTCACTTGGTTGGGCCTGGTTTTGAGTGGCGGGGCAGCTGGGTGTAGTATTCCCCATGATGAAACTGGTAATCAATTCCATGGTGGAATCTACTGGAGCAGCTGAGTAGTTGCCTTAGGGATGTGGTCTGCTTCTAGTATATAAGGAGAAGCATTCAGAAAGGTATCTGAGCTTTTTGGCATATTTGGACCCTGCACATAGTTGAGTCTTCATTTAGCAGTCTGCCATGTTTTCTGCCAATGTTGGGACTATCTCTGGACTTGAACTAGTGGCCTGCCACATTGTTTGGTAATTTTGGGATGGTACCATTTTATGTGTCGACCCAGGTTTCTCAGCCTTAGCAGCCAGCAGCTGCCTGAGTGAAGAGATGCCTCCAGCTCCAGTGGGCCAGGAGCAAATGGAAGAGCTGAAGCCCACAGTCAATGGGCCTTCACCCAGCTCCTAGAGTTTGGCACTTTGAACTCAGACTTCTAGCTTCCTGAACTGTAAGAGAATAAATCCTTGTTTGTTAAAGCCACCCGTTTGTGGTATTTCTGTTAGAGCGGCATAAGGGCAAAAACAGGGATTCATCCCTGGAATATAAAAAGGGCTACTACTATAAGAAAGCCTATGGCATATAACGAACACATTATTAGAAAGCAAACTACATCTAACTGACAATTCCTTTGAGTACAAAATATATTTTGATGTACACATTATATTTAAATTGTATTCATATCACAAGTATCCAAAGTCAACAGCATTTGTGGTGGTTACATCAACACTGGACCCAACAAACAAAAAGATACCAGGGAGCCTTAGGGATAGTCTGGAATTATTGAGCCAAGCCCACACAGTATACCAAGAGACTCCCCATCATAATGAAAAAACTTGTTACCCCTAATGGAGCCAATAGAGGGTGTTCTCTTCCAGCAGACTGCCCAATGCTGACAGTCAGTTTAGAAAGATGAAGAAGGTCTATATTAGTAGACAACGTACTTCAGTAAACTGATGAAACACATCAATCACAGTGGAAAAGGACTGAATTCTCACCCAGGAAGGACTACTGAATATTTTAATCATTACGGAATCTGGCAGTTTCTAACTGGCCAGAAGATTTAAATGTCTCTGCCACAGCAATATGACTAAACTATGGGTTTAAAGCAAGCCTTTCAAGCAGCTTATGAAGCAAAACCTGAATGGGTAGGAATGTGCAAGATGTGGATGGCTAGAATGATAACAAGAATGGGAAAAATAATGGGTCAAAGCCCTAGAATGGGAGATCTCGAAGAGGTACTGAGCCCTTTCAGGAGCCTGACAAGAGACTGGATTCTTGCCAGGACTGTGGAGATCAACAAATATTCAAAGTGCCACAGTTGGATGTCATCTTTGAGCAGAGAACCACTGTTCCAGTGAAGAGATTTGGTTGCCAGGCAATGCACACACTGCCCTTGTTTTCTAGGATGGAAATTAAGTTTCTAACAGGACATTGATCTGTGATTTTCCTGTTCTGGTTATCATTGCAGGCAACGACATATCGCAAATTCTAGTCCATCTTGCTTTAGCTTCATTGGCCATGACTGAATTGGGAAGAACCAATTCAAAACCCAGTTTTACAGGTTCATTAACAGAATTAATTTCAAATATCAGTAGGATCACCCATGGTGGACAGCTTTCAGTAAAGCTTTCAAACTAACACAGACTAGGAAGAACAGCATGGAGGTCCACTCCTGAAAAAAACTGGCCTCTGAAAATCTTATGAACAGCAGGGTAGCATTGTCTGGAAGATGAGCCCCTCAGGTTGGAAAGCATTCAAAATATGACTGGGAAAGAGCTGCCACTTCAAAGTAGTCAGCCTTAATGACATAGATGGAGTAAAGCTTTTGGGAACATCACTTTCTGATGTGGCATGACTCAAAGTGAGAAGGAACAGCTGCAAACATCATTAATAATAGGATCATGGAATGAATCAAGAAAAACTGAAGTTGCCAAAAATGAAAAGGAATGCCTAAGAGCTCTGGGAGCATAGTGCCTAAGGCATTTGACTGCTAACCAGAAGGCTGGCGGTTCAAACCCACCAGCCACTCCTTGGAAGGAAGGTTGGGCAATCTTCTTCTGTAATGATACCACCTTGGAAACCCAAGGAGGAGTCACTATGAGTCGTGTCCGACTCCACAGCAGTGGGTTTGGTTTTTTTGGTTTAGGCATTAGTGAGCTGAAGTAGACTGGTATTGACCATTCTGAATGAGACAATCATATGGTCTACTTTGAAAACCCACCAGCCACTCCTCAGAAAGAAGGTTGGGCAATCTTCTTCCATAATGATACTGCCTCAGAAAACCAAGGAGGGGTTGCTGTGAGTCAGGTCCAACTCAATGGCACATAACAACAACAACAAACTTTGCCAGGAATAACAAATTCAAGAAGAATGTTATTACAGTCATCATCAAAAAGAATATTTCAGTATCCACCCTGAAGTACAATGTTGTCAGTGATGGGATAATATCCACACATGTACAAGGAAGACTAGTTAATACTACTATTATTCAAATTTACACACCAACCAATAAAGCCAAAAATAGAGAAAATTGAAGACTTTTTCCAATTTATACAGTCTGAAATTGGCCAAACATACAATCAAGATGCATTGATAACTACTGGTGACTGGAATACAACAGCTGAAAACAAAGAAGAAGCACTCATACCTGGAAAATATGGCCTTGGTGATAGAAAAGACATTAGATATTGCATGATAGAATTTGCTCTGGTAGCATAGTGGCTAAGGCACTTGACTGCTAACCAGAAGGCTGGCGGTTCAAACCCACCAGCCACTCCTCGGAAGGAAGGTTGGGCATTCCTACTTCCGTAGTGATACTGCCTCGGAAACCCAAGGAGGGGTCGCTATGAGTCGGGGCCGACTCGATGGCAAACAACAACAACAACAACAATGGCTTACTCATTGCAAATACATTTTTTTCAACCACATAAATGACTATGAACTATATGTAGACCATGACAGATGAATACACAGGAATCACATTGACTCCATGTGTGGAAAGAAACAATGGAAAAGCTCAACATCATCAGCCAGAACAAAGCCAGGGGCCAAACAGACCATCAAGTGCTCATACGGAAGTTTAAGTTGAAGCTGATGAAAATTAAAACAAGTCTACAAGGGCCAAAATATGAATTTCAGTATATCTCAGCTGAATTTAGAGACCATTTGAAGAATATATTGAATACATTGAACACCAATGACCAATGAACAGATGAGTTGTGGGAGGACATCAAGGACATAATATATGAAGAAAGCAAAAGTCATTAAAAAGGCAAGAAAGAAAGAAAAGACCGAAATGGATGCCAGCAGAGATTCTGAAACTTGCTCTTGAACATAGTATAGCTAAAGCAAATGGAAGACATGATGAGGTATAAGTAAATGATGAAGTAAAATCTTCTGATTTTAAAGGGTGACTCAAGGAGACAAAGTATTATAATGAAATGTGCAAGGACCTGGAATTAGAAACTCAAAAAGGAAGAACATGCTCAGCATTTCTCAAGCTGAAAGAACTGAAGAAAAAATTCAAGCCTTGAGTTGCATGAAGGATTCTATGGGTAAAATACTGAATGATGAAGGATGCATCAAAAGGAGATAGAAGGAATACACAGAGTCACTGTTCCAGAAAGAAATGGTCAAAGTTAAACCATTTCAAGAGGCAGTATATGATCAAGAACCAATGGTACTGAAGGAAGAAGTACAAGCTACACTGAAGGAACTGGCAAAAAACAAGGCTCAAGCAACTGATGGAATGAATACCCATTGAGATGCTTCAAAAAATGGATACATACGCTCACTTTTTTATCCCAAGAAATTTGGAAGACAACTGCATGGCCAATCAACTTGAAGAGATCCATATTTGTGACCATTCCAAAGAAAGGTGATCCAACAGAATGTGGAAATTGTTGTATCATTAATATCATACACAAGTAAAATTTTGCTGAAAATAGTTCAAAAATGATTTCAGCAGTACATAGGGAACTGTCAGAAATTCAAGCTGGATTCAGAAGAGGCGATAGAATGAGGGATATCGCTGATGTCAGATGGATTTTGGCTGAAAGCAAAGAATATCAGAAAGATGTTTACTTGTGCTTTATTGATCATGCAAAGGCATTTCACTGTGTGGATCATAACAGATTATGGGTAACACTGTGAAGATGGGAATTCCAGAACACTTACTTGTGCTCATGGGGAAATTATACATAAACCAAAAGGTAGTTGTTTGAACAGACAAGATACTGCATGGTTTAAAATCAGGAAAGGTGTGCATCAGGGTTGTATTCTTTCATATACTCATTCAATCTATATGCTGAGCAAATAATCCAAGAAGCTGGACTATATGAAGAAGAATGTTGCATCAGGATTAGAGGAAACTTCATTAACCATCTGCAATATGCAGATGACACAATCTGGCTTGCTGAAAGTGAAGACTAGAAGCACTTACTGATGAAGATCAAAGACTGCAGCCTTCAGTATGGATCACATTTCAACATAAAGAAAACAAAAATCCTCACAATTAGACCAACAAATAACATCTTGATAAATGGAGAAAAGGCTGAAGTTGTCAAGGATTTTATTTAACTCGGATTTACAATCAATGTCCATGGAAATAGCAGTCAAGAAATCAAACAGTGTACTGCATTGGGAAAATCTGCTGCAAATGACCTCTTTAAAGAAAGAGCAAAGATGTCACTTTGAAGATTAAGGTGCACCTATGGGAGGTCTGGTAGCATAGTGGCTAAGGCACTTGACTGCTAACCAGAAGGCTGGTGGTTCAAATCCATCAGCTACTCCTCGGAAGGAAGATGAGGCAATCTACTTCCGTAGTGATACTACCTCAGAAATCCAAGGAGGGGTCGCTATGAGTCGAGTCCAACTCAACAGCATATAACAACCACCACCCACACCATGGTCTTTTCAGTAGCATTATATGCATGTGAAACCTGTACAGTGAATAAGGAAGAGGGAAGAAGAACTGATGTATTTGAATTATGCTGTTGAGGAATTGATGAAAATACCAGGGACTGCCAGAAGAATGAACAAATCTGTCTTAGAAGTATAGCCAGAATGCTCCTTAGCTGCGAAAATGGCCAGACTTTATCTCTAGTCCTTTGATCATGTTATCAGGAGGGACCAGTCCCTGGAGAAGGTCAAGCTTGGTAAATAGAGAGTCAGTCCCTCGAAAAAGGGAAAGATCCTCAATGACATGGACTGACATAGTGGCTGAAACAATAGGCTCAAGCATAGCAGTGACTGCGAGGATGGTGCAGGACTGAGCAGTGTGTCATGCTGTTGTACACAGGGTCACTATGAGCCTCACCTGACTCAAAGGCACCTAACAACAACAGAATGACATGAACATCAAACTTACTTGATCTCCAAGATTGAAAAATACTTTGGGAGGCTAATTTAAACCCTTCAAGTGATATGATACTTATGGAAAATGACTGACTAAATAAAGAAGTGAATTTGGCCTTAGAAAAATCATACATGCAAGTAAATGCCTCTATCAACACATATAAAAAAATACAAGTATCTTTTAATGGAGAAAGAAAAATAATAAAATGGTAAAGGTATACTAAATGGCTTTTGAAGGGATATAGCTATGATTAACATATTTTTCAGAGGTTGTTCCCACTTCCTATTGGTTAGCTCAAATCCTGGTGATCATTGGTATATTAGTATAAGCTCTCCTTTTTATATAAAATATAAGGAGCACTGGTAGTGCAGTGCTTAAGGGCTCAGCTGCTAACTGTAAGGTCAGCAGTTCAAATTCACCAGCCATTCCATGGCAGAAAGATGTAGCAGTCTGCTTCCATAAAGATTACAGTCTTAGCAAACCTATGGGGCAGTTCAACTCTGTCTTATATGGTCACTATGAGTCAGAATTAACTTGATGACAATGAATACATCAATTATTGCTGAAAATGTTGTAAAACAAATTACAGAAAGATTGAAAAATATGTATCAAGAATACACTAATAAAGGACAGGATGATGAAATTTATTAGCTAAAAGATAATTCTTCAATTGGTAAGTACAGTGTAGTAAATTACTTTGTGTGCCTTTTCTACCCATAAGTCTTTGTAAACTCCAAGGTGGGATTTGCTATGAGCAACTGAGGAGCTCCTGATTGCTGAAGGTGTCCACCTGGAGTATTTCTGTTGGGAGTGGCACAAAACAATGTTCTGGGAGGTGCCCACTCTCTCTCAGGT
>NW_006921638.1:8789226-8795942 GCF_000298275.1 Orycteropus afer afer | reverse complement strand
GAGAGACGGTGGGCTGGGAGAGAGACTGAGTGTTTTTCCTGAACTCGAATTGTAGCCTGGTGCTTCCCTAATAAACCTCATAATCTGTGAGTTCTGTGTGGCCACTGCAGCGGATTATCGAACCCAGGAGAGAGGTGGTGGGTGCTTTGGAAGGAACAGTTGGTAAAAGGGCTGGAGGGAGGTAGCATGTCTGGCCTTGCAGTAATAGGCCTTGGGCTATTTATCGTGATTCTGCCTTCCTCTTGTGGGATTAGAGGAGGTCAGAACATGTGGCCTCCTTGCCTCTTTTGCAGTAAGTAATCTCTTCTTTTAACTGCTTTATTAATTTCCTATTTTCACAATTTTTTGTATTCATGATATATCTTGAACTATTTCATTGTGCACTACAATACAGTACACATTAGGAACAGTGTAGAAGTAAACATTATATGCCACACTCCTTAATGAGTTCATTATAATATAATTAGATAATTGATACTTTAAATGTATGTAATACTATGACAACAACTATTAATGACTATATAGGCATGGATGTAGAGAATGCATGGCAGCGTTTGGAGATGGACTAGTAATATATTAATATTTTTTCCCATTTAACACAATGGAACATAGGCTTTCTCACTGTCAGAAAATTCACTATTTGATATATTTTCAGAATTGAATTATATTTACAGAATGACAAAAAACTGTATATCCTCCATTTTCTGGTCCATTTGCACATTTGTTTCATAACTATTCATGACTCCAAATGCCTTATTAAATCCTTATATTACAAAATATCTCAGGACTTCCAAGCTAGAAAGGATCTCAACAATCATTTAGTAATATTCCATTTTACAGATTAAGAAACTAAGTGTTCAAAAGATAAAGCAGTTTCCCCCAAAGTCAAAGAACCACATACTGTCATACTTAGAACTCTTGACTACAAGTTCAGTACTCTTAATATTGTATCTACTACTGGCCAACATCTAGTATTCACCTACAGCAGGGCTTAGTAAACTTTTTCTGAAAGAGTCAGATAATAAATGTTTTAAGCCTTTGTAGGCCATGTGATCTCTGTTCCAACTGCTCAGTTCTGCGGTTATAGCAAGAAAGTAGCTATGTCAATACAAAAATGAATGCACATGGTTTGTTGCAATAAAACCTTATTTACAAAAACAGGCACACTATCAGATTGGATAAATAAATAAACAGGCAGAGGGACGTATTTGGACCACAGGTGATAGTTTGCCAACTCGTGATCAGAAGACTTGACTCCGGTATTAAGAAAATGTGGCTCCTGGTAAAATGGAATAGTAAACATGGAAACAAGGAATACTGGCCACTGTGCAAGTCTCTCAGAAATGTTTTAAGGTCACTGTGGTAGTTCAGTTTTTGTGTCCACTTGGCTGGGCCTGGTTGAATGGCTGGGCAGCTGGATGTAGTACTCCCCATGATGAGACTGGTAATCAACTCCATGGTGGAATCTACTGTGATCAGCTGAGTAGCTGCCTTAGGGAAAGTGGTCTGCTTCCTGTATATAAGTAGAAGCCTCAGGGAAAGGTCTCTAGCATGTGGCATGCTTGGACTCTGCGGGTAGCCGTGTCATTGTTCAGCAGCCTGCTATGCCCTGCCAACCTTGGGACTTAAAATGGACTTGAATTAATGGCCTGCTGTGTTGTTTGGTAACATCGGGACTGTGCCGTTTTGTTTGTCGACCTTGGGCTTGTTAGCTTCAGCAGCCAGTAGCTGCCTGAAGAGATGCCTCTAGCTTCAGTGGGCTGGGAGCAAGAGGCAGAGCTGAAGCCCAGGGTCGAGAGGGGCTTTCACACAGCCCCTAGAGCCTGGTCCTTTGAATTTGGACTTTAGCCTCCCGAACTGTAAGAGGATAAACTCCTGTTTGTCAAGGCCATCCCATTTGTGGCATATTCTTGTCAGAATGGCACTAGGTAACCAGAAAAGTCACTAAGAAAATAAGTCTCTTGGCTCCTAAAATATATTAATTAAATTATATATAATCTTTATCAACTTTCTATCAACCTAAAGGTGTTTAGAAATGTGGTAATTACTCCAAAGGGCCCTTTAGTTATTATGGATTGTGTCCCTGAAAAAAGAATGTGGAAGCCCTAAGCCCTGCACCTGTAAATAAGTCCTTGTTTCAAACAGGGGTTTTCTCTTGTAACAATAGGGTAAATCCAAAATCTAATCACTTCTCAGTGGTATCTTATTAAAAATAAATAAATAACCAGAATAGACACAGAGACACATACAATGTTGGGGGACAGACATATCACAATGAAGACAATACCAAGAATTGTTGGCAAAAACTAGGGGCTGAAAGAGACAAAGACCGACCTCCTTTAGCTACACTCTAAATTCAGACTTCTAGCCTCCAGAACTGTGAAAAAGTCATTTTCTGTTCTTTAAAGCCACCTACTTATGGTACTTTCTATTAGAGCAGAACTAGGAACTAAATTAGGAGCTCTGGTAGTGCAGTGCCTCAGGCACTTGACTGCTAACCAGAAGGCTGGAGGTTCAAACCCACCAGCCACTCCTCGGAAGGAAGGTTGGACAATCTACTTCGGTAGTGATATGGCCTTGGAAACACAAGGAGGAGTCCCTATGAGGTTTGACTCGACAGCACATAACAACAACAGGTAACTAAATTACTGATAATTTATCTTAAATTCAAGGTATCTGTGAGCAATTTAAAAAAAAAAAAAAACCTTAGGAAATACCCAGGTCCTAAGATAACACATAACAACAACAATAAGAACATGCTTGGACATGTTCTTATAGTGGGTAAGGCTGTTATCCAAAAGGTTGGTGGTTCAAACCCACCAGCTGCTCTGTGGGAGGAAGATGAGGCAATCTGTTTCCATAAAGATTCACAGCCTTGGAAACACAATAGGAGTTGTTACGAGCCCGAATTGACTCGATGGCAGTAGGGTTTTTTTTTTTTTTTTCCTAAGATAAAAGATTAGAAAACTAGAAACCATCTAAAAGTCACTCTGGTACATCCAGACGATATAGTTATGATAATATTAACAGCACTACAGTCAGTATTTTCTCATTGTTTACTATATGCTAGATAGTGTACAAAGCACTTAACACATATTGAAAAAGCCCATAACCAAATGAGGTAGATCAATAAGTACTGACAGAAAAAGATATCTACAATATGTTTACAAATTAAAGAAATATCAGAAAAATATGTATAGTATGACTAGTTTTATATTTCTTAAAAATGTGAAACTATAGATAGATAGGCAGATATTTGAGTGTGAATTTGTATAAATGTTTTAGAAACAGTCTGGTAAAATACATCATTTACTTTCAACAATGATTAACACAAAAAAAAATGGGATTGTAAGTAGGGTAAAATGGCAATACATTTCTGATCTAAAAGTCTGGGTAACTCAATAAAGGCATAATAGTCTTTATATTTTTCTGGATACTTGATATATTTCATAACAAATCAAAATGTCATTAACAGTAGTAGATAAATGTAAATACACCATCAAGAAATAATAATTATTAAATTGCAAACTTTTCTCAGGTACTTAAAATTCAGTAGAAAAGAACAATGTCTGGTGATCCTTCACCTCCATCCCCTATCTCCTCATGATGTCTCAGAGGCCCAAGGAGAAAATGAAATTAAAAGCACTAAACAAAGCAGAGATTTTTAAAATTTACACTCTGAACAGGGAGCATAATTACATGTTTCAGAGCTGTTGGGTTCTTGGTTGCTTTAACAAGAAGAAGTGCAGTGTAGTAAATTAGTTAGTATGGTTTTCTACCCATAAGTCATTGTAAACTCAGTGGTGGAATGAGCAACCGAGGAGCTCCTGATTGTAAATGTTATCCACCTGGGTTATTTCTATTGGGTGTGGCACAACGCAATGTTATGGGAGGCTCACTCTCAGGTGCTTAGAATTCTGTTCTTATGATTGGTTGGTTTGGCCACTCTGCCAAGCTCAAAAGGAGGCCTCCTAGAGGCAGAACTCTGACTGCTGATTGAGGAAGACATGCTGCTGAAAGAGACACGTGCCGCTGGGAAAGAGACGCAAGAGACACGCGTTGCTGAGTAAGACACTAAGGGACATGCACTGCTGGGAGAGAGACTGTGAGAGACTTGGCTGAGAGACAGTGGGCTGGGAGAGAGACTGAGCATTTTTCCTGAACTTGAATTGTAGCCTGGTGCTTCCCTAATAAACCCCATAATCTGTGAGTTCTGTGTGACCACTGCAGCGAATTATCGAACCCAGGAGAGAGGTGGTGGTGCTTTGGGAGGAACAGCTGGTGAAAGGGCTGGAGGGAGGCAGCTTGTCTGGCCTGGCAGGGATAGGCCTTGGGCTATTTATCGTGATTCTGCCTTCCTCTTGTGGGGTTAGAGGAGGTCAGGAGATGTGGCCTTCCTGCCCTTTTTGCAAGAAGTATAATCTTAAATAAAAATTTAAAGCTTGGGGAATCTGATGATTGATAGTTGCTAAGTCTGATAGGCTACCAGTTATTACAAATAAAAGCGTATCTAGAATGTTCTGGTATAAGTTTTCCATCACTCTGAAGATGCTATATTATTTTCTAATTCATTATGATAATAATCTAGCTTAAGTCATTTTCATATTAATACTGTTAACTTACTGTTAATAACTGGATCTCATGGAGAATTTAATAACATCTTTTATAAAAAATTGCTGTATTTTTTCTAAATTATCTTTCTTTCTAAATTATCAATGATGTATTTCAGGATCAGTTCATATGAATTTTATTGACCATTAGAAGAAAAAAGAACAAAAAGCTTAGTCAAAAAATTATAGTCATTAGTAAAGTATAACTGTCATTAGGAAAGAGTTCTATCATAAAATAAAATATTAATTTGAATTTTTCTCAATAATATGTCAAGCAAGGTTATTTGGACTAATCCTTCTAACAAAAACTAAAATATTAGATAAAATATTAAGTAATAAGAGAATCTATGATCTGAAAAGATACTAAGAAATATCTAGTCAATAAATAGATAAAGGCAAGAATCCAGGGAGGAAGAGAGGACTATAGTAGACACTGTGATACACTCTCTAGGTCTCTTTCAGGAACAAAGGTATAATCCCACCAGCTGGCAAGAGTGTGGCTGCTAATGGTTTTTAGCTAAGTGCTTCATCAGGACAAGCCCTTTGTAAGAGAGTCAACACATCTAAGATCACGCCCCGTCTCTAAGAGTAGCATGCATCAAATGTGAAGTTCTACAAGTCAGTATAAAAGTCAGTCCCTTGCCTCAAGCTGACACATTTCTGAAGGGCCATCTGAGCTTCAGAGTTCTCTGAACAACTGGCTGAGATCTTTCTTGTGATTGCACTACAGTTTAACCTCTTCCTCTGCCCAATCCTGCTACTCTCATCCCTCACAGTGGTTGTTCCAGACAGAATTATTCCAAAAAATCACCTACACACAAATCTTTAAGTCTCAGAGTATGTTTCATGGGAAATACAACTGCAGTGAATTGCTTGATGTGGCCCTTCTAGCCATTGTCCTCCATTCTGTGATGTTTTGTAAATCCCATTATCCATGCCTGTTTGGGGTGGTGTGGTAGTTAAGGTCAGGTATCAACTTAGCTGGGCAGCTGGTAGTAGTCATTCCCTATAATGACTGGCAATTGACTCTATGATGGGATTTAGGTTATTTCTGTTAGGGCAACACAGTGGAATGTATCTTGAGTCCTGCCTTGCTGGAGGGTATAATTCAAATCACCACCCTTAGCTTCCCTGAGGGTATACCTACGAATCTCCTGGGAAGATTCACTTTCCTCGTGCTTTGGCTTTGTGTCTTGGATCATCCTCATCTCACCCCAGGATTTGGGACAGTAGCCATCATCTGATCTGATTGTGGATTGAGGTTCATCAAACCCTGAGAGTTGGGAGGATCCTCCAGACCTACTCACGGACTTGGGACTCGCCAGCCTGCCAGCCTCCACCACTACTACGTGAGACGAACCCTTGGGTGTCTGTGAGTTCTGTGAGGCGTTACAGCGAAATACAGAACCCTAAAACTGGAGAAATTACTGGAAGGAGGAGTTAATGTCTGAAATGGAGTGGCATGGTAGTTTGGACATTTGGGACTCTTTAACCTCCGCCTCATGGGGACCGGCCTCATGCTGATCTTTCTAAGAGAGATTGTTCATGCAATTGGTGTCAGAATGGTGGGATTCGCTGCAGTGGCCCAGACTCACTGGAATATGTCATTTTGGGAGAAAGGAGATAAACGGGAAAGTAAGAAACCTTTGGCTTCTGGATGAGATAAAAGAAACCCATGGATTGAAGCAGCTCTTTTGTTGAGATCAGTCACCCAAGGCAAAAGCTATTCATGGGATTTAAGAGAGATGGATCTAACTCCTGAGGAATTGGCTAGTTGTATGCATATGGAAATACAGAATGACAAGGAAAAGGCTAGACTCAAGATTCCTTGGTTGCTGTTATCGGCAATAGCTGCAATGGCAGTGAAAAAGAATGTAGAGCCAGGTTGTAGCACTAAATCAAGCTCAGATCCAGTCCAATTAGAGCTACGACCCCTAGTTTCAGGACCTACCCAGAAAGGAAAAATTATGTCAGAACAACAGGCAGTACCGGTAAGACCACTGGTAACCAAAAAGGTAGTCCAGGAAGGGAACAGGCAAAGCCAAGAAACTATTGAAAGCAGAGGGTATAGTGTGAAAGAGCTGCTTCAGTTTGTAGATCGGTATC
>NW_006921638.1:8784704-8785315 GCF_000298275.1 Orycteropus afer afer | reverse complement strand
GTAAATCTTCACCCAAATCACAATAGATAATAAATAAATAAATAATAAATTAAAATTAACATTATAAAAAAAAGAAAAAAAAAAGAAATCAAATGATATATTGCACTGGGCAAATCTCCTGAAAAAGATCTCTTTAAAGTGTTAAAAAGCAAAGATGTCACTTTGAAGACTAAGGTGCACCTGACCCAAGACATGTCCTTTTCAATCCCTCATGAGCATGTGAAAGTTGGATAATAAATAATGAAGACCGAAAAGGAATGAATCCCTTTGAATTATGGTGTCAGCCAAGAATATTAAATATACTGAGGACTGGCAGAAGAATGAACAAATCTTTCCTGGAAAAAATACAGCCAGAATACTCCTTAGAAGTAAAGATAGTGAGACTTTCTCTCACTTACTTAGGACATGTTATCAGGAGGGACCAGTCCTTGGAGAAGGACATCATACTTGGTAAAATAGAGTGTCAGTGAAAAAAGAAGACCCTCAATGAGATGGAGTGACACAGTACCTACAACAATGGGCTCACAGATAGCAATGATTGTGGAGATGGCTCAGGACTAGGCAGTGTTTTCGTTCTGTTGTATGTATGGTTGCTATGAGTTAGAATGGAC
>NW_006921638.1:8763428-8784004 GCF_000298275.1 Orycteropus afer afer | reverse complement strand
ATGGAAGAATTGGGCAATGGTGAGAGCCCATATGTTTGGATTTTCACTGATTCATGGGCAGTCGCCAATGGCCTGGCTATATGATCAGGCAAATGGGCGATGGACAATTGGACTATTAAGGGGACTCCTGTGTGGGGCATGGACCTATGGAAAGCACTCTAGGAGTTCAGAGGATGCATTAGAGTAAGCCATGTCGATGCCCATCAGAAGAATCCCCTTCCTGGATCAGAAGGTGATTGGAACCAGCAAGTGGATATGTTGGTACGCTCCCTTGAGGTAGCCAATTGGGTTCATGAGATGAGTGGACATAGGGGTGCTTCAGCAGTGCAGAGATGGGCTGACTTACGGCACATCCCTCTTGTACCCTCTGAGGCACAAAATGCCAATAAGGACTGCTCTGTCAGCAGGAAAGACAGAGGTTACAGATGGCTATGGGGCAGATTCCTGGGGGGAAGGCCCTGCACACAAATGGCAAGTTGATTATATAGGACAATGACACCAGTGGCTCCAGGTGGCTATAAATGGGTCCTCACAGGAATAGATACTTACTTTGGACTGGGCTTTGCTTGTCCTGTGACAGATGCAAATGCCAAAAACACCATTAAAGGATTGGAACAAAAGATACTATACCAATTTTGGCCACCAAGTTATATTTCCTCAGACCAAGGAACACACTTTATATCCCATAGGGTGCAGCAATGGGCCAAAAAACATCATATTAAATGGACATACCATGTTGCATATCATCCTCAAAGTAATGGATAGAGAACTGGAATGGGCAATTGAAACATCTGTTGTCTAAAACTGGGGGAGGTAAAGGCCTAAAGGGCTGGCTCACACGCCTTCATGAATGTGTTCTCACACTCAACATGAGGGGGGCGAAGGGAGGCTCACCACTCCACAGATTCCTATGCTTCTCTGGGGGATCTGGTGAAGAAGGGGTGGGGGAGAATGCTGGTGCCCCGGTAAAGTTTTTCCCCACATCACCTAACGTTGTTTTCTTCCTGCCAGAAGCTGTGGTCCCTGGACCTGGGATGCAGCTGCGGGTGCCGGAGGCTGGGGTGATCCCTAAGCAAGAAACTGTGTCTATATCTCTGAATCTGTATGCCAGAATTCCCAAGGGCCTTATGAAATGGATTGTACCTTCTCCCCATCCGGCCAAACTAGGGCTGACAGTGACTACTACCATCCTGCCCAGTGGTCGAGATAGTCCACTGGTTTTGTATCTGTGTAACCATACCCAGCTTGAATGGGAATGGACTGAGGGGGAAGCACGTGCTAGACTGATCTTGCTACCAGAAATATGGATAGGTACAACAGCTGAATTTGATGTCCCCTCCCAAGGTGGGAAAGTCTGGGTAAAAATAAATGATGAATGGAAGGAAGGAGAAATAATAGCTGAAGGTAAAGGAATGAATAAATGGGTTATGCAACAGGGGAAATCCAACATTGTGCTGATACCTAAAGATAGACTCAGAACAAGGGAATAATATCATCTCAGTTAAATATTATCAGATACTATAAGGATGATAATGAGAAAAAACTTTTGGATCAGATGGACAAATACAGCAGACTTGAATGGCTGGTATCTGAATAATCTCACCCTTAGGACTCTTTGCCTTGCTGAAAGACTAATTGTTAATGACCTTGGGACCAGTAATATGATTGGGAGGGGCAAATTAATCTTTCAACTATGAAAGGGCTAATGGCTAGAAGAGCTAGGGGGTGCAATGCAGTGAATTGCTTGATGTGGCCCTTCTAGCCATTGTCTTCCATTCTGTGATGTTTTGTAAATCCCATTATCCATGCCTGTTTGGGGTGGTGTGGTAGTTAAGGTCAGGTATCAACTTGGCTGGGTAGCTGGTAGTAGTCATTCCCTATAATGACTGGCAATCGACTCTGTGATGGGATTTAGGTTAATTCTGTTGGGGCAACACAGGTGGAATGTATCTTGAGTCCTGCCTTGCTGGAGGGTATAATTCAAATCACCACCCTTAGCTTCCCTGAGGGTATACCTACAAATCTCCTGGGAAGATTCGCCCTCCTCTTGCTCTGGCTTGGTGTCTTGGATCATCCTCATCTGACCCCTGGATTTGGGACAGCAGCTGTCATCTGATCTGCTGATCGAGGTTCATCAAACCCTGAGAGTTGGGAGGATCCTCCAGACCTACTCACGGACCCGGGATTCGCCAGCCTGCCAGCCTCCACCACTACGACGTGAGACGAACCCTTGGGTGTCTGTGAGTTCTGTGAGGCGTTACAGCAAAATACAGAACCCTAAGACTGGGGAAATTACTGGGAGGAGGAGTTAATGTCTGAAATGATGGAATGGTGCAGTAGTTTGGACGTTTTGGGACATCTTTAACCTCCGCCTCATGGGGCCCGGCCTCGTGCCCCATGATCTTTCTAAGAGAAATTGTTCATGCAACAACTGATGAGAAAAACTAAACATAGAATCTGGTTTCACCTAAGGATATCTGTCCAACAGAATTAATTGAAATGCTGATTTTCCTGAAGCCTTATAAAAGAAGAAAAATTACAGAACATGTCCCAAGGTGGAGTCTAATAGAAGAATATCTGTTATACAGCTATGATCCCAAAATTTGTAACAGTATGAAAAAGGAAAGGGCATAAAGTTAAGCCATGCTTATAAGACTTCAAGGAAAGCTACCATGGTACTGAGCAGCAGGAAAAAAAACGGGGGGTGGGGCAGGGAGAGAGAGAGATCCTTCTGAAATTTTCACAAGCCAGGTCTCTCAAAGATCTGCAACTCCAACTTATATCACCTGGTCTGGCTCAGCTACCAACTGAATGGTTGAAAATTCAACTCCACCCTGAGGTGTTTTGAAGAAGGGCTTGGTTGATCTACTTCCAAAAAAGCAACCACTGAAAGCCCTATGAAGTACAGTTCTACTCGGACACACATGGGGTCACCAGCAGTCCAAGGTCACTTGATGACAACTAGTTTTTTGGGCAGGTGTAAAAAATGTCAAATACTAAATTTAATTCTAAATAGACCTAGAATAATAGTGCCCTTGGGCGTCTGGCACAAGTGAAAAGAAATACTCATTAGAGAAAGGAATTTTCATCAAAGAAGTCACACATGCACACACACACACAACTTTGTAAAGACAATGTGTAGCACACAGTGAAAAATCCTCAAGAACACAAAGAAATACTACACTAAAGAACCACTAGGAAAAAAAGAAACTGCAGAAATAAGCTACAAATATTTTAGCCTCTGTAGTATCAGACATAAATAATAAAGTCATGCATATTATTTTAACAAATTTGAAAATATCTGCAAGGAATATGAAACCATAAAAAGTGAAATAGATGGTTTGAAAAGGAAATAAATAAAATTTCTATAAATAAAATATACCAACCAAAATATAAAATTCCAAGTGTGGTAACTTCCAGAATGGTGACAGAGTGAAGTGGTTGAATAAATCCTCCTACAAATAACTGTAAGATCTGTAGGAGAAAGTAGTCTGCTTCCTTAAAGATTACAATTTTGGAAGTCCTATGGGGAAGTTCTATTCTATCCTATAAGGTTGCTGTGAGTTGGAATAACCTTGAAGGCAACAGGTTTGTTTTTTGGCTTACCAGGGTAGGAAAGTTGAAACTTCTATTAGAAAGGAACACACTACTGAACCAAAACCACCTGTCTTCTCTGCCTGGAGGAAGATGATCCCTTGCTACTTACACTTGAAGAAACCTGAAACCTGTAAGATCAAATTGTAACACTTCTGGCTTAAGAAGAAGTTAGTAACAAATCACAAAATGTGAAATGACAGAAAGGTGATGGTGTGATGATTAAGGTTGTATCAACTTGAATGGGCTATGATTCTAAGTAGTTTAGCAGTTACAATTTAGCTATGCCCCAGAATGAACTCTGATATAAAGTAATTGCCTCCATGATGAGATGTGCTATGGGTAGCCAATCAGTTGAAAGGGAGTTTCCCCAGGGGTGTGGCCTGCTTCCAACATATATATGGATATCCCAGGAAGGTCTCTGGTTTTCTGCTGGATCTTGATTCTGCATCTGGCTCATCATCATCTCCAGTTCCTGGACTAGAACCAGTGGCCTGCTGTATTGCCTGTCAATCTTGGGATTGTTGCTTTCATTGCCTATGAGCCAACAATCTGCCATTTTACCTGTGGACCTTGGACTCGTCTGCCTCCAAAGCTAGCAGCCTGCTACACTCTTGCCAATCTTGGGTTCATCAGCCCCTGCAGCTGCGAGTAAGGAGATGCCTCCAGCTTGATGTCTGACCCATAGCCTTGGTACTTGCAAGCCTCTAGAACTGTGTGAACCATTGCCTTGAGATAATTTCTCTCTCTCTCTCTCTCTCTAAGCTTCACTGGTTTTGCTTTTCTAGAGAACCCAGCCCAAGATAGATGGAAACCATTACATTTACTCAAAATCAAGACTGAAAAAAATTATACTATTTGCTAGGCTGTATATCTAAGGCTTTTTCCTAAAACTAAATTTTCCTAGAGAGGTCTTTGTCAGTAAGAAGCACCAAAATGTGAACCTTACATGTTTATAATCACACTTTTAAATAAATGGACTTTTGTACAGAAATTACAGACTCCCAAACACTTTTTGCACCATAAGCAAGGGCAGAATTTTTCTACTTTGTTTCCAGTCTTTTACAACTTTTACAACTAATTTGAGAGTGATTTTTTAGCAATTCGCCTTCTACTAACTGTTCAAAAACTTTGAACTTAGTTTTTATAGAACATATCTTCCGGTATTTCTATTAGGTTATTTCTGTTCAATCAAATTATATAATTATGACCACAGATACAACTAATATAAAAAGGTCTGGGGACAACACAACTGACCTGTGGTGATTATGTAATTCAACTCAACAAATGGGAGAAAAGCACTTAAAAGAGGTCATTAGACTAGCTTTGAGCATTAAACATACCACAGGCATCAGGTGGAATGTTGTGATGTAGTCAATTACATGGTATGGCTTTTCTAGCCTTAGTCTTTGTAACTCCCACCAGATTACTGCGTAGGACCATGTAAATATGTGTCAACTTGGATGGCCAGCTGGTAGTAATTATTTCCTATAATGAGACTTGCATTTAACTCCATGGTAGAATGTGCCATGAGCAACAGAGTAACTGCTTTTAAACTCCTGATTGTTAAAGTTATCCACCTGCAGTATTTCTGTTGGCACAGCACAAAGTAATCTTCTAGGAAAGTTTGTGCTCTCTCAATTGTGCAAAACTCTGATGTTGGGATTGGTTAGTTTTGCCACTCTGCCAGGCTTAAAATGAACCCTCCATGAGGTAGAGGGGGTAGGTATCTCACTGCCTGCTGAAAGAGACGCCAGGCTGAGAGAGACACCCGGCTGAGAGATGGTAGCAGTGGAAGCGAGAGGCACAGAACAGACAGGCAGGCTTACCTGGCTCACAGAGGCAGAGGCCAGGCCAAGAGGTCAAGGGCCAGAGAGGTGTGTCTATGGGCACAGCAAAGAGGAGACTGACCTGATGGAGGAACTATATCCTGAGCATGTTCCTGAACTTGAATTGTAGCCTGTTGCTTCCCTAATAAACCCCATAATTGGTGAGTTGTGTGTGGCCCTACAGCAAATTATTGAACCTAGCAAAGAGGTGGTGGGTGCCATGGGAGCCACAGTTGGTGTCAAGGTTGATAAGTGGGCTGGAGAGTGGCAGTATGCCTGGCCTCATAGGGACAGGCCTTCGGCTGCTGATGGTGATCCTGTCTTCCTCTTGTGTAGTTAGAGGAGGTCAAAAGATGCCATCTCCTTGCCTATTTAGCAAATGTTTATACCAAAGAGAATAGGGAACTTTAGTTATTCTGGCAAACCATTAATTGGAAGCTATTCAAGGTAATTTCAACTGTATATTAAAAATTCTTAATATTTTTTGGCCATTATGATACAAGAGCTCCTATGTATTAACATAGGTGCTGTATATATTAATACACATAACATATTAATTGTATTAATATAGTGGTTTACAAAATTTAACCTTAGTATTATCTCTTTAGGAACTCTGGTGGCAGAGTGCCTAAGGCATTTGACTGCTAACCAGAAGGCTGGAGGTTCAAATCCACTAGCCACTCCTCAGAAGGAAGGTTGGACAATCTACTTTCCTAGTGATACCACCTAGGAAACCCAAGGAGGGGTTGCTATGAGTTGGATCCAACTTGACGGCAGTGGGTTTTATTTTCTCTTCAGGAGCCCTCGTTGTACAGTGGTTAAAGCACCAAAAGTTTGGCAGTTCAAATCCACCAGCCACTCTTCAGGAGAATGATGTGGTAACCTGCTTCCATAAAGATTACAGCTTTGGACACCCTATGGGGAAGTTCTACTCTGCCCTATAGGGTCACTATGAGTTGGAATCCACTGAACAGCAACAGTTACAGTAAAACAACCTATCAGAGAAAGAAAAATCCAATATTTTCCATGAAAACAAGCAACAGAAAGATATTAAGAATGCACTTTTTCAAAGATGGAAAACTTGCCAGACTCCAAAAAACAAGGGAGTCCTGTCAAGTTGTCTCTCAAGGTTTTACTGCATTACCTCTATAAAGCAAAATCATTAGCACACAGTGCCATCTAGTGGAGAAATAGACAAATACTTCTGGAGCTTTTTAGTATTTTGGTAGGAAACCTAACAAAACTCACTTTAAGAAAATTCTGCTTCCAACCAGTATATCCAGAATACTGCATTACCATTAACACCAAACACCAGGCTACAGATAAACACATAAACATCTGAGAAGATCAGATGGGGGTTAGTGAGCAGGAGTATACTCTATACCAGGAATAAATTCAGCAGATGCTAATCTTGCACAGATACCAATGATACAAATACCCACAATCCTAACAGAAACATCAGAAAAGAGACACAGAGTAATCTCTCCCAGACACTGTGGGAGAGAGATCCAATGGATCTACCAACTCAGGACCATAGTACTGCGGGACACCAGACTCAGTTGGCACAACAAAATACATAGAAGTCTTGCTCCTCATCCTACATTGGTGAATAGCGACTGGGGTCTTAAAGGCTTTCAAGTGGACATCCAAGATGCAGCTTGGTTTCCTATTGTTGGAAGCGAAGACGAGTGAAAAAAAAAAAACAAGGGCATTTGGAAGCAATCAGCCCTAGGACACGATGGCCCTTGAGACCAGAAGAACTAGATGGTGCCTGGCTACCAATGCCAACCACTCAGGAAAGGATCAGATCTGGAGATCCCGGATAGAGTGGGAGGAAAAACGTGGAACAAAATCCAAAAAATAATGACCAGAATTACTGGTCAGATGGAGTCTGGTGAGACCCAATATTAAAGCCCTGGGGAACATTCTGGGCCTGGAATAAAACTCACTCTCAGGGGCTGGCTCTCAGCCCAATAGTAAACAAGATGTAAGATGTACATGCAGTCCACTCAACCCAGGGTGACACACCTACATACTCTATGGAAACGCATCCCTTGGAGCAATGGACCACAGGGCACCAGATGCAGGGCACACAGAAGTGCATAATAACTATGAGGGGCATGAGGGAGGTTTACTGGGGCAGGGGGAGACTGGGTTAGGCTTGGGGATGGTAAATGGGGAGTGAAACTAAATGTGCATGTAATGTTGAATGTAAAACAAACTCTACTCTGTAAACTTGTACCTAAAGCAGAATTTTAAAAAAAAGAAGAAAGAAAATTCAGCTTCCCATTCATAACATGTAATTACCTATATTTTTCCTAAGTAATATTCTGATTAAAAAATTTTTAATTTGATGAATGATATTTTTGAGTAATCTGACTTTCTTCCACATCTTTAAACAAACTTTCAATTGTTTCTCATCCTTTTGGCTAAGACCAAGTATATTATTACCCACCAGCCACTCCACGGAATGAAGACTATGCAATCTACTTCCATAAAAATTTACCGCCTTGGAAACCCAAAGGGGGTCGCTATGAGTCAGAATTGACTCGATGGCAGTGAGTTTTTTGGGTTTTTTTTTTTTTTTTTATCAGCTTAAACAAATTTTCTCTTTCTAAAGGAAAAGAGACATAACAAATGAGTTGCTACCAAATATGCTTTCTTCTGATTTTATGGTAAACCAAAAGAAAAAATTCAGAAATTGAAGTACAAGTAAATATGTTAAAATTTTACCATATCACTAGCATTCAGTTAATGCTTAAAAGATTAAACTTCTCATTAACTTCACCCAGAATGAAACATGAATACCTTACTTCAAATACAGCACAATATACAACAGGAAAAGGCAATGATTTTTCTTCTCATTAACTGATTTTTCTTCCCAGAGAGGGAAAAAAGAGCAGTGGCACTTGATTTTGAAAAGGAACTGGTTAGCACTCATACCGTTCCTTTACGGAAGAGGATAAAACACACAAAAGTACTCTATAAGGATACAGGTTTGCAGCAATTTCCTGCAAGCAGATGGCCTTGTAAAACTCTCCTTGAAGTTTTTATGTTCATAATGACAAACAACTAGGGAGATATAGTAAAAAATTAACAGGTATTCTAAACAGTTTACTGACTTTTTTCCAATAAAAATTAACACAATGAACTATTTTTGAGCATTGTCAAACGTTAATGAATTTTTAAAATTTAACTTAAATAATGATTATTAAATATTACTAAAAATTCTTCCTTTAATGACTGCTTTAAATTACAAATACTTTTTTCAAATATTTTATTGTGTTTTAGGTGAAAGTTTACATACCAAATTAGGTCACCATTTAACAATTTTTACACAACCTGTTCCATAACATTGGTTACCTTTTTCACAATGTGTTAAGATTCCCATTATTTCCATTCTTTGTGTTCTGTTTCCATTAATCTAGCTACCCTTTCCCTCCTTAGCTTCTCTTCTTTGTTTTAGGGTGAATGTTGACCCTTTAGTCTCATATAGTTGATTAGTTTAAGGGAGTACAATATTTAAGGGTGCTGTTGATTGTTTCATAAGGCAATCTATTATTTGAAGGAAAGGTAACCACTGAGAGTGGTTTCAGTTCCAAGTTCAAAGGGCATCTAAGCATGATAGTCTTAGAGGTTCCACTAGTCTCTATCATTTCGAGAGAAAACCAAACTCACTGCCATTGAGTCGATTCTGTCTCACAGCAACCCCATTGGGTTTCCAAGGCGGCAGATCTATATGGAAGCAGACTGCCTCATTTTCCTTCCACGGAGCAGCTAGTTGATTTTGAACTGTCAACCTTCTGATTAGTAGTAGTCAAATGCCTTAGGCACTGTACCACCAGGGCTCTTTATCAGTCCAATAAGTCTGGCCTTTTTTAGAAATTTGAGTTTTGTTCTACATTTTTCTCCCGTTTTAACAAAGACCTTCTATTGTGACCCCGGTCAGAACTGTCGGTAGTGATGGCCAGGCATCATCTAGCTCTTCTCTTCTAGGAGAAGTTGCGGTTCTTGTGGGCTACTAGTCCTGTGCACTAATTTCTTTCTTCCAGATGGGAAGATACCAGTATTTGTATCTTAGATGGCCACTCATAAGCTCTTAGGACCCCAGACATTACTCATCAAACAAGGATATAGAACATTATGTTATGCCACTTAAATGAGTTGTCCCATGAGATATGGTCTCCAGCATTTAAACCCAGTAAATCAATACTGCAACATGTTAGATTACATCTCGATAGTAATCCTAACTGTGCTCCCTACGAGGATGTGTATAAGTATGTATGTATGTATGTGTGTGTGTATACATCTATACATATGAATATCTTTGCAGTACACATAAATATGTATATACATATGCCTGCAGATACAATTGTACATGCACACTTGTCCTCACATGTGCCTTCCTATACACATACATGCCTACATGTCTATCTACATAACCACATGCATATTTTGTTGGTTGTTATTATTGTTACAAAATTTATGTAATAGTATTCACTAAAATAGGAGCTCTGGTGCCTAAGGAATTTGGCTGCTAACCAGAAGGCTGGTGGTTCAAACCCACCAGCTACTCCTGGGAACAAAGACTGGGCAAAATCTACTTCCTTAGAGATACCGCCTCAGAAACCCAAGGAGGGGTCACTATGAGTTGGATCAGACTCCAAGGCAGTAAGAGTTTGAATGCCTAACTGAGAGCTCTGGAGGCATAGTGGCTAAAGCATTTGACTGCTAACCAGAAGGGTGGCACTTCAAACACAGCAGCCACTCCTCGGAAGGAAGATTGTGTGATCTACTTCCGTAGAGATACCACCTCAGATACCCAAGGAGGGGTCACTATGAGTCAGAAACAACTCGATGGCAGTGAGTCTGATTTTTGGTTTAGCTACTGACTATCACAAACCTATTTTCATATATTGTTGGCCACCTGAATGTCCTCTTTGGTAAACTGTGTTTTCATGTCATTTGCCCATTTTTTGATTGGATTGTGCCTTTTTGTTCCATAAACAAACATTTTTAAAGCAATGCAAATATATTCTAATCATTGATGTAACTCAACTTCAAGTCAAGCTCGATTATTTTTAAATCAGGATACAAAGTATGTAAATTGAAAGCAATAAAAGTTCACTAAAATTAATCACCGTTATGAATAAGTATAAGTTCTGGGGGGCATAAATGCTCAGCTGCTAAGAAACAGGTTGGAAGTTCAATTCCACCTAGACCTGGAAAACTACTTCTACAACATAAGCCACTGGAAACCCTAAGGAACACAGTTCTACTCTAATACACATAAGGTTGCCATGAGTCAGAACTGAAACAGCAAGGAGTTTTATGAAGATCTACTCCCGTAGTGATACTGCCTCGAAAACCAAAGGAGATGTCGCTATGAGTCGGATCCGACTCCACGGCAGTGAGTTAGAGTGAGTAAAATTAAGATATTTTTTTCATTTTAATCATTTTCTTATTTCTAATTTTTCTGCCTAAACTCAATAGAGACTTTAAATCTTTTGAAGAGCCCTGGTGATGCAGTGGCTAAAGTGTTCTGCTGCTAACTGAAAAATGCTGGCCGTTCAAAACAACTTACGTGGGAGAAAGATACGGCAGTCTGTTTCCAAAATGATTTACAGCCTTAGAAACCCTATGAAGCAGTTCTACTCAGTCCTACAGGCTATGATTTGAGGGCAGTGAGTTTTCTATTTTGTTGATTTAGTTTTATTAACGTTAATTAGTTTTTTAGTCTGTGATGCTCATTCAAATGAATAGTAAGTGTATAATACACTAATCTTTTAATAATGTTTATTAATTTTATACTGCACTAATTCATATTTCTAGTGCCAACCAAGTAAATATTTTTAAAATATTTACAATCCAATATAAACATTTTCTATGAAATTATTGGCTTATTTTGGAAATTATAACATTTTTGACCTTTTAACTCTTCTTTATTGGTCAAGGGGCTTATTTTGCCAAATCAAATTGTTTACTTTTCTTCCTATAGGGTACTATGGGATGCTAATTACACACTAGAAAAACTGAAGCAGTGTTTGCTTTGATAAACTGATTTTTAAATTATGTTTTCATACCTTCAACCTGACAAAGAGGGGGTGAGGACAGTAGTCACTGGCAGAATGAGGATCTACTTGCTAAAGCAAGAATCACATTCCACAGTGACCCAAAACAAACTTTTCTGCCATCCTCTGGGTCACTGCCAAATACCCAAAGCTACTGATTTATTAATATGACCATCATACCTAAACCATAGAAATAGACTGTTTAGTCTACCTATTTATAGGAATAAGAAATGAAACTGCTTTCTTCTCAGTTAAGTTTTATTTAGAAATAAAAAAATGTTTTTGGTTTCATACAAAACAGTGAGCTACAAAAGGTTGCTGATTCTCTCTCCTAAAATCAACCTAGAAAAACTAGAAAAAAAAAAGAAGGAATTATGGACCCAAATAAACTCATCCCAAACCCACTGTCATTAAGTCAATTCCATAGAGACCCTACAGAACTGCCCCATCGAGTTTCCAGGGCAATGAATCTTTATGGAAGCACACTACCACACCTTTCTCCCACAGAACAGCTGGTGGTTCAAACCACTGACCTTTCAGTTAGCAGCCGAGAACTTAGTCACTATGCCACCATGGTTCCTTTACACCTGAAACCTAAAAAACTCAAAACTCACTGCCATCAAGTAGATTCCGACTCACAGCGACCCCTGTTGGGTTTCCAAGGTGGTAAATCTTTATTGAAATAGATTGCCTGGTCTTCCATTCATGGCATGGCTGGTGGGTTTGAACCACCAACCTTCTGGTTAGCAGTCAAATGCCTTAGGCACTGCACCAGCAGAGCCCTCCATTTGGACCTGAAGAGCCACCTAAAAATCTCAAGAACTCTCTGGAAGAGCCAGCTGTCTTGAAGTAGGATTTTGAAGTCAGGGAGATAGCCTTGGGTGAAGGGTGGATCTTGGTGATAATGAAGTATAAGTAAGAGAAAAATCTGTGTGGTTCTAGCCTTTCTCCCATGTTGTCTTAGGGCAATTTGTGTCTCTCCCACCAATATGGAATTAAGCAGCAACAGTGCCAAGGGAAAATGTCAGGGCAAAATAAAAGCCCTGCTGGGATAATGAAAGCAGATAAGATCTAGCCATCTTTCATCCTTCTACCCTTCCCCCTTCCAAAACTCCAAACTGGCTGGATTACAACCATACCCCCCAAAAAAAAACTCACTGCCATGGAGTGGGTTCCAGTCCCGACTCATAGTGACCCCTCCTTGGGTTTCTGAGGCAGTATCTCTACTGAAGTGCATTGCAACTTTCCTTCTGAGGAGTGACAGGCAGGTTTAAACTGTCAACCTTCTGGTTAGTAGTCAATGGCCTTAGGCACTACTCCACCAGAGATCCCCATTACAACCATGTTGTTGTTGTTGTTATGTGCCTTCGAGTCGGACCCGACTCATAGCGACCCCTCCTTGGGTTTCCGAGGCAGTATCACTACGGAAGTAGGATTGCCCAACCTTCCTTCCGAGGAGTGGCTCGTGGGTTTGAACCACCAGCCTTCTGGTTAGCAGTCAAGTGCCTTAGCCACTATGCTACCATAGCAGTTCCTATTTCTGAATATGCAAGAAAACTGCAGTTCCCAACCTTATTTGCATTTGAACCATGTGACTGAATTCTAGCCAAAGGGGGGAAAAAAACACCTCAGTGCCATCCAGTCTATTTCAACTCATAGCAATGCCTCCTTGGGTTTCTAAGGTGGTAGGTATCTCTGCACAGTCTTCCTTCCGAGGAGTGGCTGGTGGGTTTGAACCACCAGGCTTCTGGTTAGCAGTCAAATACCACCAGAGCACCCTATGCAAAAAAGTGAGGGCAAAAGTGATTGCTGTAAACTACTTTCAGGATTTGCCCACAGAAGTATTCTGTGAGATCCCCCAGCCTTTTCTTCCCCTCCCATGACTCTGGAAGCCATATGTTAAGGTGGTAACAGGAACACTGAATTCTGAGTCAAACTTCTGTTGTATTAAGCAAGGGAATGTTGGGGGCTGTTTGTTAGTGATACACAATTTAAAAAGACTGCTAACCTCCCCTTCCCCCAGTAATGACCAGAGGAGCTCCTTGGTGGAGTAACAACAAATAACAGAAGTCAACAGTGATTCTGTGGTGCCTGACACTTTCACCCAGAATCCCACCTAAAACCAAAAAAACCAAACTCACTGCCATCAAGTCGATTCCGACTCACAGCGACCCCTACTGGGTTTCCAAGGTGGTAAATCTTTACGGAAGAAATCAATTCCATCTATTCTTCTGAAAAATATACACACACAATATATGTGTGCATGCATGCACACACACTCCCATTTTTTTCAGATCTTGCATATTTCAACAGTGGTTCAGCTCCACCACCACTTGCAAATCACAGGTATGGGGAAAAGATAGTAGACAGTGACTATGCATTGGTTAAGTAAGATAATTAATTATACTGAATAAATACAAAGAACTGATAGCCTGAGTAGACTATAAAATGCTAATCAATCACCTTCCTGGAGAAATGTACCATTTCATTTGATTAGTGGGTAGCCTACAGATACTGGAAAAGCCAAGAAACAGATTCTCTCTTAGTGTCTTTACAAAGGAACTCAGCCCTACTGATCTCTTCATTTAGCCCAGTGGAACCATTTCAGACTTCTAACCTCAGAACTTTAAAAAATATGTGTTCTTAAGCCACTAAGTTTGTGGTAATGTGTTTAGCAACAGTAAACTAATATATATGCTATTATGGACTGAATTGTGTCCTCCCAAAATACGTGCCCTTGCAACTGTGGACATAACCTTGTTTGGAAACAGGGGTTTGGTTTGGTTTTGTTAATTAGGTCATCATATCAGTTGTGGTGTAGTAAATTACATGGTATGGTTTTTCTAGCCATAGTGTTTGTAACTCCTACTTTTCTGTGAGCAACTGACTTGTTAAAGTCACCCACCTGGGGCAACATGAAGTAACCTGGGAAAGTTTGTTCTCTCTCAGGTGTGAAGACCTATGATGTTGGGATAGGTTGGTTTTGCCACTCTGCCAGGCTCAAAATGAGCCCTCCTAGAGGCAGAAGGATTATCTCTGCTTGCTGGCTGAGAAGAGACATGCTGCTGAGAGAGACGTGCCATTGAGAGAGAGACTGGGACAGACTGCCAGCTGAGAGAGACTGCCGGCTGAGAGAAACTACCAGCTGACAGAGACTAATGGCTGAGAAAGACTGTGCACATTCCTGAAACTGAGTTGTAGTCTGTTGCTTCCCTAATAACCCTCATTATCTGTGAGTTCTGTGTGGCCACTACAGTGAATTATTGAACCCAGCAGAGAGGTGGTGGGTGCTGCAAGAGGGATGGTTGGTGTCAAGGTTGGTAAGAAGGCTGGAGGGTGGCAGCATGTCTGGCCTCAGAAGAACAGGCCTTGGGCTGCTGATGGTGATTCTGTCTTCCTCTTGTAGAGTTAGAGGAGGTCGGAAGATGTCGCCTCCTTGCCCCTTTAGAACCAGTGTAGGGTGGAACCTAAACATAATCACTTCTGAGTTATAAAAAGACCAAAACAGACATGGAGACACACATACAAGAGAAGACAGACATCATATGAGGACCCTCAAGGGGCAAACCAAAACCAAACCAAACTCACTGCCATGGAGTCAATTCTGACTCAGTGACTCCTTTTGAGTTTGCAAGGCGGTAAATCTTTATGGAAGTATATTGCCCAGTCTTCCTTCCACAGAGTGGCTGGTGGATTTGAACCGCCAAGCTTCTGGTTAGCAGTCAGATGCCTTATACACTACACCACCAGGGTTAATTGCAAACACAGCCAAGACCCTAATTTGGAATTTTAACCTCCAGACCTGTGAGAAAATAAATCTGCTCTTTAAAGCCATTCTCTTGTGGTATTTAGACATATGCCTTGTTTTCCTGCTCTCATGCCACACAGCAAGAGCTATATTTTGCTTCCCTTAAAGAACAAACTGAAAATAGAGATCATAGTCATGAATTAACTGCAAACTGAATTCTTGATAATCAGGAGCCTGAAAATAAGCTATCTCCTACCATGGTGCTGTGTTAGCCTAAGAGTTCCTGGTCACTCATTAACTTCCTGTAATATGTTCAGTGCTGATTCCTGTGGAATCAAGAAACAAATACCTGAAGAAAGGAAAGAAATGTCAGTTATTAACTCTGTATGCTTTCGCAAGTCACATATTATTTCCCGTTTTAGGGAACTGAAGTGATAAATGGCCACTAAAATTTTAAGATTTCACAAACTAGTAAAATTTCCAAAACAATAACTGTTACCAGTTTTCACTTTTTATAAACTTAAAAGTAAATTTTTAAAAAGGCAAGCAACCACTAGCTTTTTATAAAATAAAATAAAAACTTGGGGAATACCTACCTTCAAAAAGGACAAAGTTTAAACTAAATAAACTTAGTTAAAAAAGCCAAGAGGACTCTGGGAAGATTGTGGGAGAGGCAGTATAGTTTTTGAATCTCCCCTAAAAGTCTCCTCCATAAATACTCACAAAGTGACCAGAGTAGTAAACCCAAAACCATGAAAAAAATATGTACCACCACACTAGGTAAACACCAAAATATAACACCAACAACTAAAGACCTGCATGATATCCAGCATCTATGCAAGAGGAAATAGAAGGAAGCAAGAAGAAACACAGTGGTCTCTGTGAGCCATGAGAATTCCAATAACTAACATGGCCCATAACAAAGTCAGCAGACCAAATGCACAGTGTGAGAGCCCTTGATAAGATCTGAGGGGAAGGGGCAAAGCAATCTAAGCCTGATGAATTGTCAAAATATTTAAACAAAAGTTCCTTAATACCAAGGAGAACTTGGAAATAGAATGCAAATTAAGTAGGAAAGGCATAACAGAGATGAATGAAAATCTAGATAAAGGCTGAGGTTGAGAAGGAAAGGGAGATGGCACAGTCAGATGTTAGAGAATTACTGGCTATTTTTTAATATTTCTCAAAAACAAAACAAAACAAAAAACATTTTTCAAAATAATTACTTTCACATCTTTGATAAACAACTCGTTTGGAAGACTTAAAAGACTGTTTTAAAAATAAAATAGAGTACTGGTTGTACTATCATCATTACTGTTGTTAGAGGCCTCCATCTGTTTTGACTAGCAACCCCATGTGACAAAGCAGAAGGGCCCTATAGTGTTTTCTAGGCTGTAATCTTTACTGAAGCAGATGGTCAGGTCTTTCTGCCATGGAGCTGCTACGTGGGTTCAAACTGTCAAACTCTGGGTTAGCAGTTGAGCACATTAACTGTTGCATCCCCAGGAGAAGTTAAAGCCTATCCAATATTAAAGTCAATAATGCTTAATTCCTGATTTTGTAAAGATCATTCATAATAACAAAAACAAACTTAAAAGATGTAACTTCAAAACAAGGCCTAAATGACTACCCTGTTATCTGGTTGTTGTTGAGTTGATTCTGTTGCAGGGACACTATAGGACAGAGTAGAACCACTCCCTAGGGTTTCCAAGACTGAAATCTTTATGGAAGTGGACTGCCACATTTTTCTTCTATGTAGCAGCTGGTGGGTTTGAACTGCCAACCTTTTTTGGGTTTCCGAGGCAGTATCACTATGGAAGTAGATTGCCCAATCATACACAAAAACAAAAGTAGAAAGAAGGGGAGGAAAAATATCCCTTTCACTCACCATTAAAATATAACCCCCCCCCCCAAAAAAAACAAACAAACTCACTGCCGTCAAATCAAATCCCACTCACAGCAACCCCTCCTTGGGTGTCCAAGGCGGTGTCTCTTTAGAAGTAGATTGCCTAGTCTTCCTTCCGAGGAGTGAATGGTGGGTTTGAACAGCTAGCCTTCTGGTTAGCAGTCAAATGCCTCAGGTACTATACCACTAGAAATCTTAGTGTACTTGCTTTGGCATTTTTGCTTTACATATTTACATACCTGCATTAATCTCTATATACAATTAAGATACTTAAGTTTTTCACTATACTATTATATTATTGTGGTGTAGTAAATTACTTAGTGTGGCTTTTCTACCCATAAGTCTTTGTAAACCCCAAGGTGGGATTTTCTATGAGCAACTGAGGAGCTCCTGATTGCTGAAGTTGTCCACCTGGAGTATTTCTGTTGGGCATGGCACAAAACAATGTTCTGGGAGGTGCCCACTCTCTCTCATGTGTTTAGAGTTCTGATGCTGTGACTGGCTAGTTTGACCACCCTTCCAGGCTCAAAAGGAGGCCTCCTGGAGGCAGAACTCTCTCTGACTGCTGGTGGAGGAAGATGTGCTGCTGAAAGAGACATGCGCCCCTGAAAGAGACACGTGCTGCTGGGAAAGAGACTCAAGAGACACTCATTGCTGAGTGAGACACCGAGGGACCAGCACTGCTGGGAGAGAGACTGAGCGTTCTTCCTGAACTTGAGTTGTAGCCTGGTGCTTCCCTAATAAATCCCGTAATCTGTGAGTTCTGTGTGGCCACTGCAGTGAATTATTGAACCCAGGAGAGAGGTGGTGGGTGCTTTGGGAGGAACGGTTGGTGAAAGGGCTGGAGGGAGGCAGCATGTCTGGCCTTGCAGTAATAGGCCTTGGGTTATTGCTGGTAATCCTGCCTTCCCCTTGTGGGATTAGAGGAGGTCAGAACATGTGGCCTCTTCACCGTTTTTGCAATTCTAAGCATTTTTCTTCAAACTATCACTTCAGTGGTTGTTTAATATTCCACTGGATGGCATTATTATCATTTTCTGTTATGAACAGCACTACAGTGAACATCTTTGTGCTAGCTTTAAAAATCTTGTTAATATTAAATGTAAAGAAGAGTTCTGGTAGTGTAGTGCCTAAGGCACTTGATTGCTAACCAGAAGGCTGATGGTTCAAACCAACCAGCCACTCCTCGGAAGGAAGATGGGGCAATCTACTTCTGTAGTGATACTGCCTTGGAAACCCAAGGAGGGGTCACTATGAGTTGGGTCCGACTCGATGGCATATAACAACAAAAAAAACAACATATGTTAAAGAATACTAAACTTTTACCCACTAATGGGTAAGTAATATAGTTTTTTTTTTCATAAAGTACTTCCTAAAATTAAAATTATAAAGATAAAAATAAAAACTATTGTAAGAAACGTTAAAGAAAATTTCTCTGATTTTTAAGGTATATTTATATCTAGACTTTGATCTTCCAACCAGTTAGCACACATGTAACAAAATACATTTTTTAAAATATAAAACTGTCATTCTAAAGTGTTAACAAACAAAAGCACAGGCATTTAAGATGGGAAGATGTCAACAAAGTGAATAAACAACCTACAAAATGCAAGAAAATATTTGGTCACTGTGTATCTGAAAAGGGTTTAATATCCAGAATATATAACGGGTCACTATGAGTTGGAATTGACTCAATGGCAACGAGTTTGGGTTTTTTTTGTTTCTCAGTGTAAGTCAATAACAAAAAGACAAAAAATCCAATCAAAAGATGGGCAAAATACTTGAATAGATATTTCACCAAAAAAGTTATACAAATGACCAAAAAACACATGAAAAGATCCTGAACATCATTAATCATGATTTTTGGAAATATAAATAAAAAACCACAATGCAATACCGCTTCACCCCCACTAAGATGATTATTATCAGAAAAAGGAAAATAGCAAGTGTAATCTTCTTCATCCACTGCTGGTGAGTAGGATTGTAAAACAGTGCACATGGAAGTTTGGCAGTTATTCAAAAAACTAAACATACAATTACCATATGACTTAGCTCTTCCATTCTGAGACATATACCCAAAAGACTTGAAGCAGGGACTTAGACACTTTTATATCAATGTTTATTATAGCATTATTCACAAAAACCACAAGGTTGAAAGTATCTTTCAAGAGATGAACAGATAAATAAAATGTGGTATATATATAACTGATGCAGTGAATTACTTAATATGACCCTTCTAACCATAGTCTTTGTAAGTCCCTTCAAATGATTGGGTGGAACTATGCAAATGCAATACTTGTCACCCACCAAGGAGACTGGGCAGTTTTTATTAATAGTACAAATAAGGTGCATGGTACCCTTGTGGAGATGGAACCATGCAAATGTGTATGGAACCCTAACAAAGGGATTGGTCAGTTTTGCCATCCCATTAGGCTTAAAATGAGCCATTCCCCAAGGTGAGGGTGAGGGAAATTGACTACCACTAAGAAAGATGGGGCAATTTACTTCCGTAGTGATACTGCCTCAGAAACCCAAAGAGGGGTCGCTATGAGTCAGGTCTGACTCGATGGCACATAACAACAACAACAACAAGAAAGAAGAGCCGGGAATGGAGTGTCCATGCACTGGGACTCTCCTAGCCCTAAGAGACTCTCCTAGCCCTATGAGAGCCGTAACATAGGAAACAGTAAGAAATGGCAAAAAGCAGTGGCAAAGAAATGGCACAGCAGAGGCAGCCGAACCAGGAGAGAAGCAGGAAGCAGCATGGTGGGGCTACCTCGCCCAGGGAGCTAGAAAGCTGAGCTCCCTGGGGGTTGGAGGCTTGCTGGTGGAGTAGGGTGCCTCCGGGTACTTATTGACTGAGCTAGGGCTTGTCTGTCAAGGGAGCAAGAGACCCTGAGTGCCTTTAGCCAGGAGACTGACTGGTGGAGTGGAGTGTCTGGGCAGTTACCGGCAGAGCTAGAAATCTTTCTAACAATTGTCTGAGCTGGTCAGAGGTCTGCTCAGAGGCATGGCTAAGAGGCTGTCCTGACTAGAGAACTGAATCCTGAAGCTTTCCCAATCCTGAATGGTAACCTGCTATTTTCATAATAAACCCTAAAATTATGAGTATTGTCTACGAGTTCTTTGTGGTCACTGTAATGAATTCAAACCCAGCAGAAAAGTAGAGTGTCATGGGAGAGACAGTCAGTGTCAGAAATGTGAAAAGGTAAAAAGGTTGGAGAGTAAGGCACGTCTGACCTCTGTCTCACAGGGATCATCCTTGGGTTTTACAACATAACAAAAGAATATCATTCAGCCATTAAAAAAAAAAAGTTCTGATACATACTACAAGGATGAGCCTTGAAAACATTATGCTGGGGGACATCAAGCTCAATTGGCATAACATACTATACAAAACATTGTTCCACCTACTACTTTGGCGAGTA
>NW_006921638.1:8744978-8762913 GCF_000298275.1 Orycteropus afer afer | reverse complement strand
TGGGGAGGAAGTGGGAGGGGAGCTGCTGCATTGTAAATTTTGGTCAATGACATGAGACAAAGTATATGTGAAGTGCTGTATGAAAAGTGAATTTATTCTGTAAATCTTCACCCAAATCCTAATAAAAAAAAAGAAAAGAAAACATTATGCTGAGTGAAATTAACAGATACAAAAAGACAAATATTGTATAATTTCCCTTTCATGAACTACATCAAACCATAAAACCAAACTTACTGCCATCGAGTAGATTCTGACTTATAACAACCCCCATTGGGTTTCCAAGGCAGTAAATCTTTACAGAAGTAGATTGCCTCATCTTCCTTCCATGGAGTGGCTGGTAGGTTGAATCACCAGCCTTCTGGTTAGCAGTCAAATGCCTTAGGTACTGCACAACCAGAGCTCCTTACATGAGCTATCTAGAACAGGTAAATGCATAGAGACCAAAGTTCATGAGCAGTTACTAGGAACTGGGGGGAATGGGAATGAGGAGATATTACTGAGTTTTTGATTTGTTGTTGTTGTTGTTATGTGCCGTCGAGTCGTACCTGACTCATAGCAACCCCTCCTTGGGTTTCTGAGGCAGTACCACTACGGAAGTAGATTGCCCCATCTTCCTTCCAAGGAGTGGCTGGTGGGTTTGAACCTCCAGCCTTCTGGTTAGCAGTCAAGTGTCTTAGCCACTATGCTACCAGAGCTCCTGAGTTTTTGATTAGGGTGATGAAAAACATCTGAAAATGGTTACTGGTGATAATTACATAACATGGTGAATGTAACCAATGTCACTAAATTACACCCTTAAAAATGGTTAAAATGGCAAATGTTTTGTTAAGTATGTTTTACTCTAATAATTTTTAAAAACAAGAATTTAAAGTAAGATGAAAATTAATCACATGTATGAAATAAAGACAACAGAAATTAGGATAATGAAATCCTAAGCAGTTCTTACCAGAGAAGAATTACAAAGAAATCCAGACAGTGAGTTTTTCTATATGAACTTCCTAAAATGAAGTTCACTTATCCAAATGAATTAGATTAATCTTGCCCACTGTGCTAGCTCATGTCACTGAATAAAATGCTCTACTTTGGGGTATCATAAGCTATAACACACAATATCTGCAGCTCCCATGCCGTCAATAAGCTGTTTGATATAAATTAAAGATAGTAGCATCAATTTACATTAAATTTGAAAGATAATAAAATTATAGTACTAATTAATATTAAGACTGCTTAAAGAAGTTATATGCCATACTTCAGAAAATACTTTATTTTTTAAAAAAAGAATATAAATGTTTAAATGATTTTTGCATTCTATGCATACGACTGACAAAATGCAAAACAGTATTTCAACATTCAAACTGAAATATCTTTAAGCAGTTACTGTTCAAATTCCATCCAAGAACTAAATGAAAATGCAAAAATTTTCTAATTATACGATGAACTTCATACTCACTGCTATCGAGTCGATTCCAACTCATAGCAACCCCATAGGGTTTCCAAGGGTATAAATCTTTATGGAAGCAGATTACCTGCCTCATCTTTCTTCTGCAGAGTGAGTGGCTGGTGGGTTTAAACTCTCAACCTTTTGGTTAGTAACCCAATACCTTTCATACTTTAAAACAAAATTACATGGTCTTATTGTTGTTAAGGAGCTCTTGTGGCATAGTGGGTAAAGCATTTATTTGGCTGCTAAACAGAAGGTCAGGACTTCAAACCCACCAGCTGCTGGGCAGGAGGGAGATGAGACAAACTACTTCCGTAAAGATTTACAGCCTTGGAAAACCAATGGGGGTCACTATGAGTTAGAATCAACTCGATGGCAGTGGCCATGGTGGTACCACTGCTGCCAATGAGTCAGCTTCCAACTCATGACAAACCCATGTGTGGAAGAGCAGAACTGCTCCATAGGGTTTTCTTAGCTATAATCTTTATGGAAGCAGTATGCTAGGACTTTCTTCCACAGAGTCACTGGGTAGATTCAAACCACCAACATTTAGGTTAGCAATCTATCGCAAACTACTTGCACCAGATCTTAAGGCACATTAATACAACATTTTCTAAAATCAAAATGTCATTCATTTAAAGTAAATATACTCTGGTGGCATAGTGCCTAAGGCATTTGCTAATCAGAAGGCTGGCGGTTCAAACCCACCAGCTACTCCTTGGAAGGAAGACTGGGCAATCTATTTCCATAGAGATACCACCTCAGAAACTCAAGGAGGGGTCGCTATGAGTCAAATCAACTCAATGGCAGTGAGTTTGGTTTTGGTTTATATTGTTCAATCAAATAAATAATAAAATGCCCACCAAATGGCAATATCCTACAAATTACTCCCTAACTGTGTTTTCTACCACCTATCTCTGTCAGTTTGTCATACTGTGCTGGTTTGTGCATTGATGTCAGGCTGGAAGCTATGCCATCAGAATATCAAATACCAGCAGGGTCACCCATGGTGGACAGGTTTCAACAGAGCTTCCAGAGTAAGACAGACTTGGAAGAAGGAGGGGCCATCCACTTCTCAAAGTATTGGCCAGTGAAAACCTTATGAATAGCAGTGAAACAATGTATCATATATTACTAGGAAAGTTTATAAATAGCCCTGAAACACTGTCCAATATAGTGCCAGAAGAAGAGCACCTCAGGTTGGAAGGCACTCAAAATACAACTAAGGAAAAGCTGCCTCTTCAAAGTAGAGTCTGCCTTAATGACATAGATGGAGTAAAGCTTTTAGGACCTCCATTCGTTGACGGGGCATGACTCAAAATGAGAAGAAACAGCAGCAGACATTCATTAATAATGGGAACATAGACTGTACGAAGTACAAATCTAAGAAAATTGGAAGTTGTCAAAAATGAAATGGAACCCATAAAGATTGATATCCCAGGCATTACTGAGCTGGAATGGACTGGTTTTGGCCATTCTGAATCAGACAACCACATGATCTACTATGCCAGGAATGACAAATTGAAGAAGAATGGTGTGACATCATCATCACAAAGAATGTTTCAAGATCTATCCTGGAGTACAATGCTTTCTGTAATAGGATATTATCCATACGCCTACAAAGAAGATCAGTTACTGCTACTATTATTCAAATTTATGCACCAACCATCAAAGCCAAACATGAGGAAATTAAAGATTTTTACCAACTTATACAGTCTGAAATCAACCAAACACCCAATCAAAATGTATTGATTATTACTGGTGAGTGGAATGCAAAACTTGGAAACAAAGAAGAATCACTGGTAGCTGGAAAATATAAAAATGATGCCAGAGGCCACATGATAGAATTTTGCAAGACCAACAACTTATTCATTGCAAATACCTTTTTCAACAACATAAACAGCAGCAATACACATGGACCTCACCAGATGGAATACATAGGAATCAGATCAACTATATCTGTGGAAAGGGGCAAGGGAGAAGGTGAATATCTTCAGCCAAAACAAGGCCAGAAGCTGACTGTGGAACAGATCATCAATTGCTCATGTGCAAGTTGAAGTTGAAGACAATTAAAACAAGTCCATGAGAGCAAAAATATGACTTTGATTATCTCTCTCCTGAATTTAGAGACTAAGTGAAGAATAGATTTGGGACATTAAACACCAAAGACCAAAAACCAGAGGAATTGTGGAATGACCTCAAGAACATCATCCATGAAGAAAGAAAGAAGTCTTTAAAAGACAGAAAAGAAGAAAAGACTAAAATGGATGTCAGAAGAGACTCTGAAACTTACTCTTGAACAGAGAGTAGCTAAAGCAAATGGGAGGAATGACAAGATAAAAGAGCTAAACAGAATATTTCAAAGAGCAGCTTGAAAAGACAAAGTCAATCATTATAATGAAATGTGCAAAGACCTGGAGTTAGAAAACCAAAAGGAAAGAATGTGCTCAGTATTTCTTAAGGTGAAAGAACTTAAAGAAAAATTCAAGCCTTGAGTTGCAATACTGAAAGATTCTATGGGCAAAATACTGAAGATGCAGTAAACATCAAAAGAAGATGGAAGGAATACACAAAGTTACTGTAACAAAAAGAACTGGTCAATGTTCATCTATTTCAGGAAGTGGCATATGATCAAGAACCGATGGTATTGAAGGGCAAAGCTGAAGCTGCACTGAAGGATTGGTGAAAAACAAGGCTCCAGGAATTGACAAATACCTCCTGAGATGTTTCAACAAATGGATGCCATGCTGGAAGCACTTACTGTCTATGCCAAGAAATTTGGAAGACAGCTACTTGGCCAACTGACTGGAAGAGATTCATATCCGTACCCATTCCAAAGAAAGGTGATCCAACAGAATGTAGAAATTATTAAACAATATCATTAATATCACACACAAGTAAAATCTTGCTGAAGATAAATTAAAAACAGTTGCAGGAGTATATTAACTGGGAACTTTCAGAAATGCAAGCTGGATTCAGAAGAGAACACGGAACGAGAGATATCATTGCTGATTTCAGATGGATCCTGGCTGAAAGCAAAAAATACCAGAAAGATGTTTACTTGTGTTTTACTGACTATGCAAAAGCATGTGATGATGTGGATCATAACCAATTATGGGTAACATTGAGAAGAATGGGAATTCGAGAAAACTTAATTGTGCTCATGAGGAACCTGTACATAGACCAGGAGGCTGTCGTTCATAGAGAACAAGGGGACACTGCATGATTTAAAATCAAGAAGGGAGTGTGTCAGGGTTGTAGGCTTTCACCATACTTATTCATTCTATATGCTGACCAAATAATCCGAGAAGATGGACTATATGAAGAATGTGGTAACAGGCTGGAGGAAGACATGTTAATAACCCACAATACGCAAATGACACAACCTTGTTGCTGAAAAGTGTAGAGAACTTGAAGCACTTACTGATGAAGATCGAATATGACAGTCTGCAGTGTGGATTACACCTCAACATATAGAAAATGAAAATCCTCACAATTGGACCAATAAGCAGCATCATGATAAATGGAGAAAAGATTGAAGTTGCCAAAGATTTCACATTACTTAGTTCCACAATTAACACCAATAGAAGCAGCAGTCGAGAAACCAGATGACATATTCCACTGGGTAAATCTGCTGTGAAAGACTTCTTTGAAGTGCTGAAGAGCAAAGATGTCTTTTTGAAGATTAAGGTGTGCCTAACCCAAGCCATGGGAGCTCTGGTAGCATAGTGGCTAAGGCACTTGACTGCTAACCAGAAGGCTGGCGGTTCATACCCACCAGCCACTCCTCGGAAGGAAGGTTGGGCAATCTACTTCTGCAGTGATATCACCTTGGAAACCCAAGGAGGTTTGCTATGAGTCAGGTCTGACTCGAAGGCACATAACAACAACAACAACACCACCCAAGCCATGCTGCTTTCAATCATCTCATATGTATGTGAAAGCTAGACAATGAATAAAGCAGACCAAAGAAGAGTTGATGCTTTTGAGTTGTGTGCTGGCCAAGAGTACTGAAAGTACTATGGACTACCAGAAGAACTAATAAATCTGTCCTGGAAGAAGTATAGCCAGAATGTTCCTTGGAAACGAGAATGGCCAGACTTCGTCTCACCTACTTTGGTCATGTTGTCAGAAGGGACCATGCCCTGGAGAAGGATATAGGGCTTGGTGAAGTGAAGGGTCAACAAAAATGGAGAAGGCCCTCAACGAGATGGATTGACACAGTGGCTGCAATGATGGGCTCAGGTATAGCAAAGAGTTTGAGGCTGGCGCAGGACTGGGCAGTGTTTCATTCTGTTGTACATAGAGTTGCTATGAATTTCAGCTGACTTGATGTCACCTAACAACAACACAACTATGTATTATTTGGAACAACAGAGTACAGTGGAAAATGGATGCAAACACTAATCAAAAGAAAGCAGAGTAGCTACATTAGTATCAAAGTAGAACAAGTAACATTACCAATATAAAAAAGTATATTAAAAGGTTTAATTCAACAGAAGACATAAACAATCCTAACTGGATAAGCATTTAAGGATAGATGGTCAAACTAAATGGGGTAAAAACAGATGTGAAAGGCACAACAGACAAATCCATAATTATACCTGGAAGAATGCACAGTATTCATCAGATGAGGCCTACAGTGTCTCTCCCAGTGAAGTAAGAGAAGTAAAATGTAACTTTTGAGAAATAACAAATAGTCAAGAGGTCTGCTGACCCATAAAAAGTCAAGGACAGCTCAAATTTGAGTGAAAGGAAACATTAGCATACAAAACCACCCCAGGGTGGAAGGACATTTTACATTATGAGACATGCTAAGAACTTCCATCTTTGCATCCCTTACTGCTCATGCTTAACCTGTAAATATATGAAATTGTATGTATAACACTATTCTGATGTAATCCTCACCCTAAAAAAGAAACTTGGAAAGAACCTAGACACAGACAGAATCTGATGATACTCCCCTCTCTATCAGTTCATACACAAACTTAAAAAAAGTCACATATTTTGCTCTTTACCTCAGTATATCTTTATTGACTTAAGTCATTCTGGGCAACAGACCCAGCTCTTGGCAGTTATCAATACCTCTCTAGATAACTGAGAGAATAATAAGAAAATCAGTAAGATATAGAAAATTAATACTATCAACAAACTTGAACCAATTGACCTTTATAGAAAACTCACCAGCATAGCAAAATGCACAACCTTTTCAAGTGCACATGGCATGTTTACCAAAATAGATCAGATACTGGCCATAAATAAACCTCAACAAATTTATATCAACAAGAAAATATCTGAAAAATTCCCAAACACTTCCATATAACCCATGAGTCAAAAAATACATTGAAAAGAATTTTTTAAAATATTTTGGGCTATATAAAAATAAAATAAAAGGAGCTCTGGTGGCATAGTGGATAAGGCACTTGACTGATAACCAGAAGGTCAGTGGTTCAAACTCACCAGCTGCTCTGCAGAAGGAAGACGGCGTGATCTACTTCTGTAAAAGGTTATAGCCTCAGAAACGCAATGGAGGTTGCTATGCGTCAGAAACAACTCGATGGCAGTGAATTTTTTTTTTTTAATTTTTTATGTAAAAATAAAAAAACTTGAGGGATGTAATTAGATCAGGGTTTGGAGGGAATTTATAGTACTAAATGTGTTCATTAAAGAAGGAAGCTTCTCATCAGTGATTTAACCTTCCATCTTATAAAAATATAGAAAAGGAAAAGAAAATTAACCCAAAGCAAGTAAAAGAAAGAAAACAGTAAAGAGCAGAAAATAGTGAAATTGAAAACACAGTATCAACTGAGAATACTGATGAAACCAAAAGCTGTTTCTTTGAAAAGATCAATGAAATTGATAAACCTTTGGCCAAGACAAAGAGGACATAAATTACCAATACCAGGAAGAAAAGAGGTGCCAGATATTTAAAAAACAGAAGAATGTAACAAACAACTTCATACTATAAATTTGACTGCTTAGATAAAAAAGGACAAATTCCTTGATAGACACAATCTACCAAAGGTAACTCAATAAGAAATACATAACCAGAATTGTTCTATATCTATAAAGCAATGTAACCCATAGTTTAAAAACCTTCCAGCAGATAAAACCTCCAAGCCCAGGGTGTATTATCCAAAAAGCAAACCAGATTCACTGAGTTGATTCTGACTCAAGGCAACGCCACTTGTTCCAGAATAAAATTGTGCTCCATAGGGTTTTCAATGGTTGTGATCTTTTGGAAATAGGATCGCCAGGCCTTTGTTCTGAGGTGAATTCAAACCACCTTTCAGTTCATAGCAAAGTACTTAACAATTTTCATTATCAAGGTACTTCTGCCCCGAGTGTTAGTTAAAAAAAAAAAAAAAAAAACAGAGCTTAAGAACAGACAGAAAAAAAAAAAGGGGGGGAGGAGGGATCAAAGAAGAAATAATTAGACTAACTTTTCAACACAAAAATGTATTAGGATGGCAACCAAACACTGACATCTTTAACATGCTGTGGGGACAAAACTATTAACCTCCAAACAAAAATCTGATATTCCATGAAATAGCCTTCAAAAATGAAGATGAAAACAAAACAAAAGAAAAACAACAAAAGGCAAACAACAACTGAATTATGTTCCCCAAAACATATATTGGAATAATGCCATTTGGAAACAGGGTTTTCTTTGTTATGTTACTAAGGCCACATCAGTGCTGTTGTTGGTGGTGGTGTTATGTGCTGTGAGTGGGCCCCGACTCATAGTGACCCCTCCTTAGGTTTCTGAGGCAGGATCACTACAGAAGTAGATTGCCCAACCTTCCTTCCCAGGAGTGGCTGGTGGGTTTGAACCACCAGCCTTCTGGTTAGCAGTCAAGTGCCTTAGGCACTACGCTACCAGATCAGTGTAGGGTGTGTGTTATATCCAATCACTTTTGATTTAAAAAGAGCAGATAAGGCAAAGAAGCAAGCAAGGACAAACTGGGAAGATATATGCCACATGAAGACTGTCAAGGAACCAAGGAACAGAAACTGAAAGAGACAAAGATCTTCCCCTAGAGCAAAAGAGAGAGATTCTTCCCAAGTGCTGGTGCCCTGAATTCTGGCTTCTACCCTCAACTTCTAGCCTCCTAAACTGTGAGAAAACAAACTTCTGTTCATTAAAGTAAAAATGGTTGCAGTACTACATCAGCAGGGAACGACCAGAAATTCCAACCCGATTTAAAAGAGGATGTGGAGGAAGGAATATCATTGCTGATGTCAGATGTATTTGGGCTGAAAGCAGAGAGTATGTAAGCAAAATAATATTTACCTGTGTTATACTGACTATGCAAAGGCATTAGACTGTGTGAATCATAACAAACTATGGATAACACTATATAAAGAATTCCAGGACACATTCATGAGAAACCTGCATCTAGACCAAGAGGCAGACATTGGAACAGAACAAGGAGATACTGCATGGTTTAAAATCAGGGTTGCATCCTTTCTCCACACTTATTCAATCCATATGCTGAGCAAAATAACCTGAGAAAATGGATTATATGAAGAAGAATGTGGCATCAGGATTGGATTAACAATCTGTGATATGCAGATGACACAACCTTACTTGCTGAAAGTGAAGATAACTTGAAGCACTTACTGGTAAAAGTCAAAGACCACAGCTTTCACTATGGATTACACTTCAACATAACACAAAAATTATCACAACTGGACAATAAATTCTCCCAACTAAGCAATATCATGCTAAATGCAGAAAAGATCGGAGTTGTCAAGGATTTTATTTTACTTGGATCCACAATCAATGTCCATGGAAGCAACAGTCAAGAAATCAAATAACTTAGTTCACTGGGCAAATCTGCTGCAAAGAAAACTCTTTAAAGATGTCACTTTGAGAACTAAGGTGTGCCTGATCCAAGCCACGGTATTTTCAATTGCCTCATACTCATATATATATGGGAGCTCTGGTGGCGTAATGCCTAAGGCATTTGACTGCTAACCAGAAGGCTAGCGGTTCAAACCCATTAGCCACTCCTTAGAAGGAAGATTGGGGAATCTACTTCCACAGAGATACTGCCTCGAAAACCCAAGGAGAGGTTGCTATGAGTTGAATCAACTCGACGGCAGTGAGTTTTCATACTCATACACAGTGTATAAGGAATAAGGAAGACCAAAGAACTTTGAATTATGGCATTGACCAAAAATATTAAACATACCATGGACTGCCAAAAGAACAAATACACCTTAGAAGTACAGCCAGAATGCTCGTTAGGAGCCCAGAGGGTGAGACTTTATCTTAACATATTCTGTACATGTTATCAGAAGGAATGAATCCCTGGAGAAGGAGATCATGCTAGGTAAAATAGAGGGGCAGAAAAAAAGAGGAAGACCCTTACTGAGATGAACTGACACAGTGGCTACAACAATGGGCTTAAGCATAGTAACAACTGTTAGGATGGCACAGGATCAAGCAGTGTTTTCTTCTGTTGGACATAGTGTAGCTATGAATTGGCACCAACTCAACGGCACCTAACAACAGCAACAATTAAGTCACCCGCTTTTGGTATTCCTGTTATAGCTGTACTGGGAAACTAAGGCATAACATAGTTTAAAAGTGGATGTCTTAGTTATCTCATGCTGCTATAACAGAAATACAAGCATACCTTGGAAATATTGTGGGTTCAGTTCCAAGCCACTGCAATACAGTGAATATCACAATAAAGCAAGCCACCCACATTTTCTGATTTCCCAGTACATATAAGTTATGTTTACACTATACTGTAGTCTATTAAGTATGCAGCAGCATTACAAAAAAAGTTTGAAATATTCTCAGAATTACTAAAATGTGACATAGAGACACAAAGTGAGCACATGCTATCACAAAAATGGCACCAAAAGATTTGCATGGCACAGGGTTGCCACAAACCCTCAACTTGCAAAAAACCACAATAGCTTCAAAACACAATAAAGTGAAGTACAATAAAACAAGGTGTGCCTGTACCACAAATGAATGGCTTTAACAAATAGAAATTTATTCCCTCACAGTTTAGGAAGGAAGAAGTCCAAATGTAGGGTGCCAGCTGTAGGGGAACGCTCTCTCTCAGTTCTGGCAGATGGTCCTTGTCTCCTTTCAGTATGTGGGCCTGATATGCCTTGGAGATCTACATGTGTCTTGGCATCAATCTACCCATGGGTCTAGGAGGTTTTTCTCAGTGCAGGGACCCTATGTTCAAAGGATATGCACTGCTCCTGGTTCTTCTTTCTTGGTTGTAGTCAGGCCCCCTTCTTTGCTTGCTTGTCTCCTTTAATCCCCTGTAAAACAAAAAGTGATAGAGGCCACAGCCCAAAAGGAAACTCCTTTTTCACTGGATCAGGGCTGTGACCTGAGCAAGGGTGACGTATCCGATCCTGTTCAAGGAAAATTGTGTACAGTTGTAAGCCAGCTATTTAGATAAATAGGATGAAATGGGAAAATTACTAGAAAGACACAAATTACCAAAATTGACTCAAGAATAAATAGCCAATATGAATAGACCTAAGACAACTGAGAGAGCTCTGGCAGCATAGTGCCTAAGGTACTTGACTGCTAACCAGAAGGCTGGTGGTTCAAACCCACCAGCCACTCCTCAGAAGGAAGGTTGGGAAATCTACTCCCATAGTGATACTGCCTCAGAAACGCAAGGAGGGGTTGCTATCAGTCGGGTCTGACTCGATGGCACATAACAACAACAACAGGACAACTGAAGTAATAACCACCACTTATCTGTCAGTTTGTCGAACTGTGGTGGTTGTGTGTTATGGTGATGCTGGAAGCTATGCCCCTGGTACTTCAAATACAAGCAGGGTCACCCATGGTGGACAGGTTTCAATGGAGCTTCCAGACTAAGCTAGACCTGAGAAGGATGGGGCCATCCACTTGTGAAAGAACTGGCCACCAAAAACCTTATGAATAGCAGTGAAACATCATCTGATATATTACTGGAAAACTTTATGAATAGCAGTAAAACACTGTCTGATATTGTTGTTGTTGTTAGGTGCCATCGAGTCATCTCCAACTCATAGTGACCCTATGCACAGCAGAACGAAACACTGAGTGGTCCCACGCCAGCTCCACTATCCTTGCTATACATGAGCCCAGAGCCACAGCCACTATGTCAATCCATCTCATTGAGGGCCTTCCCCTCTTTCGTCGGCACTCCACCTTACCAAGCATGACATCTTCTCCAGAGAATGGTTTCTTCTTACAACATGACCAAAGTAAGTGAGACGAAGTCTGTCCATTCTCGTTTCCAAGGAGTATTCTGGGTGCACTTCCTCCAGGACAGATTTGTTAGATCTTTTAGCAGTCCATGGTACTTTCAGCATTCTTCGTCAGCACAACTCAAAAGCATCTTCTTCGGTCTTCCTTTTTTCATTGTGCAGCTCTCACATGTATATGAGAAAATTGAAATGGCTTGTGTCAGGTGCACCTTAGTCCTCAAGGAGACATCTTTGCTCCTCAGCACTTGAAAGAGGTCCTTTGCAGCCAACCTGCCCAGTGCTATACATTGTCTGATGTCCTGACTGCTGCTTCCATTGCCATCGATTGTAGAACCAAGCAATGTGAAATCAATCTTTTCTCCATTTATTGTGATGCTGCTTGTAGGTCCAGTTATAAAGATTTTTGTTTTCTTTATATTGAGATGTAATCCACACTGAGGACTATATTCTTCAATCTTCATCAGTAAGTGCTTCAAGTCATCCTCACTTTCAACAAGCAAAGTTGTGTCATCAGCATATCACAGGTTGTTAATGTTTCTTCCTCCAATCTTGATGCCACATTCTTCTTCATATAATCCAGCTTCTCAGATTATTTGTTCAGCATACAGATTGAATAAGTATGGTGAAAGGATACAACCCTGACGCACTCCCTTCTTGATTTTAAACCATGCAGTGTTCGAATGACAGCCTCATGGTCTATGTACAGGTTCCTAGGAGCACAATTCAGTGTTCTGGAATTCCCATTCTTCTCAATGTTACCCATAATTTGACATGATTCACACAATCAAATGCTTTTGCATAATCAATAAAACACAAGTAAACATCTTTGTGGTATTCTCTGCTTTGAACCAAGATTCATCTGACACCAGCAATGATATCCTTTATTCTGCATCCTCTTCTGAATCCAGCTTGCATTTCTGGAAATTCTCTGTCAATACATTGCTGCAACCATTTTTGAATTATCTTCAGTAAGATTTTACTTGCATGTGACATTAATGATATTGTTTGATAATATTCACATTCTGTGGGATCACCTTTCTTTGGAATAGGTACAAATATGGATCTCTTCCAGTCAGTTGGTCAGGTAGCTGTCTTCCAAATCTCTTGGCATAGCCCAGTGAGTGCCTCCAGTGGGGCAACCATTCATTGAAACATTTCAATGGGTAGTCCATCAATTCCTGGAGCCTTGTTCTTCACCAATTCCTTCAGTGCAGCTTCGACTGCTTCCTTCAATACCATTGGTCCTTGATCATATGCCACCTCCTGAAAATGAACATTGACAAGTTCTTTTTGGTACAGTGACTCTGTGTATTCCTTCCAGCTTCTTTTGATGCTTCCTGCAACATTCAATATTTTGCCCATAGAATCTTTCAATACTGCAACTCAAGGCTTAGATTTTTTCCTCAATTCTTTCAGCTTGAGAAATGCCGAGTGTGTTCTCTTTTGTTTTTCTTACTCCAGGTCTTTGCACATTCCATTATAGTAATTGGCTTTGTCTGCTGAGCTGCTCTTTGAAATATTCTGTTTAGCCCTTTTATCTTGTCATTTCTTCCATTTGCTTTAGCAACTCTCCACAAAAGGGCAATTTTCAGAGTCTCTTCTGACATCCATTTTGGTCTTTTCTTCCTTTCTTGTCTTTTTAATGACCTCTTGCTCTCTTTATGGACGATGTTCTTTATGTCATCCCATAATTCTTCTGGTTTTTGGTCATTGGTGTTCAATGCATCAAATCTATTCTTTAGTTGGTCTCTAAATTCAGGAGAGATATATTCAAGGTCATATTTTGGCTCTCGTGGACTTGTTTTAATTGTTTTCAACTTCTAGTTGAACTTGCATATGAGCAGTTGATGGTCTGTTCCACAATCAACTCCTGGCTTTGTTTTGGCTAAAGATAGTGTGGTTTCCCATCACCTCTTGCCACAGATGTAGTCAATCTGATTCCTGTGTACTCCATCTGGCAAAGTCTATAGCCACTGTTTGTGTTGTTGAAAAAAGGTATTTGCAATGAATAAGTCATTGGTCTCGCAAAAATCTATCATGTGGTCTCCAGCATTATTTCTGTCACCAAGGCCAAATTTCCCAACTTCCTGTGATTCTTCATTTCCAACTTTTGCATTCCATTCACCAGTAATAATTAACACATCTCGACTACAGATTCAGTCAATTACAGACTGCAGAAGTTGATAAAAATCTTCAATTTCCTCATCTTTGACTTTGGTGGTTGGTGCATAAATTTGAATAATATAACACTGTCTGATAGAGTGCCTGAAAATGAGCTCCTCAGGTTGAAAAGCACTCAGAATATGAATGGGGAGGAGCTGCCTCCTCAAAGCAGAGTAGACCTTCTTGACATGGGCAGAGTAAAGCTTTCGGAACTTTCAGTTGATGGGCCATGACTCAAAATAAGAAGAAATAGCTGCAAACATTCATTAATAGTTGGAATGCAGAATGAATAAAATATGACTCCATAAAAGTTGGAAGTTGTCAAAAATGAAATGGAAGATCAATATCCTATGCATTAATGAGCTGAAATGGACTGGTATTGGTCATTTTGAATCAGATAATCTTATGTTCTACTATTCAGGGAATGACAAATTCAAGAGGAATGGCTCTACATTCATGGTCAAAAAGAACATTTCAAGATCTACCCTAAAGTACAATGCTATCAGTGATAGAATAATATTCATATGCCTGCAAGGAAGATCATTTAATATTATTATTCAGATTTACACACCAACCATTAAAACCAAAGGTGAAGAAATTAAAGATTTTTACCAACTTCTGCAGTCTGAAATTGACTAAACATGCAATCAAGATGTATTGATAATTACTAGTGATTGGAATATAAAAGCTGAAAAAACAGAAGCAGCATCAGTAGTTGGAAAATATGACCTTAATAAAAGAAATGCCAATAGAGATCACATGGTAGAATTTTGCAAGAACAAGGACTTATTGATTACAATACTTTGTTTCAACAACATAAACAGCGACTATACAATTGGACCTTGCCAGATGGAATACAAAGAAATCAAATCAACTACATCTGTGGAAAGAGGCAACGGAGAAGCTCAATATCATCAGTCAGAAAAGGGCCAGACTGGCTATAGAACAGACCATCAATTACACATATGCAAGTTGAAGCTGAAGCTGAAGAAAATTAAAAGTCCACAAGACCCAAAATACAACCTTGATTATACTCCACCTGAATTTAGGGACAATCTGAAGAACAGATTTGATGCACTGAACACCAGTGACCAAAGACCAGACCAGCTGTGGGATAACATCAAGAACATTGTACATGAAGAAAGAAAAACATCATTAAAAAGGAAGAAAAGACCAAAATGGATGTCAGGTTAGACTCTGAAACTTGCTCTTAACTGTTGTTGTTGTTGTTACTTGCTGTCGAGTCGGCCCCGACTCACAGCAACCCCTCCTTGGGTTTCCAAGGCAGTATCACTACGGAAGTAGGATTGCCCAACCTTCCTTCCAAGGAGTGGCTGGGGGGTTTGAACCACCAGCCTTCTGGTTAGCAGTCAAGTGTCTTAGGCACTATGCTACCAGAGCTTCTTGCTCTTAACTATAGAGTAGCTAAAGTGAATGAAAGAAATGACAAAATAAAAGAGCTGAACAGAAGATTTCAAAGACAGTTTGAGAAGACAAAGTAAAGTATTATAATTAAATATGCAAGGACCTGGAGTTAGAAAAGCAAAAGGGAAGAACTTGCTTGGCATATCTCAGGCTGAAAAAACTAAAGAAAATTCAAGCCTTGAATTGCATATGTTGAAGGATTCCATGGGGAAAATATTGACAGATGAGGAGGCATCACAAGAAGATGGAAGGAATACACAGAGTCACTGTATCAAAAAAATTTGGTCTAAGTTCATCCATTTCAGGAGGAAGCATACGATCAAGAACCAACGGCACTGAAGGAAGAAGTTAAAGGTGCACGGAAGAAAATGGCAAAAAACAAAGCTCCAGGAATTGATGAAAAAACATTGAGATGTTTCAAGAAATGGATGCAGTACTGGAGGTGCTCACTAGGTTATCCCAAGAAATTTGGGACAGCTACATGGCCAACCAATTGTAAGAGATCCATATTTGTGTCCACTCCCAAGAAAAGTGCTCCACAAAATATGGAAATTATCAAACCATATCAATAATATTACATGCAAGTAAAATTTTACTGAAAATAATTCAAAAATAGTTGCAGCAGTATACTTACAGAGTAAAATTCAAGCTGGATTAAGAAGAGGACAAGGAACAAGGAATATCATTACTGATGTCAGATGGATCCTGGCTGAAAGCAAACAATACCAGAAAGATGTTTACCTGTGTTTCACGGACCACGCAAAGGCATTTGACTGTGTGGATCATAACAAATAATGGATAATACTGCAAAGAATGAGAATTCCAGAACATTTAATTGTGCTCATGAGGAATCTATACATAGACCAAGGGGCAGTCTTTCAAACAGAACAATGGGATAGTGCATACTTTAAAATCAGGAAAGCTGTGCACCATGGTGGACTCCTTTCACCATACTCACTCAATCTGTATACTGAGGAGATAATCCAAGAAGCTGGACTATATGAAGAATAATGTGGAATGTAGATTGGAGGAAGACTCATTAACAACCTGCAATATGCAGATGACATAACCTTGCTTGCTGAAAGTGAACAGGACTTGAAGCACCTACTGATGAAGATAAAAAACTGTAGTCTTCAGTATGGATTGCACCTCAACATAAAGAAAACAAAAAATCCTCATAACTGGACCAATAAACAGCATCACTATAAATGAAAAAAGATTGAAGTTGTTAGGGATTTCATTTTACTTGGATGCATAGTCAATGACCATAGAAGCAGCAGTCAAGAAAGGAAACATATTGCACTGAGTAAATCTGCTTCAAAAGACCTCTTTAAAGTGTTAAAGTGAGTAAGGAAAACTAAAGAAGAATTGATATATTTGAATTGTGGTGTTAGCGAAGAATATTGAAAATACCACGGACTACCAGAAGAATGAATAAATCTATCTTGGAAGAAGTACAGCTGGATTTCTCCTTAGAAGCAAGAATAGTCAGACTTTGTTTGTCTCACATACTTTGGTCATGTTGTCAGAGGGCCATTCCTTGGAGAAGGATATCATGAGTGGTAAACTAGAGAGTCAGCAAAAAGAGAGAAGATCTTCAACAAGATAAACTGACACACTGGCTACAACCATGGGCTCAAGCCCAGCAAGGATTGGGAGGATGGTGCAGGACTGGGCCGTGTTTGCATTTTACATAGGGTCACTATAAGTCAGAGCCAACTCAATGGCACCTAACAACTACAAGGTCAATTGATATAACATAGTGCACAAACACATCCTACTTTGGTGAATAGCAACTGGGATCTTAAAAGTTTGAGACCTAAAGGTGTAACTATTGGTATCTCCCTATGCAGAATAAAGAAGAGTGAAGAAAATCAAAGATGCAAGGAAACAATTAGTCAAAAGGAATAATGGACCACATGAACCCTAGCCTCCATGACCCTAAGACCAGAACAACTACATGATCATTGATGATTGCTCTGAAAAAGATCACAAAAGGACATCCCAGAGAGTGGGAGAAAAATGTTGAATAAAACCAAGATAAAAAAAAAGACCAGACTTACTAGTCTAATAGACACTGGTGGAACCCCTGTGTTTTGGTTACCTAGTGCCACTCTAACAAGAACATACCACCACTGCGATGGCTTGAACAAACAGGAGTTAATTCTTACAATTTGGAGGTTTTAAGTCCAAGTTCAAGTGCCAGGCTCTAGGGGCTGGGTGAAAGCCCCTCAACCTTGGGCTTCAGCTCTACCTCCTACTCCCGGCCTGCTGAAGCTAGCAGCGTTTCTTCATTCAGACAGCTGCTAGCTGCTGAGACTGACAAGCCCAAGGTTGACAAGTAAAAAGGCACAGTCCTGATGTACCAAAACTCACAGCAGGCCATTAATTCAAGTCTATTGAAAGTTCCAAGGTCGTCAGAGCATGGCAGGCTGCTAAACAATGACACAGCTACATGCAGGGTTCAAGTGTGCCATAAACCAGAGACTATCCCCAAGGCTTCTCCTTACATACAGGAAGCAGACCACATCTCTAAGGCAGCTACACGGCTGCTTGTGGTAGATCCCACCATGGAGTTGATTACCAGTCTCATCATGGGGAATACTACATCCAGCTGCCCAGCCACTCAACCAGGCCCAGCCAAGTTGAAACAGAAACATAACT
>NW_006921638.1:8735301-8744878 GCF_000298275.1 Orycteropus afer afer | reverse complement strand
CCACCATGGAGTTGATTACCAGTCTCATCATGGGGAATACTACATCCAGCTGCCCAGCCACTCAACCAGGCCCAGCCAAGTTGACACACAAACTTAACTGCCAAACCCTGAGACTATGGATCTTAGATATCCTTTAAGCTGGAACGAACTCAACCCATGACTCAACTTTCAATGAAACAACAGACAGGACTACGGTGAACAATAACAACAGGGAAGAACAAAGTCATTGGAACAATCAACCAAACCAAACGAGATCAAAAGAGCAGCATCTGCCCAAGGATGAAGCTCAGAAGGCAGGAAGGGATAGGAAAGAAGGATGAAGGGAAATGGCAAATACTGGGAAGAAGTGAGAAGAGTGCTGTTACATTGAGGGGATTACAATCAAGGTCACAAAACAAAATGTGTATGAATTGTTGAACAGAAAATCAATTTCCTCTGTAAACTTTCACCCACATCACACACACACTCTCGCACAAAATACACAAAAAACCCATAGGCCCAGAGGGTTTTACTGATCAGTTCTATCCAACATTTAAAGAATTAATAACAATTCTTAATTAATTCTTCCAAAAAATAAAGGAGGAAGGAATACTTGTCAACTCATAATATGAGGCCAGTATTACCCTGATTCCAAAACCAAACAAAGACATCACAAAAAACCTACTATCTCTTACGAATATAGACGCAAAAATCCTCAATATAATACTAACACACTGAATCCAGCAATATATACATAAAAACATTATACACCAAGTGGGATTTGCCCCAGAAATGCAACACTGGATCAAAATTTGAAAGTCGATTAATGTAATATATCATATTAAATTAGCTCATCCCAAAATGGAACTGTTCAAAAGACAATATGCATCTCAAAGTTTTGCAAAGTATTTTTATAGTCCACTTATTCAAAGTATACAGAACTGTATGGCTATTTGTCACTGCAGGAGACCCTTTCCTAGCCCTTGACCCTATACCAAAGGTGAGTTATAGCTCCTTCCTTTTCTCACCTCTTAGGTATCTTTTTTATTTCCTTCAGATTTATAGGAATAAGAGAAAGTGGGGGCAGTACCAACAGTTCAGAGAAATCTAAAGCAGTTCTCTAACTGGTCTTGAGATAAAATTTGTGAAAAGCTAAGAAAGTTTGTTGTTGTTGTTATTTGCCGTCAAGTCGGCCCCGACTCATAGCAACCCCTCCTTGGGTTTCCGAGGCAGTATCACTATGGAAGTAGGATTGCCCAACCTTCCTTCTGAGGAGTGGCTGGTGGGTTTGAACCGCCAGCCTTCTGGTTAGCAGTCAAGTGCCTTAGCCACTATGCTACCAGAGCTCCTTAAGAAAGTTTAGAGATCTGAAATTCAACTTCAAAACACTACCACATCTGCTGCTTAATACTATTATGCATCTATGCTTCTCCAGTTAGCCTATGTCAGTCAGTAATTTCCCCACCAACCAACAGGCAAAAGATTGAACAGAAACTTCATCAGAGCAGGAGTCTGCTAACTATCATGGCATGCATCTATTTTTGTACAGCCCATAAGCTAAGAATGGTTTTTACATTTTTAAAGAGCTGTTAAGGATGAAAAAAAAAAAAAAAAAGAGAGAGAGAGAGAGAGAAGGAAGAGAATATACAGAGAGACTTATGTGCCCTGCAAGCCTAAATACAGGCAGTTCCAGTTTCACACAAGGCTGTAAATGAAACTTGTACAAAATAAAGACTGCCTGCATTTACTATCTGGACCTTTATAGGAAGAGTCAGATGACCCCTGAAATACACAATGGCCAACAGACATATGAATAGGTGATCAATCATCAGTCATTAGGGAAATACAAATTAAAACCACAACGTGAGGTCACTATATACTCACCAGAAAGGATAAACAGAAAAAGACACACAGTACTAAGTGTTGCAAGGATTTGGAGTATTAGCGAAGTAGCAGTTTAAACTGACAAAACCAATTTGAGTATTTTTTTGGTAGTATACTGTATACCAGAACTAAACATTTGCACAGCTTATAATATAGCCATTTCACCTAACAGAAATGTATACATATATTCACTATGATACTTAAAAAAAATGTTGATATTGGTAATAGCCCAAAACTGGATGGAATACTGTCAGAATGAGAACAAACTACTGACATACGATATAACTTGTATGAAGAATTTCACAAATACAATAATGAACACAAGAAACCAGACACAAAGTACTGTATGACTGCATTTATATAGAGTAAACAAAGATAAATCTCATGGGTAAGGTTAGAAGTTGGTATAACGATTGTCTTTGGGAAGGAGGCGGGAATGGGATTTCTAGGATGTAAGTAAGGTTGTTGTTCTTTTTTTTTTTAACCTAAGTACTGGTTACAGATATGTATACCTCATGAAAATTCAATAACCTATATGTACACATACAACTCATATACTTTTATGTAAACAAACAAAAACCCCAGTTGCCCTTGAGTCAATCCCAACTTGTGCCCACCCCGTATGTGTCAGAGTAGAACTACACTCCACAAGGTTTTTAGGGTGGTGACCTTCAGAAGCAGACCACCAGGCCTTTTGTCCAAGGTACCTCTTGGATGGGTTTGAACCACCAACCTTTTGATTAATAGTTCACCACGCAGGGATTCTTCTGTATGTATATGATACTTAAATTAAAACATTTATACACTAAAAAGATTTATATAAACTCTATGTCTTTGAGGAGAAAATTGTGTACATGTCTCCATTCACTTTATTTGCTATTACCACCAATGACATATCTTAATTCCCATTACCTTACACAGAAAGCCAGCTTTTAGATTTATTAGCATATTACTGCACAGGAATCAACTCTACAGCAACTTATTAGTGTTTTGTTTTGATAGCATAAGATAACCAAATGATTATGTAAATGTCATTTTAAGTTAGTTTCATACCAAATCCCAATGAGAAAGTCTGGAAAGCTGGGGGGTAGGGGTGACCAGGAAGAACTTCCTCAGAACGTAGTTTTGTTTGGCCTTTTGTTTCTACTATTACTGTTGTTGTTGTTGTTATGTGCCGTCGAGTTGGCCCCGGCTCATAGCGACCCCTCCTTGGGTTTCCAAGGCAGTATCACTACAGAGGTAGATTGCCCAACCTGATTGAATTAGTGTAAAATGCTAAAAGGAACTTTTCAAAAAGATTTAGTTGTGGGAAGTTGTTTTTTCTGCTCTTCTTGTGTAATACTACTATCTTATGTTTATCCAAGGAGCTCTAGTAGCATAGTGTCCAAGGCACTTGACTACTACCCAGAAGGCTGGCGGTTCAAACCCACCAGCCACTCCTCGGAAGGCAGATGAGGCAATCTACTTCTGTAGTGATACTGCCTCAGAAACCCAAGGAGGGGTCGCTATGAGTCGGTCCGACTCGACAGCACATAACAACAACATGTTTATCCACTCCCTTCCATCCATGGAGCTTAAAATACTTCACAAATACTGCTGGATGGTGCTACCTTCCAGTCAGAAATTTGGGCCCAAGGACACTACGAAGCAAAAAAAAATAACTCTACAACACAGCGTGGCCCACACCGTATCTAAGGAGGCACTGAATTCTTTGCACAAACTTAAAAGTGTGAGAACATAAAAGCCCACCGACATTGGTCAATTCCTCCTCATAGCTACTCCCATAGGGTTTCCACGGCTGTAAATCTTTACCGAAGCACACCACCTCATCTTTCTCCCACAAGCGGCTGGTGGGTTCAAACTGACATATAAAATGATCAAGTAACTCGCTCAAAAGAAGAGAGTCTATCAGAGATTGGGCTAGCACCAAAATCCTCTAACTGCTATTTAAGGAGAAAACACACACACACACACACACAATGTACACTCTTAATACTCAGCTGCTGAAACAAGGGGGTAAGGTGCCGAAACCACGTCCACGAAGAATTATCTCACACGCACACGCACACACGCACACGCACATCACCACTGGCTGTGCGCGGTCAACATTCACTGGGTGCAGATCCCTTCTCTTTCTCCAAAACAACCGCGGCTAGATGTTCCAAGGATGGTCTATGCCCATTTCCTCTCTCCCTTGGGCGCTCAAACCTCGCAGCCAAACCGTTTACCTGAGATGCGCCCGGCACCTCCCCCGGAGCGGGCTCTGTGGACTCGCCGGAGTTTCGCAGGCCAGACGTGCACCTACTGTGTCGGCCAATCGCTGCTCGCTGGGATCTTCACTAAGGGGTCTCACCCGTTCCAGCTGTTGCGCTTGTCCCCAACCTAGTCCGCAGGCGTAACTTGGGAGAGAGCCAAAGCGCTGGAGGGCCCACTGGGAGTCCCAGAGGCTGCAGCCAGCCTCAGAGGGGGAAGGAGATAAGTACCAGGCATGCGCGTGCTGCGCAGCCGGAGCTACGGGGCGGGGCTTCCAGAAGAGGGAGAAAACCTGAACCAAACTCAATGCCAGTTTTGGATTTTGACTCATAGCGACCCTGTAGAACAGAGTAAGACTCCCCCATAGGGTTTCCAACGCTATAATCTTTGAGGAAGCAGAATGCCACATCTTTCTCCCGTGGTGGGATGGAGCAGCCTACATATTGGTTAGCATCCCAGCGCTTGACACCGGCGCCACCAGGGTTTATAAAAGAGGGTGAAAGCTTGTTGGAAAGGCCTCAGGGGAATGCGGTCCTAGCCTTGGGTGACTGCTCCAACTGGGCCCTGTGCCTGTCATGACAGAGATGACGGATCCCTTCTGGGAGAACAAAATATTGTGCGGCTAAAACCTAATCTAGAGGAATAAAAACGCGTGGTTGAAAACGCGTATTGTGACCTCAACTTTAACTTTGTCGCGTGTCCAACGGAGCGGGCTGTGTCTTGATTTCCGAGGCGAGAGGAGGGGAGATGGGAAAGGGAGAGCGAGGCGCCGGCGGGGGTGGGGGGTCGCGACGTGAAGATCCAGTGAAAAGGACTCAAGTTCTGGCACCACGTGAGTGAGCAAAACATACCCAGTTCCTGGGAAAGGAATATCTCAAATGAAAGTCTTGGAGCTGGTGGGGTTAACTTTTTGACTGTGGTAAAAAAAAAAAAAAAAAGCCCTAGGTTCTAACGTCCAGAACAGGTATTCTTTAAAATCAAATGTTGAATCATCCACATTAAAAAATAAGTCCTCAATTCATCTACCTTCGTATTGAAACAAAAGGACTAGATAATTAGCGATTAGTAATGCAAATGTAGTTTTCCTGTTCTAAAGGGCCTGTTGTTTTTTGTAAATGTCACTTTAACTTCAGTTAGCCAGTAATCATTGTGCCAGGTACTCTTTTGGGTGATGTTGCCACCATCCAGTCCCAACTTACAGCAACCCTATGTAAATCAGAACTAATCAGTTTCTGATCCTGGGCCATCCTCACAATTTTTGCTGTGTTTGAGCACACGGTTGCAGCCACGATGTCAATCCATCTCATTGAGGACCTTCCTCTTGTTCACTGACCCTCTATTTTACCATCCATAATGTCATTTTCCAGTCACTCGTCCTGATAACATACCCAAAGTACACGAGATAGTCTCACCATCCTCACTGCTAAGTAGTGTTCTAGCTATACTTCTTCCAAGATGGATTTGTTCATTCTTCTGACAGTCCGTGGTGGTCTTCACCAACTCCACAATTCAAAGGCACCAATTTTTCTTTGGTCTTCTTTATTCATTGTCCAGTTTTTCCATGTATATAAGGTGACTGAAAATTCCATACTTGCAAGGGGCAGGCACACCTTACTCCTCAAAGGGACATCTTTGCTTTTTAACACTTTAAACAGATTGTTTGCAGCAGATTTGCCCAATGCATTAAATCATTTGATTTCTTAACTGCTTCTTCCTATGGGTGTTGCTTGTGAATCCAAGTAAAATAGAATCATTGACAACTTCAATCTTTTCTCCATTTATCATAGTGTTGCTTATTGTTCCAGTTGTGAGAATTTTTGTTTTATGTTGAGGTGTAATCCACACTGAAGATCTTTGATTTTCACCAGTGCTTCAAGTCTTCTTCACTTTCAGTAAACAAGGTTGTGTCATGTGCATATCACAGGTTGTTAAAGGGTGTTCATCCAATCCTAATGCTACATTCTTCTTCACACAGTCTAGTTTTTCAGATTTTTTGCTCATCATACAGATTGAATAAGTCTGGTGAAGGATGCTATGCTGATGCACACCTCTCCTGACTTTAAACCACACAGCCCCTTGTTTGTTTGAACAACTGCCATTTGGCCATTATACAGGTTTTACATGAGCACAATTAAGTGTTCTAGGATTCCTGTTCTTTGAAATGTTATGTACAATTTGTTATGATCCACACAGTTGAATGTTTTCATATAGCCATTAAACACAGGTAAACATCTTTCTGCTTTCAGCCAAGATCCATCCATCTGATATCAGCAAAGATTTCCTGTGTTCCACGTCCTTTTCTGAATCTGGCTTGAATTTCTGGCTGTTCCTTATTGATGTACTGCTACAACTGTTTTTGAATTATTTTCAGCAAAATTTTACTTGTGTATGACATTAATGATACTGTGGTAATTAAGGTTGTTGTCAACTTGGCTGGGCCTGATTGAGTGGCTGGGCAGCTAGAAGTAGTTATTCCCTATTATGAGACTGGCAATCAACTCCATGGTGGAATCTACCTTGAGCAGCTGTATAGCTGCTTTAGGGAGGTGGTCTGCTCCCCGTATATAAAGAGAAGCTTTGGGATTGGTCTCTAGCTTTTGGTATGCTTGAACCCTGCATGTAGCCAAGTTGTTGTTCAACAGCCTGCCATGCCCTACTGCTCTTGGGACTTCATCTGGACTTGAATTAGTGGCCTGCCATGTTGTTTGGTAACATTGGAACTGTGCCTTTTTACTTGTCAACCTTGGACTTGTCAGCCTTAGCAGCCAGCAGTTGTCTGAGTGAAGAAAAGCCTCTAGCTTCAGTGGGCCAAAAATGGGAAGCAGAGCTGAAGCCCAAGGTTGAGGGACTTTCACCCAACCCCTAGAACCTGGCACTTTGAACTTGGACTTAAAGCCACCAAAATTATAAGAGAATAAACTCATGTTTGCTCAAGCTGTCCTATTTGTGATATTTTCCTGTCAGAGCAGCAGTAGGTAATCAGAACAGATACTGTTTGGTAATTTCCACATCCTGTTGGATCACCTTTCTTTGGAATGGGCACAAATATGGATGTTTTCCAGTCACTTAGCCATGTAGCTGTCTTCCAAATTTCTTGGAATAAATGAATGAGCACTGCCAGCAGTGCATTCTGTTTGTTGAAACATGTCAATCGGTATTCTCTCAATTCCTGGAGCTCTGTTTTTTGCCAGTGCCTTCAGTGCAGCTTGGACTTCTTTCTTCAGTATCATTGGTTCTTGATCATATACTGCTACCTGAAGTGGTAAAAGGTTGACTAATCCTTTTCATTGGCATTCCTTCCATCTTCTTTTTGATGCTTTCTGCATAGTTCAATATTTTGCCCATAGAATCCTTCAGTGCTGCAATTCAAGGCTTGAAATTTTTCCAGTACTTTCAGCTTGAGAAATGCCAAACCTGTTTTTCCATTTTGATTATCTAACTCCTGGTCTTTGCACATTTCATTATAATACTTTACTTCGTTTCTCGAGCCACCCTTTGAAATCTTCTGTTCAGCTATTTTACTTAATCATTTCTTCCATTTGCTTTAGCTACTCTACATTCAAGAGCAAGTTTCAGAATCTCTTCTGGTATCAATTTCAGTCTTTTTTTCCTTCCCTGTCTTTTTAATGACATTTTCCTTTCTTCAATATGATGTTTTTGATGTCATCCCATAACTTGTCTGGTATTTTAGTCATTAGTATTCAATTCAATTATATATACATATATAGATATATATGTATATATAATTGTGATTTGGGTGACAGTTTACAGAGCAAATTCACTTTCCATACAGCAGTTCACATACACTTTGTCTCCTGACATTAACTACAATTTACCACAATGCAACAGCTCCCCTCCCACTTCTTCCCCATAGTTACCTCTTCCCTGTGTCCTTCCCTCCATGCACTCCTGCCCCCTGAGCTGTCTCCCTGTGCATATACAGCCCTTCTATTCTCCCACGACTGTTCTCTCCAAGGAGTGTTATCTACCTAGTGTAAATGTTGACCTCATATGCCTGTCTTTTGTTTCGCTGGAAGCCACAGGAGTGAGTTCAATTCCAGACCTGAAGGACAGCTAGAGGCCATAGTCTCAGTGGTTCCATCAGGCTCTATCAGACCAGCAAACCCGGTCTCTCTTTTTTTTTTTTTTCCCCAAATGATTTTGAGTTTTGTTCCATGTTGTTCTTCCACTCTATCCGGGATCTCCTACATAGATGCCCCTCCGAATGGCTGACAATAGTAGCCAGGCACCATCTAGTTCTTCTGGTCTCATAGTCTTATAGGTTGAGAATCACATGGTGTACCAGTTGCTTCGACTAATTGTTTCCATGAATCTTTGGTTTTCTTCATTCTTCTTTGCTCTGGATGAGAAGAGACCCATTGTTGCATCTAGATGGCAGCTTGCAAACTGTTAAGATCCCAGTTGCTACTCACCAAAGTAGGAGGTGGAACAATGTTTTGTGTAGTATGTTATGCCAATTGAGCTTGATGATCCCTGTGAATGGTCCCGAGCCCACAGGTACAATTACTCACTCCCTCTGGGTAGCTGGCTATGCCCAAGAAGTGCTACAACCTTGTTTCTTGTCAGTTCTACTATACACCTGGGAATTCTTACAGAAAATACAAATACACTTGTAGAAACATTGTCTGCTAACACTATACATGGTCTTGGGCATACTCTCCCCTGCATGTTGTTCTTGTTGTTTGCCATTGAGTCAGACCTGACTCATAGTGACCCCTCCTTGGGTCTCCGAGGCAGTATCACTACAGAAGTAGATTGCCCGATCTTCCTTCTGAGGAGTGGCTGGTGGGTTTGAACTGCCAGCCTTCTGGTTAGCAGTGAAGTCCCTTAGGTACTATGCTACCAGACCTCCCCCCTGCATAGACATACCTTATAATTCAGCCTGTCCACCCATCTATTCACCCATATAGCTATGCTTGCCTTCACTGACAATGCAGTACTGTATGTGTGAAAGGGTTCATTCATCTTTGTGGTCTGTACCTCCCCTGTACCTCTCTATGCCTTCCTCTTCCTCAATGCCACCATGTTGATCACAAACATTTGGTACATTGCCCTTCTCTTCACCCAAATCAATACTTGTCCCTACCTATCTAACACTGTTCCCTACTCTATTCTCCCACCCCTGGTAACCAACAAAGAAAATTTCCTTCCATATATAAACCTTTTCTTCACTTTTTACAATAATGGACTAATACAATATTTGTCCTTCTGTGACTGACTTATTTCACTCAGCATAATGTCCTCCAAGTTCATCCATGTTATGCCATGTTTTGCAGATACTATGTTATTCTTTAGGTTTGCATAGTATTCCATTGTGTGTATGTACCATACATTGGTTATCCATCCTTCAGTTAATGGATGTCTACATTGTTTCCATCTTTTGGCTATTGTAAATAGTGCTGTGATGAACATGGGTGTGCATATGTCTGTTCTTGTCCTG
>NW_006921638.1:8713695-8719610 GCF_000298275.1 Orycteropus afer afer | reverse complement strand
TAAGAGTAACAAGAGGAATGTCGCACCTTTTCAGTCTTGCAGGTCTGGAGTGTCCTTGGGGTTGCTGGAAAGCAGAACATGTTCTTAAGCCCCAGGAATCTGCGAGAGTGCTGTCTCTTTAAATATCCAAAATAGTCAAGCCACTTTTAAACACTCAAAATGGCAGTGCCCTCTGGATCGGCAAAAGTCCACAGCTCAGCCCGCGTTTCTCTTCACCTTCTCCATTTATTCCCCAGCCACCGTGCACAGTCCTCCGTGCAGTCCCTGGCTAGCAGGGCTGATTTTCTGGTTAATTCTTAGGTCCTACCACCACTTGGGAATCTCCAAGCTGTCTGTGCCATCAGGATCGCTGCCAGACTGCAGCTCTGTCTGTCTCCTCTTTTGGTATTTTCACACAAATTCTTCTGCTAGTTGGGGTTTAGTCCACTTCTATATCCTTCCCTTCAAGACTCAGGGGTCCAAGATTATCTTCTGTATCTGTGTTGATTGGTTTCCCTTTTCTTTGTTGAAGAGGGTCTGTGCAGTCTTTCTGCCTAGTCCGCCATCTTACCCCATATCCGGTTTCAGGATTCTTTCTTTGTCTTTGGTTTTTGATGAGTTTGATGATGCTATGTCTTGGTGATTTTCTTTTGGGGTCTATCCTATTTGGGGTTCATTGGACTTCCTGAATGGATATATTATTATCTTTCATCATATCGGGAAGTTTTCTTCCAACAAATCTTGGACAATTTTCTCAGTGGTTTTCTTTTTCTCTTCCTGTTCTGGAATTCCAATGACATGTAGGTTATTCCTTTTAATGGTATCCCATATGAACCTTAGGATTTCTTCACTTTGTTTTGATCTTTTTTCTGATCAATCCCTTTCCAAAGATGTATTCAGGTATTTGTCTTTAATCTCATGAATTCTGTCTTCCATTGCATCAGTTCTACTCTTTTGACCTTTCAATGTGTTATCTATTTCTGAAAATTTAGTATTAATCTTCTGGATTTCTTTCTGTAGATTTTGAATCATTTCTAATGTTTCATTTATTTTGTCATTTTGTTTGTGTATTTTCTTCCAAAATTGTTCTAGGATTTTGTCTTTGTTTTCCTTAGTTTTGTCAGTGTTCTCCTTGATCTATCTCTCAATCCTTTGAAGATACCTAAATATAATTCTTTTGAACTCCTTATCAGGGAGTTCCAATGCTGCTTCTTCCTCAGGGATGTGTTCTGGGTCTGTATCCTGCTCCCTTGTTTCTACTCCTTTATCTTGCTTCTTTGTGAGGACTGTGATGGTCTGTTGTCTTTGAGACGTTGTGACATTGTGTATTTAGATCTCTGTTAACTGTTTGTGAAGAGTAGCTAAGGGTGTGTCAGGCTCTTCTTGGTGGTCATTTATCATTGGCCAGTGGTCAAGAACGAAGGGGTGGCTCTCACTCAGTAAGTGAAGCTGCAGGAGGTGTGGATGTAGTTGTGTTGTATGGGCACTGTTGCTGTCTCCCACTCAGTTACACAAAAACAACAATTGAATAACCATCAAAAATAAAAGCAAGTGTACAAAAAACACACCATGTAATCACACAGGAACAATAACCCAAAAAAGAAAAAAGGGAGAGAAAAAAAAAAACAACCCTACAATATCTGAGGAGAGGACAATAAGAGAAAAAAGGTAGAGTAGGAGAATAATGAAGAAAAAAAAAAAAAACGGGAAAAAATACAAAGAGAAAATCAAGGAATGGGGTTAACCATGAGAAAGAAAAAAAATTAGAACCAGGAACAGAGAAGAAAGAAAAAGCTGAAACCTAGAACCTGGGAAGGGAAGAATAAAGAATAATAACAAAAAGGACAACAATAATAATAGCAGTAATTTTAAAACAGACAAAAATGAACAAACTAAAAAAAAAGGGGGGGAAAAAAATCTGGGCAGGGCAAGGCAGAGCACCTAGGCTCTGTTGGAGCACAGAGACTGAGATTCAATCCCTGCCGACCCAGAAGGTTGTTGGGAGTGAGGTATTGTCACACCTCCATGCACCAAGAGGGTGTGGGGTATAAGGGTAACAAGAGGAATATCACACTTTTCCAGTCGTTGGCATCCGGAATGTCCTTGCGGTTTCCGGCAAGTGGAACCTATTCATAGGTCCCTCGAATCTGAGAGAACACCGTCACTTTAAATATCTAAAATGGTCAAACTGCTTGCAAATGTTCAAAATGGCTGCACCCTCCAGACAGGCAAAAGTCCACAGCTCAGCTCACCTTCCTCTTCACTGCTTCCCCTTTTATTCGCCAACCACGAGAGCAGTCCTCTGTGCAGTCCCTAGCTAGCAAGGCTGATTTTTAGGTTAATTTTTAGGTCCTAACACCACTCAGCAATATCCACGCTATCTGTACCATCAGAATCGCTGCCAGACCACAGCTCTGTATATCTACTTTTTTTGGTGTTTTCATGCAAATTCTTCTACTAGTTGGAGTTTAGTGCACTTCTATATCCTTCCCTTCAAAGCTCAGGGCTCCAGGATTATCTTCTGTATCTGTGTTAATTGGTTCCCCTTTTCTTTGTTGAAGAGGGTCTGTGCAGTCTTTCTGCCTATGCCGCCATCTTACTAGAACTCCCAAATCTATTTTTGACATGTTCTCTAAATTCAGGTGAAATATACTCAAGGTCATACTTTGGCACTTGTGGACTCACTTCTGTTTTCTTCAGCTTCAACTTGAACTTACATATAAGCAATTGATGGTCTGTTCCACAGTCAGATCTTGTCCTTTTTCTGACTGATGATACTGAGCTTCCCCATCACCTCACTCCACAGATATAGTCCATTTGATTTCTGTGTATTTTATGTGATGAGATCTACATGTATAGTCATCTTTTATGTTTGAAAAAGGTATTTGCAATGAGTAAGTCATTGGTGTTGGCAAAATTCTATCATGTGATCTTTGGCATTAATTTCTATCACAAAGGCCTTAGTTTCCAACTACCAATGCTTCTTCGTTTCCAACTTTTGCATTTCAATCACCAGTAATTGTCAATGCATCTTGATTGCATGCTTTATTTATTTCAGACTGCAGAAAATGGTAAAAATCTTCAATTTCTTCAACTTTTGCATTAGTGTTTGGTGCGTAAATTTGAATAATAGTTGTTGTGTTAGGCTTAGTTCTCTAGAGAAGCAAAACCAGTAAAGCTTATATAGAGAGGGAAAAAGAGTTATCTTAGGAAAATGGCTCAGACAGTTACAGAAGCTTGCAAGTCCCAAGTTTCTAGATCAAACATCAAGTTCTAGGCTTTTCCTAACTTACACAGTGGCAGGGGCTGATGAGCTCAAGATTGGCAGGCAGTATAATGGCAGTTGACTTAGGCAGATGAGGAATCCAAGATCACCATGCAGAATGGTGGGTTTGTCACACATGGGCAGTTGTAGGTAGCACAACAGGATCCACATCCACAGAAAGCTCCTGAAATTTCCCAGGACATCCATATATACACTGGAAGTAGGCTACATCCCTAAGGAAACTCCCTTTCAACTGATTGGCTGCTCAAAGCATATAGATCAGATCTCAACATGGGAATAACCACATCACAACTGCATAAACCGCTCAGAATCATGGTCCAGCCAAGTTGCCACACAACCCCAACTATCACAGCTATATTAACTGGTCTTCCTTGTAGGCGTATGGATATTATCCTATTGCTGACAGCATTGTATCTCAGGATAGATCTTGAAATGTTCCTTTTGATGATGAATGTGGTGTCATTTCTCTTCAATTTTTCACCCAGCATAGAAAATCATATACTTGTCTGATTCAAAATGGCCAATACTGGTGCATTTCAGTTCAGTTGGAAGTTTTTGACAACTTCCAATTTCCCTAGATTCATACTTTGTACATTCCACATTCCAATTATTAATGGATGTTTGCAGCCACTTTTTTTTCAATTGAGTCATGCCACATGCAAAAAGGGCATGCCGGCAGCATCTTTTGAACCCCTTACTTCACAAGAGATAGACAGAATAACTATCAGCAGCCCAAGACTTATTCCTATGAGGCCAGACATGCCACCACCCTCCAACCTTTTTGCCAATTCTGACACCAACAGTCCCTCCCTCAGCACTCACTACTTCTCTGCTGGGTTCAGTAATTCATTGCAGGGGCCACACAGAACTCACAGACAATATTCACAATGATGGTGTTTATTGGGGAAGTAAAAGGTTACAAGTCAGATTTAGGAACATGCTCAGGATATACTTCTTTAATCAGAACAGTCTCTCCTCTGCTATGTCATCAGGCATGCCTCTCTGGCCCTTGGACTCTTGGTCTGGCTCCTTCCCTGCCCAAGCAAGTGTTATAAAGCTCTTTTAGTTCTGTCAATAGGTACACTTACATGCACCCACTCCACCAGCAAGCCTCCTGCCTGTTCTGGTTACCTAGTGCCACTCTGACAAGAAAATACCACAAATGGGATGGCCTTAACAAACAGGAGTTTATTCTTACAATTTGGAGGCTTTAAGTCCAAGTTCAAAGTGCCAGGCTCTAGGGGCTGGGTGAAAGCCCCTCAACCTTGGGGTCCAGCTCTGCCTCCTGCTCCCGGCCCACTGGAGCTAGAGGCATTTCTTTACTCAGACAGCTGTTGGCCACTGAGGCTGAGAAGCCCCATGCTTGACAAGTAAAAAGGCATAGTCCCAATGTTACCAATCCATATGGCAGGCCATTAACTTAAGTTCACTGTAAGTCTCAAGGTCGGCAGAGCATAGAAGGCTGCTGAGCAATGACATGGCTACATGCAGGTCCAAGCGTGCCATAGGCTAGAGACCATTCTCAAAGCTTCTCTTTGTATACAAGAAGCAGAACACATCCCAAAGGCAGTTACTCAGCTGTTCCCAGTAGATTCCACCATGGAGTTGATTACCAGTCTCATCATGGGGAATACTACATCCAGCTGCCCAGCCACTCAACCAGGCCCAGCCAAGTTGACACACAAACATAACCATCACACTGCCCAAAGGCACTCAGCTTTCTTGGTGTATGGGCCAGGTAAGCTTGCTACTCTGTCTCGTGCCTCTTGGTTCTACTGCCACTCTCTCTCTGCTGGTTGTCTCTGCTAATAAGGTCCACCACAAGGATCTTGGACTTAACCTCCAGCTCTTCTCTCTTAATGGCAGCAAGATCCCCCTTTCTGCCTTTAGAAACTCTCATTTTAAGCCTGGCAAAGTGACAAAATGAACCAACCCCAACATCAGCATTCTACACAACTTATGTGCAAGGTCCCACCCAGTAATCTGGTGGGAGTTACAAAAACTATGGCTAGCAAAGCCATACCAAGTAATTCACTGTACCACACCACCTCAGCAAATGAAGGTCCCTAAGGCTTTACTCCATGTATGTCATTAAGGTTAACTCTACTTTGAAGAAGTAGCTCTTCCCCAGTCTTATGCTGAGTGTGTTCCAACCTGAGGGGCTCACCTTCCAGCACTGTGTATCAGACAGTGTTCTGCTGCTGGTCGTAACGTTTTCACTGGCCTTTTTTTTTTTTTACAAGTAGATTGCTAGGTCCTTCTTCCAAGTCTTTCTTAGTCTGGAAGCTCCACTTAAACCTGTCCATTGGTGGCCCTGGTGGTATTTGAAATACTGATGGCATAGCTTGCAGCATCACAGTAATATACAAGACACCACAGTATCACAAATGGACAGATGAATTATGGCTTCTGAGTGAAAATGAATAATAATAATAATGGTTACTTTCTATATCCTCAGAAAATAGGCATAATGTGAAATTGAAGAGTTTCCAAATTAGCAGATAGATAAAAGTTTGTTGTTGTTATGTGCTGTTGAGTTGGAGCCGACTCTTAGCGACCCCTCCTTGGGTTTCCGAGGCAGTATCACTATGGAAGTAGATTGCCCCATCTTTCTTCTGAGGAGTGGCTGGTGGGTTTGAACCACCAGCCT
>NW_006921638.1:8707446-8713500 GCF_000298275.1 Orycteropus afer afer | reverse complement strand
TATATTAATGATTAATGATACACTTTAGCCATTGGGAAGTTAGAAATAATGACATAAAAAATGGATATAAATTAGTTTGAATAAAATAGGCTATACTATTCACAAAATCCTGGTTATTATTTATGCTATAATGAATAGATAGTGCCCTGAAGGGAGTTTGTTACATTTCAAATGCTTTTTTTTTTTAATAAAAAAAAAAGTTATTTCAGTCAGGGGAGCTCTAGTGGTGTAGTGCCTAAGGCATTTGACTGCTAACCAGAAGGCTGTCAGGGTCTGAATAAGGTATTTATGAACACAAACAAGGTATAAAAACATATGAGACAAAAAGATGGGGTAATACAGTTCCTCAGCATTGATGGGATGGTCACTTGCAACCAGAAAGAATGACTTGTTTAAGTGAAAGGTTTAAGGCCAAATCAAATTAGGCGTGAAAGAGAAGAGGTAATGTAGCTTTTTCCTAGCTAGGGAGTAACAAGAAATAAGGGACATGGTTACTACAATGTTGAAAAAGTTAAACCAAATAATGAATTCATAGAGTAAATTCAGAGAAAGTGATTATACTATTTTTTCCTTGGGTAAAAAAATATCAGCCCTAGTTTTTCAAAGCCCATTTTCTGGGTGCTGAAAGTCTCCAGGGTAAAGATGAATTCTATGATTTCTTTCCTTTCAGTAACCTCTTTTTTTCCTTCCCCCTTTTTTATGCAATGAGTTACAACATTAGACCTTATTTTCCCTATTCCTTCCTCCGAGTTATCTTAAGTAGCTATTTTAGACAGGGAAAGTCTAGCTATTAAAATAATATTTATACAGAGACCTGAAGGAAGTAAAGAAGCAAGCCATAGGAATATCTATGAAAAGAACACTCCTCGCACAGGAAAAAGCAAATGCAAAATGGAAGCATGCTTGGGATGTTCAAAGGAATGCCAAGATAGCTAATGTGGAAAGAACAGGGTAGAAAAGTGTTAGGAAATGAGTCTGAAGAGATAAACAAAAGCCGAATTATGTAAGGCCCTTTGGGCCACGGCTACGTGGATTCTATTCTAAGGGTGACACATAGCCACTAGATAGTTTAGAAAGGTGGATAGTATGATCTTATATATGCTTTAAAAGAATTATACTGGCTATTTCAGACATCAATGCCTAGATCATCACCTCTGACGTCAGTAACTATCTGGCTTCACTATCCAACTCCTCCTCTAAGTAACCTGGTGACTTAGGCAAGGCCCTCAAACTCTTTACATCTCAATTCTCCTCCTGTCAAATAGGGGATTGATTAGATCTTCCAAATCTGTCATTGCTAGAAAGTTAGAATTCACTATTGTACAAATGTTCCTGGGTGACACAGATAGTTGGCACTCAACTACTAATCTAAAGGTTGGCAGTTGAAAACCACCCAGTGGGGCTTCAGAAGAAAGGCCTGGGAATTTGCTTCTGTAAAGATTACATCCAGGAAAACTCTATGGAGAAGTTCTACTCTGTAACAGATGGGGTCACCATGAGTGTGAATGAACTTGACAGCATCAAGTTTGATTTACTGTTACACTAGATCTTTCACTTAAACCAATGACTTTCAACCAGAAGCAATTTTTGCACAGCAGGGGACATTTGGCAATAACTGGAGATGTTCTGGAGCCCTGGTGTTGCAACGGTTAAAGTCAGTTGCTAATCTAAAGATTGGCAATTTGAACCCACCAGTAGGTCCATTAGAGAAAGATGTGGCAGTCTGCTTCCATATAGATTACAGGAAAACCCTATAAGACAGTTCTACTATGTTCTATAGGGTCACTATCAGTTGGGATCAACTTAACAGCAGTGAGTAATAAGGTGGGGACAATTTTGGTTGTCTTAAATGGAGATGGAGGTATGCTACTTGCATTTAGTGGGTAGAAGCCAGGAATGCTGCTAAAAATCCTACTACAAAGAATAATCTGGCCCAAAATGTCAATAGTGCCATTGTTGAGAAACATTGACTTTAAAAAAACAGAAAATTCACACCATTTGCAATCACAATTTATGGTATTGAAGTTAGTACTCTTCTAACTCCAGATCCTAAGAATTTCCTGATCTAGCTTATCAATTCACTGCTTATCACAGTCAAGGATGCCACAAGCTATTTTCTCTGAGTAATTCTGCATCCTGATTTTTTTTTTTTTTTTGGTATGGATGGAAAAGCAGAAATTGAAATAGACTATAAAACAGCATAGCTAGTATGATGACTGATTTTATGTATCAACTTTGCTAGACTATGGTGTCCAGTTCTTTGGTTAGACATTGACCTAGATGCTGTTATTAAGTAGTTACGTGTGATTAAATCAGTTTGGTCTAAGTAAAGCAGATTATCTTCCATAATGTGAGTGGTTTCATTTACTCACTTGAAGGGCTTAGGAACAAAAAGGGAGTGTTCTCTAGGGTGTCTTCTGCCTCCAGAGTATAAGCAGACATTTTGCCAAAAACTGCTTCTATTTGTCATTCTTCTTGTCACCTAAACAATAGATTTTGAGATACAAGACTGCAGGAATCTCCAACCTATCACCAGACTCACAGATTTTAGATTTGCAAGTCCACGGAATTCTCCCCATAAATGTAAGCCAGCTCCTTAAAACTTAAAATCTATTAGATAGATAGAGATCAGAAAGAGGGCCGCTAAAATTTATATACCTAGCATTACAGAATATCTCAGCCAAATACTTAGTGTAACTTTGGGCAAGTTACTTATCCGCTGTGCTATAATTTCTCATTTATAAGATGGGAATGTAAATATTTCTGTCACAGGGATATCAATAATGGGTTACAAAATGCTTAGCCTAGTGCTTGGCATAAAGTATGTCATAATTGCTACAATCTGCTGAGTAGACTAAATATTGCTTGAGGTTTACAGATGGCTCTTCACTTTCCTAGAACCTGTTCCATTCTCTTCTAATTTGTTCTTTCAAATCTGCTGTGAAACAATAAATTAGCTATTCACTCTACCAACTTTTAAAAAATTGGATCTAAAATTAGTTCTAAGTGAAAGCCTGGAAAGCTCTTATGGGGAACAAAAAAGTACATGGTTTTATGCATGTCGATTGCTCAGAGATCTTCTAATTCCTTGATTTCCAGCTATGTCCCAAATAACAGAACTCTATCACTTGAATGAACTCTTAGTGTTGTTCCTATTATATTACAATATTGAAAAAATTTTCTTTATGAATTATTTCATTCAGGCTCCCCAGTACAGTCCCTTGGAATTTAGAAATGTTCTGTTAGGGGATGTGATAATCTAATGCAATGGAACCTAAGATTTGTCCTCAATAATAATATGATGTTCTGGTATTTTAAAACTTACAGCAATGATGCTCAGACCCACAGATTTTAAAGTACACAAGGGTCTTTCACATGCAAACAACATCTCTTTAATACTTCTAATACTTTTGCTTAAGAATATTTTGGAAGAATAGACCTTCTGGCAAGATAGTGAAATAGGCAGTCAACTCCACAGACCCTCTATAACAAAGAAATGAAAAAGCAGTTGAAACAGATATAGATGATAATCCTGGATTGCTGAGTTTCAAAGGCAAGGATAAAGAAGTGGATTAAGTACTGGCTAGTATGAGAAACTGAATGAAAGAAGTGAATAAGAGGACAAACAGATCTAAGGACTGTTCACTGGCCTGACAGCATGGCCATTTTGAATATCTGTGAGTGGTGTTCTGATCAGGGCTGTTGTTGTTGTTGTTGTTATGTGCCGTCGAGTCAAATCCGACTCATATCAGGGCAGCAACCTGATAATCGGTTCCACATGCCAAGGACTGCATGGACACCCACACTGGTGGCTAGCAACCAGAAAGCAACTGTGCCCACATGACCCAACCACATCTATACCTCCTACAACCCCACTTGCTGGGCAAGGGCCACCATCTGCTTCTGCACTAACTGATCAATGATAGACAGCAGCCAATAAGAGCCCAACTTACTATCAACTACTCTACACAGAGATCTGTGCACACATTCTCATCCTCTATCATACCCACCAGGAGACAAGTGCTGAGTGTCAAAGTGCTGCCAAACTAGCAAACAGAGTAGCACACCTGCCCCACTTGTTCAGATATATCAAAACAAAATAAAAAAACAAAAACAAACAAATAAACAAAAAATAACCCTGGGTGAATAACACAAAACCTGGGATAATCACCAATTAAATACAAATACAATGACATCACAATGTCTCAGAGACAACTGACAATCTCAGGCTTGAGTTTTTCTGTATTTTCTTTAATTTTCTCAGTGTTTTCCTTGATATGGTTCTCAATTCAAAGAAGGTAAATATACTTTTTTAATTCCTTATCAGGTAGTTCCAATATAACTTCTTCCTCAGGCATGTTTTCTGGCTCTGTATTTTGGTCCCTAGTTTGTACTATTTTATCTTGCTTCTTTGTATTAAAAGTTTCTATAAGTGCGTGAGCCATTTTCCTAAGATAAATTTCTCTTCCTCTATATGTATATATAAGCTTTATTGGTTTTGCTTCTTTAGAGAACTCAGCCTAACACAGTCATGAATATTTAGAAAATGACAAAGGAAAAAATAAGAAAAAAAATGTGTAAACAAAATGAGCTCAGTGCAGAAAATTATTTGGAACAAGGAAATCAGTAACACTACAAAAAGCACATAACAAAATGACAGCAATAAATTCTTACTTGTCAATAATACACTGAATGTAAATGGATTAAATGCATCAATGAAGAAACAGAGTTGCAGAATGGATAAGAAAACATGACCCATCAATATGCTGTCTAGACATCTTAGACACAAAGACAAAAGAGAGTAAAAATCAAAGGTTGGGTTAAAATGTATCAAGCAGGTTCCGGCAAGATGGTGGACAAGGCAGAAAGACTGCACAGACCCTCTCGAACAAATAAAAGGGAAACCAATTAACACAGATACAAAAGATAATCCTGGATCCCTGAGCCTTGAAGGGAAGGATATAGAAGGGGACTAAACTCCAACTACCTGAAGAATTTGAGTGAAAATACCAAAAAAGGAGACAGATAGAGCTGCAGTCTGGCAGCGATCCTAAGTGATCCTGACGGCAGACAGCTTGGAGATTCCCGAGTGCTGGTAGGACTTAAGAATTAACCTAAAAATCAGCGCTGCTAGCCAGGGACTGCACAGAGGACTGCTCCAGTGGCTGGGGAATAAATGGAGAAGGTGAAGAGAAAGGTAGGCTGAGCTGTGGACTTTTGCCAGTCTGGAGGACGCTGCCATTTTAAAGATCTAAAAGCAGCTTGACTATTTTGGATATTTAAAGAGACAGTGCTCTCGCAGATTTCTGGGGCTTAAGAACATGTTCTGCTTTCCAGCAACCCCAAGAACCCTCCAGACCTGCAAGACTGAAAAGTTGACAGAGATCTAAATACAACAACGCCATGATACATTATGCTGAGTGACATAAGTCGATCACAAAAGGACAAATATTGTATTAGTCCGTTATTGTAAAAGTTAAGGAAAGGTTTATACATGGAAGGAAATTTTCTTTGTTGGTTACCAGGGGTGGGAGGGGAGGGGAGGGAATGCTGTTAGATAAATAGAGATAAGTATTGATTTGGGTGAAGAGAAGGGCAATGTACCAAATGTGAGTGACCAATACGGCAGTATTGAGGATGAGAAATACAGAGAGAGGTACATGGGAGGTACAGACAACAAATATGGACCCTTTTGCACATACAATACTGCATTGTCAGTGAAGGCAAGCATGGGTATATGAGTGGATAGATGGGTGGACAGGCTGAATGATTAGGCATGTCTATGAAATGGGGAGTGTATCCAAGAACATGTATAGGGTTGGCAGACAATGGTCCTATAAGTTTATTTGAATGATCAGAATTCCCGGATGTATAGTAGAGTTGACAAGAGGAAGGTTGTGGTCACTGCTTGGTCACAGCCAGCTACCCAAAGGGACAGAGTAGTTGAACCTGCGGCTTGGAACCACAGTTGCAGGGGACATCAAGCTCAATTGGCATAACATACTATACAAAACATTGTTCCACCTCCTACTTTGGCGAGTAGCGACTAGGATC
>NW_006921638.1:8668555-8706882 GCF_000298275.1 Orycteropus afer afer | reverse complement strand
AAAGTATATGTGATCTGCTGTATGGAAAGTGAATTTGCTCTGTAAATCTTCACCCAAATCACAATATAAAAAAATTTAAAAAAGAAAAAATGTATCAAGCAAATGGCAATCAAAAAAGAGCAGGAGTGACAATATTAATTTCTGATAAAATAGACTAAGATAAAAACCACCATATTAGACAAAGAAGGACATTATATAATAATTAAAGATTCACTCAAACAAGAGGACATAACCATAATAAATAGCCACACATACAATGAAAGAGCCCCAAACTACATAAATCAAACTTTAACAGAACTGAAAAAGGAAAAGACAATCCACAATAATAATAGAAGACTTTAACACTTTCAATGAAAGATCAAACATCTAGAAATAAACTCAATGAAGACACAGAAGAACTAAACAATACAATCAACCAACTTGACCCTACAGACATATACAAAGCACTTCACCCAACAACAGCACAATGTATGTTCTTTTTTCAGAGCACATGGAACATTCTCCAGATGACATATTGGGTCACAAAGCAAGCCTCAATAAATTTGAAAACATAAAAATACTTCTCAGATTACAATGCTAAAAATTTAGAAATCAACAATAGGAAAATCAAGGGAAAAATGCAAACATATGGAAACCGAATGATTTCCTGCTTAAAAACTACTGGATAATAGAAGAGAAAAAAAATGAAATGAGAAAATTCCTTGAGTCAAATGAGAATGAAAACACAATATACCAAAATATTTGGGACACAACAAAAGCAGTACTCAGAGGGCAATTTATAGCAATAAATGACACATGAAAAAAGAAAAAAGAGCTAAATCAATTCCTTAACTCAACATCTCCAATAATTAGAAAAGAAGCTGCAAAGAAACCCTACAGTCACCAACAAAATACTAAAGATTTGAGTAGAAAGAAATGAAGCAGAAAACAGAAAAACAATAGAAAAAAATCACCAAGACTAGAAGTTGGCTCTTTGAAAAGATTAATAAAATCAACTTGAAAATTTAACAATGGAAAAGGAGAAGATGTAAATAACATATATAAGAAATGAATGGGTAATGTCACAACAGAACCAACTGAAAATCACATCAAGAAATGCTCACGATCATTAGCTATTCCACTCACTGCCATTAAGTCAATTCTGACTCATAAAGACCCCCTTTAGGTTTCCAAGGCAGTAAATCTTTATGGAAGTAGATTGCCCACTTCTTCCATGGAGTCACTGTTGGTTTTGAACTGCCAGCCTTCTGGTTAGCAGTCAAATGCCTTAGGCACTATGCCACCAGAACTCCCATTAGTCATTAAACCAAAAAACCAAACTCACTGCTGTGAAGTTGGTTCTAACTTATAGCGACCCCTCCTTGGGTTGCAGAAAACAACAATGGGATATCATCTCACCCCAGCACTAAGAGCAAAGTTCAAAAAGCCAGAAAACAAGAACTGCTGGTGAGAGTGTGGAGAGACTGGAACCCTCAAACACTGCCAGTAGGACTTTAAAAGAGTACAAACACAGTGGAAAATGGTATTGTGCTTCCATAAAAAGCTGGAAATAGAAATACCATCTGATCCAACTATTGCACTTCTAGGTATAGAACCTAGAGAAATGAGTTGTGACATGAATAGATATATGCACATCCATGTTCATCACAGCACTATTCACAATAGCAAAATATAGAAACAACCTAACCGGGGGTCGCTATGAGTCTGAATCGACTTAATGACAGTGGGTTTGGTTTTGTTTTAACTGTCCATCAGTGGAGGAATGGATCAATAAACTATCGTATATACACACAATGGAATAAATAACATTAGAGAACAATGATGATTCTGCAAAACACCTAATAACATGGATGAACTCAGAGGCATCATGAAAGGACAAATATCGTATGAGGCTACTAGTCTAAAAAGTCAAGAAAAGAGTTTCATAACAAAAGAAATATTCTTTGATGGTCACCAGGGTGGGTGGGGAAGGGAAGATAAGCCACCAACTAGATGGTGGTGGTGATGTTGTTATTAGGTGCCATCGAGTTGGACCCAACTCATAGCGACCCCTCCTTGGGTTTCTGAGGCAGTATCGCTACGGAACTAAACTGTGCCATCTTCCTTCCGAGGAGTGGCTGGTGGGTTTGAACCACCAGCCTTCTGGTTAGCAGTCAAGTACTTTAGGCACTAGGCTACCAGAGCTCCCAACTAGAGGGTAGAAACATATTAACTTGGGTGAAATAAAATAAATTATACAAAAATAGATCTCTTTAATAGTTGAGTTATAATATCTTCTATTGGTCAAATTTTCTTAGTCTGGCACAGACCTATTTCGCTAACTCCCCATACGATGGATGGGTTCATGTATGCCAATATCATGTCTGGGTATTTGTGTGTGTGGGTGTAGTTTTTGACACTTGAGCGCCTCTGAGCCTACAATGGCCATTATCTTTCAACTTGTGGTATTTTAAAATGTAGCAGCAGTCATAGTACAATGAATATCATGGAATTCGATTGCATTTTCCAGTTAGATACTGATTAAGATAAACTCTAATAAATAAAAACCCTCATTGCCGTCAAGTCGGACCAAACTCATAGTGACCCCTTCTTGGGTTTCCGAGGCAGTATCACTACGGAAGTAGATTGCCCAACCTTCCTTCCGAGGAGTGGCTGGTGGGTTTGAACCATCAGCCTTCTGGTTAACAGGCAAGTGCCTTAGGCACTGTGCCACCAGAGCTCCCAGATAAACTCTAGACTTAAGGAAAGCAAAGTATTTCAAATGAGTATATATTATCATTTTAAAACGTAACTCTTTTTTTCTAAAACTTTCTTCCAAATTGTGGCAGACACTTCTAGTTGTTTCCCAGTTTATTCTCCCTTTTTCCATAAGGGCAATTATTCTTTTTTTTTTTTTTTCCCCGACACACTGTCACCAGCAAATACTTTATTTCCCAACCTTCGTGTATCTAAGTGTGGCCCTTCTGGCCAAACTCTGGCCATTGGGGTATGTACAATTTCCAGGGCTTTCTTCACCCTGGTGCAATGAAGTTAAAAGAAGCTCTTGGGTGCTAACTGAAAGGCTGTGGGTTTGAACACACCAGTTGCCCTGCAAGACAAAGATGTGGCAATCTGCTTTTGTAAAGATTTACAGTCTTGGAAACCATATGGGGCAATATTATGTCCTATAGGGTAGATGGCAATATATTTTCCCCCATACTTTTCTCCCTCTCTGCTGACTAGAGAGCCTTGTTACCAAAAAAAAACCCAACTCACTGCTGTCAAGTCGATTAGACTCATAGTGACACCTCCTTGGGTTTTCAAGGTGATATCTCTAAGGAGGTAGATTGACCAATCTTCCTTCTGCCTTTTTATTGGCTTACAATTGAGTTGTTCCATGAAGGGGAAATATATTTCCATCTTATTTAAGTCCCTATTATTTTGGCCTTATATATGAGCTGACACAATGGTCCAATGTTGTTGTTAGGTGCTGTTAAGGCTGTTCCAACTCATAACAACCGTATGTAAAACAGAATGAAACACTGCCAGGTCCTGCACCATCCTCACAATCATTGGTATGTTTGAGCACATTGTGTCTGAAAAGGTATTGAAGAAATTGCCAGAAACTTAAGTGCAATGGTTATTTTAAGGCTCCTGACAGTTTAGTTTTCAGTCACTTTGCAAACATAGATAAACCAGTAATTCAATGCTGTAAGGAGCTCTGGTAGCATAGTGGCTAAAGCACTTGACTGCTAACCAGAAGGCTGGCGGTTCAAACCCACCAGCTACTCCTCAGAAGGAAGGTTGGGCAATCCTACTTCCGTAGTGATACTGCCTCGGAAACCCAAGGAGGGGTCGCTATGAGTCGGGGCAGACTCGACGGCACATAACAACAACAACAACAAAGTTTCAACCAAGATCAGCTAAATAAATATTTAAAAAATAAAAGCTTGATATTTTAGCAGCTTTGCTCTTAACATTAGGATATTAAGCATTATTTAAAATAATAAATTACAGAAAATATCTGATGGATTGAGTCTAGGAAATCTAAAATAATACAAAGTCAAGTAAATGCTATCGTTTTATTTGCCACTGCTATACCTTCCAGCACTCTAATACTGGCTGTGGGCAAATTTAGCTGCAGATGAGAGAAATATCCCCAAATCAGAGATCATAGCACAGTGGTTACTTGTTGACTCTAGCCTGATCCTGTCTGACTTTCAGGTTCCAAAATGTTCTTATGACTCAGCCCTATTCTCAACTATCCTACAGATATAGGACTGAATTACATGTGATTTTAGGCCTGTTTTTTTTTTTTTTTTTTTTTTCCACTCAAATTCTATTCTAGTCCACAGAGGTTAAAAAGAGGAAGCAATTTTCTAACCAAGTATTTAGAAGGATAGCTGAGTCTTCTGACTGAATCCACAGGACTCTTGAGAGGTTAGGTCTTCATAAGACTACAAATCTGTCCCCACCTCCTCAGGATGAGATTTTCAGAGGTTATGAAATACTCATGGATATAATAACCCAAACACACTTCCATCCAGTGGATTCTGACTGATGATTTCAAAGGCTATTTTAAAATCTTAACCTGAAAGCATTATTACATTTCCTGAAGTAATCTAGGGAAGGCAAGAATTTACTTACATTGCAAGTTGGTAGGATCTTCTACAACAGATTGTATGCTCCACAAGAGGGGGAGAGAGAGAGGGATTTTTTACTGGTTTGTTGACTGTTACATATTAATATGTAGAGAAATGCTGACAGTAAGCTTTCAATTAATAATGTATGTAGAATTTGGCTTAGTATGTGCCTTGGGGTTTAATAGTTACGATTTTTTTTCCAACTTTTTAAAATCCTCTAATGTACAAGGAGCCCTGGTGGTGTTAAGTGGTGGTGTAGTGGTGGTTCGAACCCTCCAGGTACACCTTGGAAAAAAAGAGGCAGTCTGCTTCCATAATGATTTATAGACTTGGAAACCCAATGGGAGTCATTATGAGTTGGAATTGACTTGATGGCAGTGAGTGGCTACTTATATATAAATAAACGACCTTAATTTTGGGGTTTAATTATATTAGGGTTTTGTGGGACCAAATGTAGTTCTACAAACCTTAATCAAACGCACTGCCATGGAATTGATTCTGATGCCTAGGGACTGTACAGGACAAAGCAGAACTGCCCCATAGGGTTTCCAAGGCTCTAAGTATCTGTTCTGGTGACCTAGTGCCGCTCTGACAGGAATATACCACAAATGGGATGGTCTTAACAAACAGGAGTTTGTTCTCTTACAGTTTGGAAGTTTTAGGTCCACGTTCAAAGTGCCAGGCTCTAGGGGCTGGGTGAAAGCCCCTCAACCTTGGGGTCCAGCTCTGCCTCCTGCTCCCGGCCCACTGGAGTTAGAGGCATTTCTTTACTCAGACAGCTGCTGGCTGCTGAGGCTGAGAAGCCTCAAGGTTGACAAAAAGGCACAGTCCCAATGTTGCCAAACCACATAGCAGGCCATTAACTTAAGTCTGTTGTAAGTCCCAAGGTCAGCAGAGCATAGCAAGCTGCTGAGCAATGGCATGGCTACATGCAGGGTCCAAGTGTGCCATAGGCTAGAGACCATTCCCAAGGCCTGTCCTTATATAAAGGAAGCAGACCACATCCCAGAGGCAGCTACTCAGCTGCTTGTGGTAGATCCCACCATGGAGTTGATTGCCAGTCTCATCATGGGGAATAACTAACACCAGCTGCCCAGCCACTCAACCAGGCCTAGCCAAGTTGACACACCAACATAACCATCACAGTATCTTTCTGGAAGCACATTGCCTCATCTTTCTCCCATGGAGCAGCTGGTGGGTTCAAGACACCAATTGTTTTGGTTAGCTGTCAAATATTTTCACCACTGTGCCACCAGAGCTCTCTGAATGGAGTTCAGGCTGTGATTAATATTAAAATCCACAACTCCACTGCTATTGCAAGAAAGACTCCTGGATTTGAAGCCCAGCTGTACTATTAACCAATTGTGTGATCCTGGAAATCTCATTTCCTCATTGGAAAATGAGAATATTTTCTATGAGCTCTGAAATTCTGATTCTAGTGCCCAGCACACAATAGGTTTTTAATAATGAATAAATAAGTGATTCCATCCTGCATTCACCGCCCCCCCCCCCCATTCAGTCCATTCGAACTCATAGTGACTTTATAGGACTTATATGACAGAATAGATCTGCCAAGAGGTTTCCCGGGCTGTAAAAATTACAGAACTAGACGGCCACATCTTTCTCCCATGGAGTGAGTGGTGGGTTTCCACTGTTGACCTTTTGGCTAGCAGCTGAGTGCTTAACCACTGTGTCACCAGGACTCCTAACACTGCATTTTGCTAATATTAAATTAGTAAAAGACTGAAAGATATTGCTCAAAAGCTTTTACTCCATCCATTTAGCAAAAATTTCTGAAAACTATTTGTTGGTAAACATTCTCATACTTAGTAATTCTACTATTAGGCATTTTTTGGGAAATTTCTTTTTGCGTATCTGATCACATAAACAAAAGCCTCCTTAATCCTTCAAACATTTTAAATAACTTTGCCAATCAGGTATCAGTATCAAAAACGTTTAATGGCTCAGCCTAAGAAATAAAGTATATAATTATTTTTGTGTATTTAATTGGAAATCATATATATTAACTTGAATCAAATCAAATTGCAAGTATTAAACTGTTTCTGACCTTCAAAAATGGTCATTTCATATGGTTCAAACTAAATATATTTAATATAAAATGTCATATTTAAGAAATAACATGACAGCAGGCATTCGAAAGCCATTCAATTCTCCCTTTTACTGTTTATCATCTCCTGCCTGTCAGGGGTGTGGCAAGTATTTTTTTTCTAAAATTTCACAGACTCTTGAGTGTCTTCTACATATTTGCAACTTGGGCTTCAAGGGTATAAACTAGTATTTTTGTTTGGCCCACTGTCCTAAGGGACTAGTATGAATAATGAAATGTTTTATAAAGAGAACACACTGGGAGTTCCTCAATGTTCCCTCATTACTTTGGGATCAGCCAAAACCACACTCATTCCATTGAGTCGATTCTGACTCATAGTGACTCTATAGGACAAAGTAGAACTGTCCCATAGGATTTCTAAAACTGTAAATCTTTAGGGAAGCAGACTCCCACATCTTTCTTTCATGGAACAGCTGGTGGGTTCCAAAGCTGACTCTGGTTAGCAGCCCAGCCTTAACCATTGTGGCACTAGGTTCCTTTAACTTTGGGATGGTGGTTCTCAAACTTTAATGTTCACAAGAATCATCTGGAGAACTTGTTAAAACACAGGTTTCCAGGCCTCAGAGATTTTGATGGGGGCAGTTCTGCTGTCCTGTTAAGTCATTAGGAGTCGGAATAGACTTGACCACACACAAGAGCAGGTCATAGTGGGATCCATTAAGCTGCCTTTCTAACAAGATCACACTTGTGATTCTGATGGTGCTGGTTCAAAGAACACTTGATACCCACTGACCTGAGGTAAAGGAGAGGCTTTTTGTAACCGGTCCTTTTGTGATCTTTCAGTATATAAAATTCAGGTTGATGAGGCATAAATTTCCTTAAAACGAAACCATTTCTTGGTTAACTTTGTAATATAATTGTCTACTGAACGTGCTTTACCTTAGTTCTAACAGCCCAGAATTTCTGGACAACTAACTTCAGAAATTTATTCACTTGTCCCCTTTAGAACTGCACTGTTGCTCTGACTTGCCAAGAGGGACAAGGGTCGCTTCAACTTCGCCGTTAGAGCTCCAGGTCCGGGTCACTCTTATCTGAGGCAGCGCGCCCAATTTCACAAACTCTGCAGGAGGCTCCAGATAGGGAAGCGCGTGAGGCGCCAATCTAGGAGACCAAGCCCGACCCGATGCGGTCTGCCTGCCCTATCCGTGTGTCTTTCTCTCCAGGGATTCCGCACCCCACTTCCCCGCTCCGGAGTCAGGGGAGTCGAGAGGGGAAAGGAGGGCGCCCCTGAAGGCGCTCAGCGGCAGGTTCGGACCCGATATAGATCACGCGGAGAGGCTTCGCCGGGAACCGCCGCCTCCGAGCAGTCGCCGGATTGTTGCCCCAGAGGGTGCGACTCGCTCCAAGGACCAACGTAGCTCCAGCTTTCTCTATCCGGAGAAGCTCTGCAGAACGGCAAGCAGGCTGGTGAGATTGTCCGCCTATCTCCGCTAACTTCTCCTCCCTGCCCGGCGAAGATGTCTGGCAAGCCCGAAGGCAGTTTAGTGCGCGAAGCTTTACGGCAGATCCTGGCTGGAGGTTCCGCTGGTAAGGCAGTCCTGCCCCGCCGGAGGCTAATCACCTTCCCCACAGCGTGTCGGGAAAACGTTTCCCAGACAAGTGTCTTAACTGAAGTTTTGCCTTCTCGTCTAAATCCCGCGCCCCTGGCGCAGAGCCTAAGCCCGCAGAGCGAGAGAGCAAAGGAGGCCGGGAGTAGGTAGACAGTGCTAGTGCTCTGGGTAAAGTCGCCGCCGTGCCCGCCCTGGCCGCAGTCGGGTTCCTGGCCTTCTTTGTTCCTAGCCTGAAAAGCTAGGGAGGCAGCTCTAAGGGCTGCAACTTTGAGAAAGACTTTCAGTAGCTGTTTAACTTGAAATTGATCCAGTTCCTTCTGACTTAGTTTTGTACGCTCTTTTAAGCAGATCTTAACGTAAATTCTGCTTCCTTCATCAAAGTACGTGCCTGGAGACTCTCTGGGTCTTCTCATTGCGTACTGTTGGCTTGAGCTGCTATTCTTGCTTTAAATAGGCATGTTGTTGTTGTTGTTGTTTGCCATCGAGTCGGCCCCAACTCATAGCGACCCCTCCTTGGGTTTCCGAGGCAGTATCACTACGGAAGTAGGATTGCCCAACCTTCCTTCAGAGGAGTGGCTGGTGGGTTTGAACCGTCAGCCTTCTGGTGAGCAGTCAAGTGCCTTAGCCACTATGCTACCAGAGCTCCCTTAAATAGGCATATTACCATTAAATACATGTGTTAACACATATAAACCTTTTGATATAAAAAACTCATTAATTTATAGAGTTAAACTGGGTGGAAAAACATTAGAAAAAATCTGTTAAAAATCTGATTTATTGTTAAATGTGCTCGGAGAAAGTTACTGACCCATAATCATGTTACCTTCACGTATTTTAAACATATTATGAATTTTCTGAGAATTAATTTTACATACTGTGCTGCATTTTTTAATTATAAAGACATAATTACAATAATTATCATAATTGGCTCATCACCATAAAACCATTTTTTAGATGTAATCTCTTATATTATGCTAGCTCTAATAAATCATATTAAGACAATGAGTAGAAGATATCTAATATTTAACTTTGATTCATAAAATTTACTTTATTTTGAAATAAATTTCATGGTAATAAAGTAAATAGGCTTTTCATAAGGAACTACTACAAGTTAGGCATAGTTATCACTATGAACTGCTTCCATCTCACAGATACCACAAGCAGGTATGTCATTTACAGTCTGTAAGTTTTCCTAAAGATGGTATTTCATGAGCATTGAGGCATTCATTTCTTGCGTGTAATTGTGCAATATCCTTCTGTTATTATGATGTCAGTGGCTTCACAGTGTACTTTTTGAGTTATTTCTCTGGGAGTAATGATGAATTATCATTGGTTTAATCACCATTTTTGGTCAAATTCCACAATGGTCAGGGCTCTATCAGCTCTCTCTGAGTTACTTCCATGACCCTGATCAAAGAAAACTCAGCTGGTCCAATGGGGAGGTGAGGCTAATTGATGAACATCTTAACTTATGACTAATGGAAGATGGGGCAATCTACTTCTGTAGTGATACTGCCTCAGAAACCCAGGGAGGGGTTACTATGAGTCGGGTCCTATTGGATGGCACATAACAACAACAACAACAAATGATTCATAAACATCTGTAAATTGGTTTAGGTGATCATACTATGCACTGTGTATTAGATATATATAAGCCCAAGGGAGCTCTGGTGGCCTAGTGCCTAAGGTATTTGACTGCTAACCAGAAGGCTGGTGGTACAAACCCACCAGCCACTTCCCGGAAGGAAGGTTGGGTAATCTACTTCTATAGTGATACCGCCTCGGAAACCCAAGGAGGGGTGGCTATGAGTTGGATCTGACTCCATGGCAGTGCGTTTGTTTGTTTGTAAGCCCAAGGGATGTTGAAAGTGGATCACACTGTAATCCTACTTCCACTGTTTTATTGGACAATAAATATTTGGCACAGATACAGTATCGTATGTTTTTACAGTTGTAACTAACATGAGTGAAACTTAGTACATACATAATTTAAGTTAAAAATAGCACATTGGAGTTGTATAATTAGTAGTATAGAGTTGTTGATATTCATAAAATGATGAGAATAACTTACATAGTTTTATCAGTGAAGAAGAGTCATGTTTTCTACATTTTCACAAAAGTTTGTATTTACGGACTCTGGTAGTGAAGGGCCTAAGGCACTTGACTGTTAACCAGAAGGCTGGCGATTCAAACCCACCAGCCACTCCTTGGAAGGAAGATGGGGCAATCTACTTCCATAGTGATACTGCCTTGGAAACCCAAGGAGGGATCTCTATGAGTCGGGTCTGACTCGACGGCACATAACAACAACAACAACAACAATCATATCACACATATCAGGTCAAAGGCCAGGAAAAAAGCAATGTCCAAAAGAAGCAGAACTTTAATAAAAATAAAAAATATGATTGAATATTTGACACTTCAGTTCTGATTACTGAGACTGTTATCAAATACAACAACTGTTTGTGTATAACATGATATTTTGGTTGTAGAGGTAAAAAGACTTTTGACTTTCTTAAAAGAGGGTAAAAAAAGATGCTGGGGGCATTTTTTGGAGATATATACTAGGGTATCATGTTATTCAAGGTCTGGATACATCCTGGAATAGACTGGAGTCAACAGGTGGATCACTAGGGGAACCCAGGAAAGGAACTCTCACCATCTCTTACATCTCCTTGCTGTCAAGTGGTTGAGTGCATTCCAAGGCAGCCATGTGGTGGCTAATAGGACGACAAGTATTACCATGGCAGCTTTTAGGTTGGCTTGTCACACTTCCATAGATTTGTGCAGTGAATAGTAAACATAGCCAAATGGATTCACACAGTTTATTATTTACAGAGATAGCAAAAGCAAATCATCATAGTGTCAGTTCCTGGCATCCCTAGACCTATAGGACAACAGAATGGAGAGGTTAGATGATAGATTGTATTAGCAGTGGGTCACTCTGCTGTTGATGAGTCACCTCTAAACCATAACCAAGCTGTATTCTAAGTGGAGGTGCAAAGTCCTATGTGCAACTGAAGTTAGAGAGAAAGATAGAAATGCCTTGTGTCGTTTTTCCACGATAGGGATGAGAAATTGCCTTGCAATAAGCTCCTTACCAGGTTGCTTATCTCCCCTTGCACTAGGAGGAATCACAGGGCATGCTGCCAAGACTCAGGTCAGAGAAAAGGCTTACTGGTCTGAGAGACTGGTGGAACCCTTGAGACTGTGGTCCTTAGTCACCCTTCAAGCCTGGAAGTGGACTCACCCCAATGGCTCGACTTTCGGTCAACCAATAGGCAAGCCTATAAGGTGAATAATAACACTAGAAGAGTATGCGCTCCTTAGAACAATTGGCTACATGAGATCAAAAGAGTAGCTTTTGACTAGGGATAAATCTCAGAAGGCAGGAAATAGTAGGAAAGAAGGAAAAATGGAATCTGGAAACACAGGGAGGAAGTAGGAAGAGTATTGTTTCATTGTGGGGATTGCAATCAATGTTACAAAACAAAATATGTATGAATTGTTGAATGGGAAACCAATTTTCTCTGTAAACTTTCACCCAAATCACAATAAAAAGGTGAAAAGAAAAGATTTAGGTCAGACTTTGATCAAGCCTGGCCTATGTAACCTATGTGTAGACATTCAAGTTTGTCAGGCTACCACAGAGTGGAGCTATTCCAGTGTTCTCTCCTGATGTCTTCATCAATCTTTCTCACAGTTGACTGCTGTTTTTTGCTCTTCATTATATGTGGCAGAACATGGTTCCCAATAGCTCCTAAGTTTATGTTCTTTTGAGTTCTGTTCCTGAGAAAGAAAGTGAGACACTAACTTGCTTTGTTTCCATTCTAGTCCAAAAATATTGGGAACTCAGAATAACCCAGCATTGGTCAAGTGCATACTTCCGTATTAACCTAGTGTAGTCAGTCTCCATGTGGATGAGTCGGATAGGGGTGGAGATCTCAGGGGAGAATATTTTCCAGAGAAGTGAGACACATCATGAGATCGGCAATAGGTGCCTACTGTAATGATAGATGCTTATCTTTTATTAAAAGGAGCTCTGGTGGTGTAGTGCATTTAACTGCTAACCAGAAGGCTGACAGTTCAAACGCACCACCACTCTATGGAAGGAAGACTGGGCAATCTACTTCTGTAAAGATTTACTGCCTCAGAAACCCAAAGGGGGTCAGTATGAGTCAGAATCAACTTGATGTCAGTGAGTTTTTATTTATTTATTTATTTGTCTTTTATTAATGTTGATTTGTAATGTATGCATCTAAAAAACTTAAGAGATAAACACACTCACAATTGTTTGGACAATACACATTTAAAGACTGGCTTTGAGTTTGTAGGTAAATCTGTCATGTATACCTTGTGACCAGTGGCAACATTTCTCATGTGATGAAGGCTGTTCTTAAGACAAGCCATTATGTACCAAATTTTTACAGAGCAGACATCTAGTCTATTTGTACTCTTATCTTCATGTAATAGGATAAGATTCAGGTGAGAGAGTCACGGGAGCCAATGATGAGAGAACTTCAGGAAGATCAGCAAGGACAGACATTGCAGGGAGGGGATAAGGAGGAAGATGAGAAGAGGTCACTGGATTCGGCCCTTAATAAGCAAAGTGTGGTTCATAGATGAGAACCAGAGCAGAGGCATGGTAATACCTGAAAGTTTATTTAAAAATGTAGAATCTCAGGCCTCACCTCAGACCTACTATATCAAAATCTGTATTTGGGGACAGTCTCCATGCCATCAATCTGCACTTTATTGGAAGTGCTGCATTAGAAGATCTTGGAGAAAGATTGCATGGAGTGGGAAGGCCAAAGCCAGACTGCAGAGGGTTCCAAGTGGAATCTTTCTTGGTTTTCACTGTTGACAGAGATGAATTAATTCTGTACTCCTTATTATATGCCCTCAGTTTAACTTGCAGGCATATTCTCCTCTCTTGTCCTGTATATTCCAAACGTTTCTGTTAAATTGGTCTGCTGGCCATTCTTGAATGTTGCCTGTACCTTTCCACCTTTATTCCCAATACTTGGAATGTCTTCTCCTTCCTTTCTGCACTTATTGAAATCCTATCCATTTCCCAAGGTGCAGTTTGAAGGCTATTTCCTGTATAAATGTTTCCCAGATGGCCTCTACAGCCTCATCATGCTTTTACTTTCTCATTGCCAAATAAATGGCAGAATAATAATATGCTAGTATTTATTGTGTAAAAACTACATGCTAGACCTGGTTCTAAACCTTACATGTATTAACATTTTTAATCCTCATCACGACTTCGTGAAGTTGGCACTTTTATCATCTTCATTTACAGATGAAGAAACTGATACGTGGAGAGGCTAATTAGCTTGCCCATGGTTGACAGCCATGTAACCATTTCTATAGGAAAGGGAATTAGGGCAATGGGCATTTGACTGCTAACCAAAAGGTTGGTGGTTCAAACCTACCAGCCACTCTGCAGAAGGAAGACTGGGCAATCTACTTCTGTAAGGAATTAACCGCTCAGAAACCCAAAGGGGTCGCTATGAGTTGGAATTGACTTGATGGCAGTGATTTGGTTTAGTTTTGGTTACTGCCATTGCCAGGCATTTTTTACAAGTTGCAGAGTTCAAGTCTCCTCTCTCTTATTACCTCTTTATCTCTTATTAGCTTGCATTCCTTAAAAGAACCCTTTTACCTACAAATAAAATCCAATAGTATTTCAGTAAATAGTATCTTGCGCATTCTGGATAATTTCATATATATGGGCACAAGATTAGCTTTTAGTCCAAAGAAAATCTAGTTATTTTAGTTCTTATTCCTTCCAGGGCCTGGACATGTAGTTGGGCAAATTGTGAATTGAAAAAGGGCTCTGGCCAAAGGAACAAGTGGGAGCTGAAATCTAACCCATGCTTGCTCCATAATCTGTCCATCTAGGAGCAGAGCTGTGCTCGTGTGGAGAATGAGATGCCCTTCCTTGTTTCTCACAAAGATACCATATGGATTGGCAGCAAATCTGACAGTAACCTTGACAGAATCCCCTGAACTGGCTAGAGCTCCCAGGGACCCTGGGCTTCAGCATTACTCAGGTTCTACATCATTCCCTAGCTGCACATCAGGACTCTAGGCTATTTTGCCTTTATGTACAGCTTCTCTTCACACCTTCCTATTCTCCCTGATGAAGACCAATTTAGGCTCTTCCATATGTTCCCAAAGGTATTATTCTCATTTCCCATGTCATATAGAGATTTTCCAGGCCCATTCAATAGCCATTCTCCCCAAGGTCTCACAGAGCTTTTGGATCCAACCTTTAGGCCTCACCAGGGTCTGCCAGGCTCCTCCCTTAGGTCATGTGTAGGCCCTGTCTACAGTGAACTCCTTTCCATAGTGGCATCTCTAGTATTCCACTTCTCCCTGCTCCCAGAATCTTTTATCTCATGGAAGTCTCCACATCATTCTTAATGCTTTCTGGAGTCTTATTCTACATGCAGTGTTTATAAGATCACCATGCTGGCAGGATACTGATTTATTTTCCAAAATTTCCAGACTTCATTTTCCTCCACTTCAGCCCCATTCTGTATTTCCACTGCATCTCCTTTCATCACTATACTTTTGCTTTGTGCATCTCCCTACAGTTCATTGCTTTCATTGAAATAAATGGTTTTAGTCAAATTACTCTGAAAACAAGCTTTCCAGTTTTGTGCTTTACACAGTTCTAGTACTTTGTACAGTTTATCTCATTAATCACCTTCAAAGGTAAAACTTTTTTCAAATAAGAAATTGGAATGACAGACCTTTTTGGAGGGAAGGAAACATTTTATATGTTTATAGCAGGGGTTTTAAAAGTGTGATCTCAGAGATGGAAGATTAACTTTCTGAGAGTATATGGAAAATGTATATTCTGATAAGGAAACAGTCCAAAGCTTTCAGCCTAAAAAGTTGAACACAAAGGTATAGGATAAAGTCAGATGTTATTTGTTCAAACACCTGACCTTATATAGCTTATTATCTTAATTTTTCCACAAGATTTTTCACCTTTTCTTACCCTAACCCATAATCCAAAACCAAATCCCACTGCCATTGAGTTGATTCTGACTCATAGCAACCCCTATTTGGTTTTGAGGCCATAAATCTTTATGGAAGTGGATTGCCCAGTCTTCCTTTCACGGATTGGCTGGTGAGTTTGAACCACTGACCTTCTGGTTAGCAGTCAAGTGCCTTAGGCACTATGCTATTAGAGCTCCTTAACCCGTAATAATCGTTAAGATAAAATTAAAAGAAATGTTTAACAGGCAGTATATATACTAATAGTTTTCTGGATTTTAATTTGGACTATGTACTAAAAGAACTAATGCATGGGGTGTGGGGGATCAAGGATAAAATTTTGATCAAGAAAAATTCTTTTTCACAATGGTGCAGATGGTATACACATGTGATTTGGATAAATGGCACCTTTGGATTCAGGATTTTGGAAACTGCAATTGTTTGATAATAAATAGCAAGTTGTAGTGAAATAGGTGAGCCTTTATGACACATCAAAGGGAGGCTGGAACCCATTATCTGGCTAATTAGGGAGGAAAATATCCCCCTATTTTGACCTCATAGGAGGAAGCAACTCTACTGCTCAAATTAATAATAAAATACCTTAAAGGATGTATTTTAATTAAAATGTGGTCATACCTCTCTTTAAGAAAACCCTCATTTTCAGAGTATCTAGGTCTCAGAAATATGAATTTAAGAGTAAGTAAAATATGAATTGCATAACCACATTGCAAAGGATTTCTTATTTTACTCTCTTTCGCTGAAAGACATTTTTGAAGTAAAAGTACGCTTAATATGTGGTACGTGACTCAAGAGACTTAAACGTATAAAACAAGCCCATCTACTCTCTCACTTCTATATTATCCATTTTCAGATGACTCCCAGGTTCTGTCTCCAACATCTCTATGTCTCGCAGACTTACCTTTCTAACTTGTGCTACAAATAACATGGAAGGTGGGCTTTAAGGCTTTTTACAAATGTTTCAGAGAGAGAAATTTTGAAACTAACAGTAGAGCTTTGAATACCATTTTTTTCCTTTGTGGGATAGTTGTACTCATTCCTATATTGAGTTCATTCTTTCTCACTCATTCTTTTTTTCATCATTAAGAAGTTACGGATGAACCTCTCTGGGTGTTTGGATTGGATGGATTCTACCTGATTATTGCAGCCAATGATCACAGTAAGAGAAATGTCTTATATTTTGAGAGCTGACATTTATTGAAAGCTTACTGCATGCAAAACACTATGCTTTGCTTAATTCATCTGTATTATTTTGTAACTTTTTAAAGATGACGAAATTGCGACTCAGAAAAATTAAGTAACTTGTTCAAGGCCAGTGACAAAGCATGAACTCAAACTCTGCTCCTTTTGCTTTCAAAGATTGTGCACTCAACCGCTATACTGCTCTGTGTCTCAGTGTGCAGAATGAGAAATCAGGTAAGCAGTCTGATACAGTGCATGGCCTCAATAAGTTGTCTTTTCTTTCTGGTTGGGCTAAGCGTTGTAGCAGCCTTGGGAACTTGAGTATTAATAAACAGAGTTGGACCATGTTGCAAAGGGTCATCCTAGTTTTACTAGATATTTAAGTGCCTATCGTAGCTCAAGTATTACCCAATGGGGGCTCTGTCAGCATCAACAGAGCCGTCTTTTTATCTGCCAGCACCTACAGGCAATGGATTAGGAATGAAACCAGCTTCCACCCTCATCTAGTTGCTAACTAAACCCATATACAACCAGATAAAACACTGGAGTTTGCTGAGTGAAAGTAACCCTAGAGCAGACAGGAAGAGCTTATCTGTGAAAAAAGGAGAGAAGTTAAGATATGTGAAATAGAATTGTGTTGAGAGAAACAAAGAAAGGGAAAAAGAGAAAAAGAATGGACATGACTAACATCCTGCTATTTCTTTAAAAAGTATGCAATATTTGCACACCAGTCATACCAAAATCATAGCACAACAGTTGTGGGAAACACTGGGTTTTTGTTGTTGCTGTGGCTGTTGTTGTTATTATTATCATTATTATTGTAGAGAATGATTGTAGAAATATACCAAAACATTTTGAAATAAACTGCAATATCCTCTCCAGAGACTAAAGAATGAGCGGGGTTATTCTTGAGCTCCCTTGCTTCAGAATTCCAAGGAAGGGTGGCTATGAGTCAGAACGACTCCAGAGCAGTGAGTGTTTTTAGTTTGTAAAAGGATACATTTGGTTGTTCAGGCCATCACAGTGGAGTCTTAGAATACCAGTCTGTACTTCTATAGAACGATAGATGGCGCTGTCTTCCTAGGTTTTTGGTGATTTTTTTTTTTTTTTTTAAACAACAAAAAACAGTGGACTCTAGTTAGTTAGCTCTAGAATTGTTTTTTTTTTTTTTTTTTTTTTTTGATTCTGCCATTGCAGAAACATACAGAAGACTGTACTTTTGGAATCAAAGTTCCCATTTAATTATGACTTTAAGCTATGTATTGAAAAATAGGTTCATATATATGAGTGAGAAAAAGATGGAATAAACTATTTCCTATAATGTTTATTTTCTCTGTGGTAGTCTTGCTCTGGTAGCATAGTGGCTAAGACACTTGCCTGCTAACCAGACGGCTGGCGGTTCAAACCCACCAGCCACTCCTCGGAAGGAAGGTTGGGCAATCCTACTTCCGTAGTGATACTGCCTCGGAAACCCAAGGAGGGGTCGCTATGAGTCGGGGCCGACTCGACGGCACATAACAACAACAAGTCTTGCTTGGGAATTTAAAGTAGAGCCCTAGATCAATCAAAAGTTGTTCATATGAAACTAACAACAACATGTTTTGAAGAAGTCTGTAAAAATGAAATTCCTATATTCCATGATTTTGTTTCCCTAAATTCTTAGAGCTACAGTGTATATTAGATAATAATAGTAGATTATAAGCTTCAGTGAACAAGAGCTGTAATGTGAAATACATAGTTGTTTATATTTATCTATCTAAGCAGCTACTCAAAAATGTCATTTCCTGTTTTAATTTATAGGCCTTTACTGCAAGAAAGTGGAGGCAACTTATGAATAATTTTCTTAAACATAAATTCCAAATAGGAAATTATTTTTTAAATTAGTACGTATCGTAATGAGGATTCAGTTTGTTTATTTAAGACAAGTTACATTTTCTCTCTCTGGGGTTTATTGATATACTTTTGTACCACTTCTAATGCATGTGGGCATTGGGGAAGGGACTTGTGTGATGGCATAAAATGGATGGCACCACATTGCTGTCATGAGAGGTAGTTGTATGAGGTTGTGCATCCTGGGGGTGAGATTTTGTGAAACTTGTTTCTGGGCTTCTGTACAGTGAATAAGGTTTATGAGTATATTTATCATTTCCTTTGTGTTATTGAGAAAGTGTGATTTTCAACATTAGGTAATATGTAACTGAATATAAATTATTGTCAGGTGAAATACACTGTAAACATACATCCTTGACAACTTCATGACCACAGATAGGTGTAAGTACCACTTCCATTGTTTACCACTTGGGCTTCTGAACAATTAAGGTGCAGGTGGTGCAGAGTGCATTTATGAGTTACCCATGTTTTGAAAGTTTCACTCAATTAAGAAAAAGAGGAAAAAAACATGAGACAAAACTATCTTTTCCCTGTCTTATTCTGCATACCCTACCTCCATAATTCACAGGTACATACGTGAACACATAATATTTATAAAAATCCATCATAAATAACAAAAGATTACCAACATTCAATGATTAGCCATGCATTGCATTAGTGAAAAAACATCACGTCTTCAAAAAAATTACAAATATAAAATAATTCAGTCATGAAAGGGTTAATGGGAGAGCCCAGAAGTACTTGCTACTGTAAATGAACTTTTAAACACAAGATGGCAGTATAACTTTCCTGTGTTAAACCACTTTTAGTCAAAAGATTACTAAACTGAACACATTATTTTTTCTTTCTCAATGAGAAATACATTCAGCTATGAAATTTTTGAAAAATCATTAAGAAGATGAATATTTAAACTATGTTTTAAAGAGTATAAGAAGTACTAACGAGTAATGATCATTTTTCTTTTTGATCAAGCAAGCAATCTTAGCTGCATTAAGAAAACATTTATTTTACTTTCTTTAAAGTTGAAAGTAGGAATGTGATGATTCCCAAATTTTAAGGCATATCAGCAGTGTTGTTTTGCAGAGCAATAGAGTCTCATTGTGTGTCCCTGATCAAGCATCAAAAAGGGACAAGAACATTTTTTATTTCCTTTATGGTTTCATGGAGAGCTGTACTGGCTTATATTTTCTGTTCTTTCCAGCACAGATATGCTGGAGATTAGGAGTTCAAGAGAAGCAAGGAAGAAAAGAGAAGAGAGAAAAATAAGGACACTGATATCTGAGTTAAAAATAAGACAAACCAAAACAGAAAACACCAAAAAAGTAGTGGTGACAATGATGTCTACCTGACCCTTGTTGAATTTGTCTTCCATAATACAAAAGCATATCATCTGTCTATTCAATAGAGGATATTTAAGAACAACCACTATCCAATATTATCTGTATTCATAAGGTTTACACTTGTATGCTTATATAATGTATGTTGTTGTTATATGCCATCGAGTCAGACCCGACTCATAGCGACCCCTCCTTGGGTTTCCAAGGCAGTGTCACTACAGAAGTAGATTGCCCATCCTTCCTTCCGAGTAGTGGCTGGTGGGTTTGAACTGCCAGCCTTCTGGTTAGCAGTCAAGTGCCTTAGGCACTATACTACCATAGCTCTCCTATAATGTATAGTATTAGGTATTACTTTACGTGAATGCTTTTCACAATTTTCTTTGATCTTTGTGATTAATTTTAAAGATTGTTGTTGTAAGTTGTCATTGAGTTAGCTCTGACTCATGGTGGCCCCATGCACAACAGAACAAGATGTTGTCCAGTCCTGTGCCACCTTCACAATTACTGCTATGCTCTCATTCATTGATGGGGCCACTGTGTATTTTCAGTGCCTTCCAACATAGGAGGCTTATCTTTCAGCATGACAGCTAGCAGACAATATTCTGTTGTGATCCATAAGATTTTCATTGGCTAATTTTTAGAAGTAGATTGCCAGCCCTTTCTTCCTAGTCTGTTTTAGTCTGGGAGCTCTGCTGAAATCTGCCTACCACCTCTTTGAACCTGCTAGTATTTGAAAAATCAGTGACATAGTTTTTAGCATCATAGTAACATGCAAGCCACCACAGTATGACAAACTGACAGATGGGTGGTGAAATTTAAAAAGTTACACCAGATCTGTATCTTATTTTTTTAAGTCTTGCAAAGAATGAGTCCCTTTTAGGTAGAGACCAGATCTTGTTTATCTTTGTATCCCAGGGATAGCACAGTGCTTAGAATATAGTAAAAAATAAAAACCAAAAAACAAAATAACCCAACTGCCACCGAGTTGATTCTGACTCATAGTGACACTACAGGCAGAGTAGAGCTGCCCCATAGGTTTCCAAGGCTGTAAATCTTTACAGAAGCGGGCTGCTCATCTTTCTTCTGAGGAGCAGCTGGTAGGTTCAAACTGCCAATCTTTTGGTTAGCAGTTGAATGCTTTAACCACTATGCTACCAAAGGCAGCTAGACCGTAGTAGCCACTCAATAAATGTATTTTTATTCAAATGTATTTGCTTCAAAGGAATGAAATCGTATTGAGACCTGTTTTTCTCATGTGCCTCTGTCTCACCAGGTGCAACTGTGGCAGAGATAAAGAAAATACTTTCTAACTTAGAAGTCAAAGACTGTTGTAGCATCTTATTTTGCTAATAGTGGAAGGAACATTCTTGTAGGAGTGATAGTTTTTCAGAGCAGCACTGAATATGAAACTATTATTTTTTGACCTAAGGTTTATTAAATGAAAATGGACCTATCCTAAACAGTATGATTTGCTCTCTATAGTGGCATATCTGACTTGAAGTCAACATAAGATACATATTTGCTGCTTGTGCACAACTGTACACAGAAATACTGTATATCCAAATTCAAAAGGAAATTACTCAAATGTAATTACTTTCTATTATTTATATAAGTTAGAAATGGATGATATAGTTTTGCAAAACTATTTTTGTGGACAAATTAAATTTAATAAAAAATGACATACTTATCATGTGTAGGAAAAACATAAGGAAAATACAAGAAATCTAGTTCCCATGTGTGGAAAATAGTATAATTTCAGTATAACGTCTTATTTCTGTAGGCCATGTTCCCAAAATTAGTAGGTTTAGATTAGTTGTTTGAGATCAAGGTGTGTTTCCCTATAGAACAAAGTTACATAATTCATGGGCAATGGCACAATTTTCATTTTTTAACCTGTCATGTGAGGATTCTGTAATGTGTAATTTACCACTAATAGGAGCTCTGAGCCCTGGTGTTTTTAGAACTCCTAAGTACAAATATAAGGTCCTTATACCTCTGAGGTTAGCTTCTCTGGAGGTTTCAAGAGCTGTAAGTGGTGAGGAATGGGATGGAGACACTCAGATGTGTATGTAGTCTGATGCTTCTCTTTGGCAATGAAATTAGAAAGTATTATCCATAAAAATGGAGAGGGTGCTAGGTAGAACCAGAAGGGCTATGTGAATGGGACTTTACATTCACATGGGAGGAAGGTTCTCATAATTTTGAACTTCTGACTACTTTCAATAAGGCTAGACAAAAAGTCATTGCCTTTGTCATTACAGATGTGTGTGTTAAAAGCATTAATATGTGAAATGTAATCATTTAAAATAATCTACATTTGGGTGAAGGGAAGGGCAGGGCAGAAAAAAAATCTGCATTTTTATCACACATTAATTATATATATATATATAAAATAGAAGGTCTTAGATGTCTTTCAAACTCTGGGAGGCCCCTGTCCTAAAAGATAAGGGTGAACGGGTTCTGGAAGTTCTTATTCCAGTAGTACTGAGCACATATTTATGCAGTGGATGGATGGATGGATGGACAGCAGAGATGGACTAAAGGGGGAGTATAAACCAAAGAACTAGGAATAAAGGAAGCATCATAGTTGGAGAAAGTGGGGGCTGTGGTGGTCATTAGTTTGTACAGGTTACTAGCAAATAAAATATTCCCAGGACTATGATATTTAAAGTTTACATGAATCTCTGTATCCTTGTATTTAATAAACATGAGGGAAGTAATACTCTTTCATACATTGTATTAACATTGCATAGCTGATAAAATGTCCATATATTAAATTAAAAGAAAATTTAATATCCTAGTTTTAATATTTTATTTACCTGTAAGTAACATTGCCATGTTTATTTAAGTGTTGGACTGCATAATAATAATTATTGATCTTTTTTCATTTAATAATAATTAAATGAGCTTGATGTAGAATAATCATAGATATTAAAATGTGCTCTTCATATCCTTATTTATCACTAGACTAGAAGCTGCCTGAGGGTAAGGTGGTCTGTTTAATATCCTGCTATATCCCCAGTACCGAACACAAAGGCTGGCACAGAATAAATATTCAATAAACAGTTGTTGAATGAATGGATGAAAGAATGAGTGTTAAGTTTATTTTGGCTCTTAATATTTAATTTTAACTAAATAATTTTTCAAAATTCTAAACCTCTCATTAGGAAACGGTTGCTTCCTAAATGAGTTGAAAGAATTGGTGCAGTTTTCTGTATGGCCACTGTTATTAGTGATGAGGAGAATCCTTGTGGCTCACTTGGCACTGAGTTCAGCAGCTGGGCATTGTCCAAGATGTATTATTCCATTTTATTTCTAATAGCTGCAAAGGAAGAAAAAGCAAATTCTCAAGGGCCCTAGTTTTCCTGTCCTGGTTGCTCTAAGCAAGAATCAATCTTGGAGGGACTTTAATTGTAGGTACTATAAATTCCATTGATTCTCCAAACCTGGATATTTGACTTCCTAGATCTTGCCTGTGTCTGGATATAGACCTGTTTCTTCTCAACACCTGGCTTCCCAGAAATGGTTATAAGTATAGAGCATCTAGTTGTTACATTGCTTATTGTTTGGGGTTAGGCTTATTTTCTCAAGCTCAAAAGCCACTGTGTTAGTTGTATCTTTTTCCCACTTGGTCTTTCTACTTATCCTACACTTCCTCAAGGACACCTCAGCTACAAACAGTTATTTAGCTCATTTATATGTGTGTAAGTGTGTATATGTATGTATGTTTTTACATGTAAAACACTGATATATCTTATCTTTAGTTTCTGTTATTTATATATATATAAATAAATAGTGCACCAAAATAACAAAAAATCGTTACACAGTTGACAAACATTTCTAGTATCTCGTGGATGCTAAGCAGTGAAATAAATACAATTAAAGTAAACACAGAAGAAGAAAATAGGGTACCAATCAGGAGGCATCCATGTTTTAACAGTTAACTTTATGTTATAAAGGACATGGAGGTAATACAAAGAGGTGTTGTAATGTGATTCTGATGCTTTACTGCCTGAAGTCAGATCCCAACTCTGAGATACACTAGCTGAGTTACATAGGCAGGGGATTTAACAACTTTGTGATTTATCCATAAAATGAGGATACTATGTAATCTACTTCCTAAGATTGTAGTAAGGATCAAATGTGCTGATATACGTAAAGTGCCTAGAACTGTACCTAGCACATCATGAACACATAGTCAATGTTAGTTATCATTATTGAAGAGGAAAAATGTGCAAATAGTTAGGCAGCTTCTAAAATGCATTTTTATGTGGTTGTTAGATGCTGTGCAATTGTTTCTGACTCATAGCGACCCTATGAGTATAACAGAAGGAAACACTGCAAAGTCTTATACCACCATCCTCACGATCTTTTCTATGCTTGAGTCCATTGTACCAGCTACCATGTCAGTCCATCTCGTCAAGTGTCTTCCCCTTTTTTGCTGATCCTTTTCTTTACCAAGCATGACATATTTGTCCAGGGACTGATCCTTCTGACAACATGATAGAAGTACATGAGACAATGTCTAGCCATTCTCACTTCTAAGGAGCATCCTGGCTATACTTCTTCCAAGACAGATTTGTTCATTCTTCAGGCAGTCCATGATATTTTCACTATTCTTTAGTATAGCACCACAGTATTCTTCAGTATTCAGTACAGCACCACAATTCAAAGGCATCAGTTCTTTTTTGGTCGTCTTTATTCACTGTCCAGCTTTGACATGCATATGAAGCTATTGAAAAGACCATGGCTTGGGTTAGGTGCACCTTAGTCTTCAAAGTGACATCTTTGCTCATTAACACTTTAAAGAGGTCTTTTGCAGTACATTTGCCCAGTGCAGTATGTCATCTGATTTTTTGACTGCTGCTTCCATGAGTGGTGATTGTGGATTCAAGTAAAATGAAATCCCTGCTAACGTCATTATTTTCTCTGCTTATTAAGATGTTGCTTATTAGTCCAATTGTGAGGATTTTTGTTTTCTTCTGCATTATTATAGAGCATAAAAACATCTTCCATATCTTTATATCTTCATATATAATGACACATTATATGAATATACACTAACTACAATTTTGTTCTATGATGTATAATGTAAATTGTATTTTTACAATCTAATGGAATAATTCTTAATCTTATTTTTGCTTAAGACTTTGGGACAGTGGAATTGTGTTTTATTTTGTTTTCTAACCTTGATGTCACTAACATAATAGTCTTTTTAGCCTGATGAAGTATATTATTATTTTTTTTTAATTACCAAAATGGCATCATTAGGTAGCTTTTGGAAACTTCCTTTCCAGTATTCCATATTGCATTTATAGGAGTGGTTTTCAACTCATATCTTTTATCCCATTAATCATTCTATAAATACTTTGGGTCACTCACCTCCCTCAGGATGTACTTATATGTTTCTAGGCCAGACATCACCCTTGAAACTTTTGTCATGTTGTCAGAAGGGACAAGTCCCTGAAGAAGGATATTATGCTAGGTAAAGTACAGGGTTAATGAAAGAGGGAAGACCCTCAGTGGGATGGATTGACAAAGTGGCTGTGACAGTAGGCTCAAGCATGGCAATGATCGTGAGGATGGTGCAGGACCAGGCAGTGTTTCCTTCTCTTATACATAGGGTTGCTATGGGTCAAAACCAGCTTGACAGTGTCTAACAGGCAATTTTTTATTATATTGATCATTTATAGTAAATTTCTAGGATGTTGAAATTGTGGAGTTTTATTTGGAAATTATTTTATCTAGCCAAGGCTGTAAATCTTTATGGGAGCAGACTGCCTCATCTTTCTTTTGCGGAGCAGCTGGTGGGTTTGAACCACCAACCTTTTTGTTAGCAGCCAAATGCCTCTGTACCACCAGAGCTCCTTGTTCATTAGCAGTTGTAATAAAGATCTTATCATTAATGTAAATAATTTACCTATTCCACTCCAGTGATAAAGAGACCACCTGGATGACAACTATCAATTTATAATTAATTAGAGTCTGTCAGTCTTTTCCAAGAATTTGAAAGCAAAATTTACCCAAGTTTTTAATTTGCTGGCTTTCGTTTTCTTGGAGGGACCTTAATTGTAGGTACTATAAGTTGTTAGTTTTTGTATGGTTTTTCCACTCCCTCAACTCCTAGGTTCAGTGTTCTCACTCAGGGGCCTGCTCTGTGTTTCCCACCAAGACCCCCATGCTATTCTAACTCTCATTAATAGTGACCACTCTGGCCTTTGAAAAGTTCTGATTTTATTTTAGGCAACCAACTAACCAGTTGCTGTTGAGTTGTTTCTGATTTGTGATGACCTCATGTGTGTCAGAGTAGAACTGTTCTCCATAGGGTTTTTTTTTTTTTTTTTTTTATGATTTGGGTGAAGATTTACAGAGCAAATTCACTTTCCATACAGCAGTTCATATATACTTTGTCTCATGACATTGACCACAGTTTACCACAATGCAACAGCTCTCCTCCCACTTCCTTCCCATAGTTATCTCTTCTCAGTGCCCATCCCTCCATGCACTCCTGCCCCCTGAGCTGTCTCCCTGTGCATAAGCAGCCCTTCTTTCTCCCATGATTGTTCTCTCCAGGGCGTGTGTCTACTTGAGGTAAATGTTTAACTCATATGCCTGTCTTTTGTTTGGCTGGAAACCACAGGTGTGGGTTCAATTCCAGACCTGAAGGGCAGCTAGGGGCCATAGTCTCAGTGGTTCCACCAGGCTCTATCGGACCAGCAAACCTGGTCCTCCCTCCTTTTTTTTTCTCTCCAAATGATTTTGAGTTTTGTTCCACATTGTTCTCCATCTCTATCAATGATCTCCTACATAGATCCCCTTCCAAGTGGATGACAGTGGTAGCCGGGCAGCATCTAGTTCTTCTGGTCTCATAGTCATATAAGCTGCAGATCGGATGGGGTACCAGTCGCTAGGACTAATTGTTTCTCTGAATTTTGTTTTTCTTCATTCTTCTTTGCTCTGGACAAGGAAAGACCCATCGTTGCATCTAGATGGCAGCTTGCTAGCTTTTAAGATCCCAGTTGCTACTCGCCAAAGTAGGAGTCTCCACAGGGTTTTTAGTGGCTGTTTTTTCAGCAGGTCCTCAGACCTTTCTTCTGAGGCACCTCCAGCTTTTGTCTAGCAGCCCAGTATGTTAACTGCTTGCACAATGCAGGGGCTCCATTTTAGGAAAACAGTAGCCAAATTGATAAATTTAGTAAACTGTATTTTGTTCCATGGGTGTTAAATGTGTTACATGTTCCCACTCCAATTTAATCCCTTTTGATAGACTCCAAACACTGCCTCTTTTGCAGAAAAAAATTAAGCTGTATAAGACTAGTCACGGAAAAGGTATTTTAAGCTACCTACAAAATAATGACGCCGTCTGCACATTGCCCCAAGTACAGGAGAGAGCATAACTGCTGTCGTTTGTGGAAAGGCAATTATCTGATCCATGCTGCTAATGATTATGGAGTTGGTAGTCAAATACCTTCTCCGCTTTTCATCATAGTTCCTCCCAAACACATCCTTCCACCCACCCACCCACATGCACACACACAGACACACACACATGCACACGCATACAGTCACATACACAAATAAACAAACAGACACATCAAAATAGTTTTTAGCTGGGCTTCAAGCAGCTGTCCTATTATTTACATGCTGACATTATTATTATGTTATTGTTTATACAACACACGTTCTAAAGTAGTTTTTAAATTCGTTACCCCCAATGTCTATGTATTCATTCAGAAAACATTTCTTGAATGCTTTGTATATGCCAGGCCCTATGATAACAGGTACTGTGTTGCAGTTCTGATTTTAATCATGAGGAATGTGCTGCATGGGAAGTTAGCTGAGCCTGTTTGCCAGAAGGTGGGGATTTAGTTCACCAAGCTTCACTAACATTTGATATTTTGCTTTTGTAAGCTGCTTAGAAGCATTGCATGAAAATACTGCCAAATTTTGTCCCGTTTTGTCCAAACTTTTTAACTTGAAAAAGGAATCTCAGTGTGTAAAACTTTCCATTATAAGGCCACCTGTAAACTTAAAACAGCCAAACTGTTTTTTCAGCTGCCTTCAGCTGTTTCTCAACTGACTAATACTGACAGATAAAGATGGCTTTCCCCAGAGAAGGATAGTTTTGTTTGTGGTTTTTCTGTCACTACCAGGAGGGACAGCTCCCTTAATCCTTAGGGAATGCAGAGATGCAGTTTACAGACAGAATCATATGCTGACTAGCAACTAAAAAATAATAGTCAAATAATGATTTCATTGTTCCTTCCTGTGTCCATGACAACTGAGAGCTATGCAGCTAGACAGTACGCTGCCTGGGAATGTTCTTTCCTCAGATATTACTATTTTGAGAAAGTTCAAATTTACTCTGACAAACAGGGCAAGAAGAAAAATGGAGATTTCTAATACCTGGCCAATTTTATGGTTTTTTAATATCCCTACTAGCAATTCTTTTGTCATTTCTTCCATTCACTAGCCCTATGACTTGCCCTTTGTGCCATGTTTTCTACCTTGATGATTGTCAGTGATGAAGGGTTCTCATTCTAACTGGGACAGAGCTGTGTTCAGTCTGTTAAAGCAGTTAACTGTGTGTGCGCGTGCGCAGGGGGGGATCTTGGATGAGTTTCTTAATCTCTCTAAGCCTCATGTCTTTATCTATAAAATAACAACAAAGATAAAATCTTCCCCACAGAGTTGTTGTGAATGTAATGAGATAATGCATATAGTGCTTAGCCCTCTAGACACAAGTAAGCACACTATAAATTGGTAGTCTGTTGATATTATTATTAATCTCCCCCACTGCCAATGGCATTCTTCTTCCATTAAGACTACAGCCAAGAGGCCTATAAGGTGAAGAATAATACCACAAAGATATGCACTCGTTAGAACAATCAACCATATGAGATCAAAAGTGCAGCGTTTGCACAAGGATAAACTTAAGAAGGCAGGAAGGAGTAGGAAAGAAGAACAGAGGGAAATGGTAAACACAGGGAGGAAGTGGGAAGAGTGCTGTTACATTGTGGGGATTACAGTGAATGTCACAAAACAAAATGTGTATGAATTGTTGAATGGAAAACCACTTTGCTCTGTATTTTCATCCAAATGACAAGAAAATAAAAAAGATTACAATCAAGAAAACAGTCTACTCTGTAACACATGGAGTTGCCATATGCCATAAACAACTCAGTGGCAACTAACAACAACCAACTTGATAACTACTAACAATAACAAGGAGCTCTGGTAGCATAGTGCCTAAGGCACTTGACTGCTAACCAGGAGGCTGGTGGTTCAAACCCACCAGCCACTCCTCGGAAGGAAGGTTGGGCAATCCTACTTCCGTAGTGATACTGCCTCGGAAACCCAAGGAGGGGTCGCTATGATTCAGGGCCGACTCGCCGGCACATAACAATAACAAGGTGCTCTGGTAGTACAGTGGTTAAAGCATTCAGCTGCTAACTAAAGGGTCGGCTGTTCTGACCCACCAACTATTTCTTGGGAGAAAGATGAGCCAATCTACTTTCATAAAGATCTATTGTTGTTGTTATGTGCCGTCGAGTGGGACCCTGAACCTCTTTGGGTTTCTGAGGCCGTATCACTACGGGAGTAGATTGCCCAACCTTCTTTCTGAGGAGTGGCTGGTGGGTTTGAACCGCCATCCTTCTGCTTAGCAGTCAAGTGCCTTAGTCACTATGCTACCAGAGCCTTGGAAAGTCTATGGGGGCAGTTTCACACTGTCCTGTAAGTATGATAGGACACTATGAGTAGCAATTTACTCAATGGCAGTGGGTTTGTTTGTTTTCTTTTAACAATAACGGCAGCATTATAAAGTCCTCAAGCAACGATGCTCAGCGTTGGCTGTAATTTAGAAACACTTGGGTAAGTTTAAAAAAAAAAAATCCTGATTTCCAGATCACGCCCCACACCAACTAAATCAGAATCTCTGGGTGTGGAACTCAGGACTCAGCATTTTGAAAATTGCTCCAGATGATTCCAATGTGCAGCCAAGGTTAAGAAATAGAGTTCTTGGTGAGGGGCCCGTATCATATCAAAGCATGGGACAAAAATGTGTGAAATACTTACTAAAGTGGATATTTTGGAAAATGAAAAAAACTCAATATACTCTTGAAAAATATAAAAAGTGATAGTGATACATAGTATCTTATTTGTTTTGTTTTAGTATATTTAGTAACTTAATGAGGAAAAGCCAAATTAAGTGATTTTCAAGGGACCGCTTACTATCATCTTCATAGTAGAGCAACTCTACAAGGAAAGAAAAGGAAAATTTTAGAATAGATGGGAAGTCAAATTTTGAACATGTGAGATATAGTTATATAAGTGGAAACTGTAATAAAGCAAATTTATCTTTACATTTTAGTGTGTTTTTTAAAACTGAGCTAATTAATGGTAGGAAGATAATTAAAGATGATTCTGTGATATTTTAACACAAATACCAGTATAAATTTGAGCACTTCCCACTGAGATCATATCTATGTTTATTTAAATTTTGAGGAAAGACATTTGCAACATAAGAATACATAGTTATACATTGCTTATGTTGAATCAGCATCTTTAGGCATCTATTACAGTATTAAACATTTTTAAATGGGAAGGCTAAGATCCAGGATAAAGTCAATTATATCAATTATACAAGAAAGTTTGAATTTCTTTCTGGTAATCCAAAAAACATGAATTATTATGTTCCTAAGATCTTATAAAAATGATACTATCAGATTTAGCTTTTCCGAGAAGATTTCTTAGCCCAAATTTTTAAAGTGTATTTTCAAAAGAGAATTTTTCTGTATTTCATATATAGCATCATTTTGGTAAGCCAGTTATGTTTTTAAAATTATATATATATATATATATATATAAATTATATATATATATATATATATATACACTTCATCTCACATACAGTATCTGTTTCTTTGTGAGTACAGTTGTAACAAGGATATGTTGTTGATAATAATTCCACTTGTTTACTACTTCTAGTTTCCTATATTTTTGTATATATGTTCTTATTCAGTTTTTATAATACCTCAGTGAGGATTCAGGTCAAAAATTAGCCTCACTTATAAATGGGAAAACTAAAGCAGTTTATTAGCAGTCAATTTCAACTGAACGAGGGTGAAAATTCTTGGTTTTCAGTCAGATGTTCCTTCCATTACCAAGCATTATCAAGCCACAGATACGCTTTGATGCAATTCTAGGCAATGGACATCAAAGACACAGTCCTTGCCTTTCAGATTTTCATACACAGTTCTGTGGATGCACTTTAAAATTCTTAGCCAGTATATACTAAGGCAGAATACATGACTCAAAATTGTTATGGCTAAATCTTTCAACTATTCTGTAATGTAGGTAGAAAGAGGAAAAGAATTGAAATGGTTAAGAAAACCATAAATACCACCTTCTACCGTTATATTTTTTTGTGACAGGCAACTACAGGCAAGACCAACCTGGGCAATAATATTCCTTGCAGCTGGATTCTCTGGTGATTTCTGCAACATTGGGGAAAGCTGTGATTTTTTTTTTTTTTTAAAGACAGCGATGGTTTAATTTTTTCCCTCTAGCTTTTCAACTGCTAATGTTCATTTCAGTTTTAACAGAAATGGTTTTGATGATTAAGCAGTTTGGTTTATTTTAAAAATTAATTTAACTCAGATATTTAGTTGGTTACTGAAGTGAGTCTATTGCTGAATTTAAACTCTAGTTCTTATTAGACAGGACAGTATGGTGCAAGGTTAAGTTTTAGTAAAACTCTCCTTAAAATCTATGTAGACTTCTTACTGATTGTAGTCTTAGAGGGAAGGTGTTGTCGTTACTGTCGTCTGTCATTAGCTATATTCTTTTTATTCTGAAGCATGAAGCAGGAGGTAATTAAATGGATAATGCTGTTTAAGTTCTTGTTGAGGATTCATAGTTGCCTTAAGGGAAGGAAATTTCAGAGAGAACATTATTAATAGTCTTTCAGTTACTGAGTGGAAAATCTTTATAATGTCTTGAAACTTTTCCTTGATTATTTTATGATTAAAAATACATGGAGAGATAAAGAATTTTGTAGTTTTGATTTTGTAAGTAAAAAATTAGGGGACAATGTTGAAAAGCTAAAAAATACAAATATTGTTAGGCAGAAAATAAATGAAATATATCTCTTACTTTTTTGTATGAAACTATTTTAACTTTATGTCAATAAAGTTTAAATTAGTTCAGACTTTTCTTATTAGAATAAATGTTTCCTTTTAAAATGCATGATAATCATAATCAAGACGAAATTTGTCCTGTTATTTATTTTCAAAATGATTGTACATGTTTAGCAGACTTTTGATTTAAATCCCCAGTGATATATTGGAGACAGATGTTTAGATGACCTCATGTTTAAAGTAATGTTGTATTTGGACACAAGATTAAATTTTCCCTAAAATCTTACCTTATAAGTTAAACTGTGTGGTAGTATACAGAAACTAATCAATGATTTGCAGTGGATTAATGCAATTCCTGTATTTTAAATAAAAATTTCTATCTTTTATGGAATTCCACATAGTACAAAAGAGCTGATTATGAAACAGCTGTTTACAAATGAAAATATTGTTTTTGGCTGGCCAGCTAAATGGGAAACAGATTTGAAAAGTTCCATGAATTTGAATGCAAATTTACCATATCATTTATACTGGACTAGAGAACATTGGTAAAAAATTGCAACATAGTTTACCAAAACTTCAGTGGAAGATTGTTTTGTAGGATATAATATAAACATTTAAAATAATTTTTCCTTTTTGAAAATCTATTTTGTTCTTATGAACATCAACATAAACAGTAGAACAGTAGATTCATATATTTAGAATATCTGAAAAGTTTATAAGAAACTCATAAATATTTAAATTTCACTGAAGAAAAATTAGCAAATGGGGTTGTTAGAAATGTATAGGCAAATGAGTAGAGTGAAATAGAAAAAAGATATGAGATATTGTCCAAAGATAATAAATTAATGTATTAAAGCAGAGTTATTGGGTATTAGCGCATTTTCATTTTCATCAGGTGCTAGAATGCTATACTGAGAATCACATTGCAGTGGAAATTGTAATTTGAAAAACACTGTCCACCACAAAACATTCAGATTTTCTCTCAAATTTTAGACAGTAGTTAAGAATTATTTATTTTGGAAATTAGCCTGTGCAAAAATAAGTAGGATTTAACAACCCTATTGAAGGAATTTTGGATATGACTTTTTGAATGCCAAAGTATTAACTTTGCTGTGGTAGTTCATGAGTTAAAACTTTTAGGAGAACTATTGTTTTCCTTTTCTTTACCCTTTTCATTGTCTTTCTTGCTTTAGTTTTTTAGAACTGGGACCATGTTTCATCAATAACTTTTTTTTCATCATCTCAGAAATAAATGCCTTTTTCTGGGGTGGGATATTACATTGTGTTCTGTTGTCACCACCTAACATCAAATGGTCAATAATCAGTCAAGAGAGAAGCAAGTAGGATATCTATACAACATTTAAGAAGTAAGTTTTAGGGCAAAATGAAGAGAAAAAGATCTAGTAATGCAAGTTACATAAGTATAAACACTTTGAAATATAATACAAATATTTTATTGACATTTATGAATGTATCCTTAATGTATGATCTACCTTTAGTATACTTTAACTTTTTCTAATATTTTTTTGAGTGTCAGTAGTTAGTTAATATCTATAAAACTAATTTTATTAGCATACAGATATACTAAATTGTAGTAGATTGTATGTTTTAAGGAAGAGCTGATGCCTTATGCTTTTTTTAATGACTTATCTTTTGTTTTTGAGACTAGCAAGATAATTGCCACTTTCTAGGTTAGGCTGACCACATGGTAATGACAGCTTATACCACATTAGCTGCATTTTTTTTTTTTTTTTTTTAGCTTTACTCATGATCCTATAATGTAGCAGTATTTAGAAATCAGCAAGTGATACAAGTGAAGAGTGCATTGATAAACTCTTTTACACATATAATACTGTGTTGACAGTGACAAAAAACATGAATCTATGAATAAATAGATGGGTAGACAGGTTGAATGATCAGATGTGTCTGGGCAAGAGGGAATATACCCATGACCATATATAAGGTTGGCAGATGATATTTCTATATGCGTATTTATATATGCTGTAAGGATGTACAAATCTATAATACAGCTAATAAGGGGCAAATTATGATAACTTCTTGGCCACAGACAGCCACCCTGATGGAGTGAGTGGTTGGACCTGTGGGCTCAGGACCATGGTCACAGGGGACATCAAGCTCAATTGACATAACATACTAAACAAAAACATTGTTCTGCATCCTACTTTGCTGAGTAGCGACTTAAGAGCTGGCAAGTGGCCATGTTGCAACAATGGGTTTCTCTTCGTCCAGAGCAAACAAGAATGAAGAAAAACAAAGACACATGGAAACAATAGTCCAAGGGACTAGTGGACCATGCGATCCTTGGCCTATATGACCATGAGACCAAAAGAATTAGATGGTGCCCAGCTACCAGTGTCAACCACTTGGAGGGGGATCAGTGCCAGAGATCCTGGATAGAGTGGGAAAACCACATGGAACAAAATTCAAAATCATAAAAAAGACCAGGTTTACTGGTCTGATAGAGCCTAGTGAGACCCCTGAGACTATGGGCCCTAGTTACCCTTGAGGTCTGGAATTGAATTTAATCCCGTGGCTTCCAGCCAAACCATAGACAGGCATTTAGGGTGAATGTTTACATCAGGTAGATACATTCCTTAGAGCAATCAATCAGTCTTGGGAAAATGGAAGGGCAGTATTTGCACAGGGAGATAGCTCAGGGACAGGGGGTCGAGGAATGCATAAAAAAGAGGGACACAGGGAAGAGGTAATTATATGGAGGAAGTGGGTGGAGAGGTGTTACATTGTAGGGAATTGCAGTCAATGTTATAAAACAAAATGTGTATGAACTGCTGTATGGAAAATGAATTTGCTCTGTAAACTTTCACCCAAATCACAATTAAAAAAAAAAAGTCAGGGTCTTGCATTTAAGCCTCTATATGTTGAGATTATTAGAACACTCTGGTGATAGAAGATTTTAATTTCTATTATCTACTGTTAGTTTCGTTAAAAACAACAACAACAAACAAGTTCTTACTGAGAGTCTTCCATGTGTTCAACACTATGCTTTGAAATATTTTTAAATGAACTTAATGGTAATGTGAAAGTTGGAAACAAAGAAGAAGGTTCAGTAGTTGGAAAATATGACCATGTGATAGAAATGATGCCAGAGATCACATGATATAATTTTGCAAGACCAACCACCTATCCATTGGAAATACATTTATTCAATGACATAAATGATGACTATGCACGTGGACCTCACCAGATCAAAACCACAGAAATCAAATCAACTACATCTGTGAAAAGAAATGATGGAGAAGCTTAATATCATCAGTCAGAACAAGGTCAAGGGCTGACTGTCAATTACTTATATGTGAGTTCAAGTTGAAAGGAGCTGTCATCATGCAGTGCCTAAGGCATTAGACTGCTAACCAGAAGGTTGGCAGTGCAAACCTACCAGAAGGAAGATGGGGCAATCTGCTTCTGTAAAGATTTTGGCATCACTATGAGTTGGAATCAACTCAATGGCAGTGTTTTTTTGTTTTGTTTTTTAAGTTCAAGTTGAAGATGAAGAAAATTAAAACAAGTCCATGAGAACTAAAGTATGACTTGAGTATATTTCACTTGAATTTAGAAATCATCTGAAGAACTGATTTGATGTACTGAACACTAATGCAGACAAATTGTGGGATGATGTCAAAGACATCATACATGAAGAAAGAAAAAGGTCATTAATAAGACAGGAAAGAAAGAAAAGACCAACATGGATGTCAGAAGACTCTGAAAGTTGTTCTTGAATGTACAATAGCTAAAGTGAATGGAAGAAATGAAGTAAAAGAGAAGTAAATTTGAAAGGGCTGATCAAGAAGTCAAAGCAAAGTATTATAATGAAATGTACAAAGACTTGGGATTAGAAAACCAAAAGGGAAGATTAGGTTCAGCATTTCTCAGGCTGAAAGAACTGAAGAAAAAAAAATCAAGCCTTGAGTTGCAATAATGAAGGATTCTATCGACAAAATATTGAGTGATGAAGGAAGCATCAAAAGAAGATGTAAGGAATGTACTGAGTCACTGTACCAAAAAGAATTGGTTAATGTTCCACCACTTCAGGAGGTAGCATATGATCAAGGATCTATGGTATCGAAGGAAGAAGTCCAAGCTGCACTGAAGGCATTGGCAAAAAACCAAGTCTAGGAACTGACAGAATACCCACTGAGATGTTTCAACAAATAGATGCAACACTGAAACTATTAGAAGAAATTTGAAAGACATCTACCTGGCCAACCGACTGGAAAGAGATCCACATTTGTGCCTATTCCAAAGAAAGGTGACCCAACAGAATTTGGAAATTATCAAACACCATCATTAATATCAAAGAGCCCTGGTAGCACAGTGGTTAAGCACTCAGCTTTGAACCCACCAGCTGATCCATGGAAGAAAACTGTGGAACTCTGCTTCCTTAAAAATATATGGCCTATGAGTCAGGTCCGACTCAATGGCACATAACAACAACAACAACAACATATATAAATAGACTATCAAGCATAACCCAAAATGCACAGACAGCAGAAGAGAAACTAGATGAACAGGACCTTCTAAAAATCAAATTTTTATGTGCTTCCATAGACTTCTTCAAAAGAGTCAAAAGAGAACCTACAGATTGGGAAAAATATTCGGCAATGACATATCTGACAAGGGACTTATCTCTAAAATTTATAGAAAACTCCAACACCTCAACAACAAAAAGACAAATAATCCAATTAAGAAATGGGCAGAAGGATTGAAGGTATTTTGTATCACTGCTATCAGTGCAAGATTAGCCTCCACTGAATTAGTGGAAAAGGAAGCTGAATCACTCAGGAAAGGATCAAATCTGGAGATCTTGGATAGAGTGGGAGGAAAAATGTGGAACAAAATCCAAAAACTCAATAATGACCAGAATTACTGGTTGGATAGAGTCTGGTGAAACCCCCAATACTATGGCCCTGGGATACATTCTGGGCCTGGAAAAAAGCTCACTCTTGGGCTGGCTCTCAGCCCAATAGTAAACAAGCTGTACATGCAGACCACTCAACCCAGGGTGATGCACCTACATGTTGTTGTTGTTGTTGTCATGTGCCATCGAGTCGACCCTGACTCATAGCAACCCCTCCTTGGGTTTCTGAGGTGGTATCACTACGGAAGTAGATTGTCCAACCTGGAAATGCATCCCTTGGAGCAATCGACCATGGGGCACCAGAGGGACAACATTTGCACAGAGGAAATGCAGGACACACAGGAGTGCATAACTATGAGGGACACAGGGGGAGAGGGGTAACTGGGCAGGGAGGGGAGGAGACTGGGTTAGGATTGGGGATAGTAAATGGGGAGTGAAACTAAATGTACATGTAATGTTGACTGTAAAGCAAACTCTGCTCTGTAAACTTGCACTTAAAGCACAATCACAAAAAAAAGGAAAAAAAAATGGACAGAAGACATGAATAAATACTTCACCAAAGAGGATATTCAGGTAGCCAATGAACATATGAAGAAATTATCACGATTAGCCATTAGAGAGATGCAAATCAAAATAACAATGAGTTACCATCTTGTCCCAGCACTAATAGCAAAGTTCAACAGGACAGAAAATAACAAATGCTGGTGAGGATGCAGAAAGATTGGGACTCTCATACACTGCTGGTGGGACTGTAAAATGGTACAACCACTGTGGAAAACAGTATGGCTATTCTTTAAAAAGTTGGAATTAGAAATACCATTTGACCCAGACATTCCATTACTAGGTATATATCCTAAAGAATTGAGAGCCAGGACATGAACAAATATATGCACATCTGTATTCATTGCAGCACAGTTTACAATAGCCAAAAGATGGAAACAACCTATGTGTCCATCAACTGAAGAATGGATAACCAGACTATGGTACATACACACAATGGAATACTATGCAACCCTAAAGAATAATGTAGAATCTGCAAAACACTGCATAATGTGGATGAACTTGGAGGACATTATGCTGAGTGAAATAAGTCAATCACAGAAGGACAAATATTGTATTAGTCCATTACTGTAAAAAGTGAAGGAAAGGTTTATATATGGAAGGAAATTTTCTTTGTTGGTTACTAGGGTGGGAGGGTAGGGTAGGGAACACTGTTAGATAGGTAGAGATAAGTATTGATCTGGGTGAAGAGAAGGGCAATATACCAAATGTGAGTGATCAACATAGTAGCATTGAGAAAGAGGAAGACATAGAGAAGTACATGGGAGGTACAGACAACAATGATGAACCCTTTTGCACATAAAGTACTGCATTGTCAATGAAGGCAAACATGGATATATGGGTGGATAGATGGGTGGACTGGCTGAACTATTAAGTATGTCTGTGCAGGGGGTAGTGTGCCCAAGACCATGTATAGGGTTGGCAGACAATGTTTCTACAGGTGTATTGGTATGTTCTGTAACAATTGCCAGGTATATAGTAGAGCTGA
>NW_006921638.1:8649009-8667690 GCF_000298275.1 Orycteropus afer afer | reverse complement strand
CTAGCTGCCCTTCAGGTCTGGAATTGAACTCACCCCTGTGGCTTCCAGCCAAACAAAAGACAGGCATATGAGGTGAACATGTACACTAGGTAGATACACTCCTTGAGAGAACAATCATGGGAGAACAGAAGGGCTGTGTATACACAGGGAGACAGCTCAGGGGGCAGCAGTGCATGGAGAGAAGGACACGGAAGAGGTAACTATGGGGAGGAAGTGTGAAGGGAACTATTGCATTGTGGTAAATTGTAGTCAATGTCATGAGACAAAGTGTGTGTGAACTGTTGTATGGAAAGTGAATTAGCTCTGTAAACTTTCACCCAAAACACAGTTAAAAAAAAAAAAAAAGTATGGCCTATGGAGCAGTTCTGCTTTGTCCTACAGGGTCACCGTATGTTGAGGCCAACTCAACGGCAGTGGATTTGGGTTGGGACTTATCATTAATATTATATGCAGGTAAAATTTTGCTTAAGATTATTTAAAAATGGTTGCAGCAGTACAGCAACAAGGCTCTGCCAGATTTCAAGCCAGATTCAGAAGAGGACATTGACCAAGAAGTATCATGGCTGATATAGATCCATCCATAGATGGATCTAAGGAGCTCTGGAAGCACAGTGCCTAAGACGTTTAACTGCCGACTAGAAGGTTAATGGTTCAAACCCACCAGCCACTCTGTGGAAGCAAGACTGGGCAATCTACTTCCATAAAGATACCCAATGGGTGTCACTATGAATTGGAATCAACTGAATAGCAGTGGGTTTTTGTAGATGGATCTGGGCCGAAAGCAGAGAATACCAGAAAGATGTTTACCTGTGTTTTATTGACTATACAAAGGCATTTGACTGTGTGAGTCATAAAATTATGGATAACGTTGCGAAGATGGGAATTCCAGAACACTTAATTCTGTTCATGCAGAACCTGTATGTAGACCAAGAGGCAGTTGTTCAAACAGGCTTTAAAAAGCAGCATGCATCAGAGTTATATCCTTTCACCATTCTTAATCAATGTGTATGGTGAGCACAGAATACGAGAAGCTGAACCAATGACATGGCATCAGGATTGGAGGATGACTTACTAACAATCTATGATATGCAAATGACACAACCTTGCTGAAAGTGAAGAGGATTTGAAACACTTGATAAAGATAAAAAAAAAAAAAAAAAAAACTACGGCCTTCTTTGTGGATTACACAGCAACATAAAGTAAACAAAAATCCTCACAACTAGTCCAATAAGTAACATTATGATAACAGAAAATATTGAAGTTGCCAAAGATTTCATTTTATTTTGATCAACGCCCATGGAAGCAACAGTTGAGAAATCAAATGACATATTGCATTGGGCAAATCTGCTATGAAAGACCTCTTTAAAGTGTTAGAAAGCAAAGGTGTCCCTTTGAGGAATAAGGTGCATCTGACCCAAACCATGGTCTTTTTGGTTGTCCCATATGCCTGTGAAAGCTGGACAATGAACAAGGAAGACAAAGAATAACTGGTGTCTTTGAATTATGGTGTTGGTGAAGAATGTTGTGTATACCGTGGACTGCCAGAAGAACAAACAATTCTGTCTTGGAAGAAGTACAGCCAGAATGCGTAGAAGCAAAGATGGCAAAACTCCATTTTAAGTACTTTAGGCATGTTATCTGGAGGGACTCATCCCTGGAGAAGAACATCATGCTTGGTAAAGTAGAGAGTCATCAAAAAGGAGGAAGACTCTCAACATGATGACTTGACATAGTGGCTTTAACACTGGGCTCAAGAATAGCAAAATTTTGAGCATGAGATGGGATTAGGCAGTGTTTTGTTCTGTTGTATGTAGAATTGCTGTGAGTTGGAATTGACTTGGTGGCACCTAACAACAATAAAAATGTTAACATGTCCTCTGGTATATAGGGATATCACATCTTTAGTTAATAGTAAAATGCAAAATGCAACCACTGCCATGGACTCGGATCCAACTCAGAGTGACCCCTCCTTGGATTTCCGAGGCGGTATCACTACAGAATTAGATTGCCAAACCTTCCTTCCGGGGAGTGGCTGGGGAATTTGAACTGCCAGCTTCTGGTTAGGAGTCAAATGCTTAGGCACTATGCCACTAGAACTCCCTTAGTTAATAGTAGAAGCAGCAAAATTTTGTTTCCCGATTCATACCATTGGATTCTGGATAAACGCATTTGCTTTCTGTTTCTTCCTGTGTGCTGTCATGCTTTGGCATGAAAGGCTATAAAAACTCCTGCTTTTCCAATGTCTGTTTATTTCTGATAAGATTTCAGAATGAGATAAGATCATAATTTGATAAGATCATTAGAATTAATAGTTGAGGATTGGTCATTTTAAAGACAGTGGAGAACATAGCATATAATGAGATGACCACTAGAGTACAGCCAGGAGATTGGAGTGTCTCCTTGGGCACACTGAAGGTTTTTCCTAAGTTAGTTATAGTGGATTTTAGTTTTGGGTTAGGTATCATTCAAAACCTTTTGATGATATGTAAATCCTTCTGCTCTCTGAACAACCAAGGAATTTACCAACTATATTTCTATATCTGTAGAATTATTGATATTACAATTATATAAATGATAACGATAATATTGTAATAGCTAGGAGCTCTGGTAGCATAGTACCTAAGGCACTTGGCTGCTAACCAGAAGGCTGGAGGTTCAAACCCACCAGCCACTCCTTGGAAGGAAGATCCTTGGGCGATCTACTTCCATAGTGATACTGCCTCGGGAACCCACTATGAGTTGGGTCTGACTTGACGGCACGTAACAACAACAATTGTAATAGCTAATATTTATTGAGTACTTAATATGTGATAGATCTTTTCCTAAGAATAAAGTAGAGCAAGTTTTTGTGGGACCAGTCAACAACATTGTTTTACAAATAGGGAATTTGGGGAAGAGAGACATTAAGTAATTCTTGCTCAAGGTTTCACATGTTGTAAGGGGCAGCACAGAGTTTCAAACCCAGATGGTCCAGCTCTAGAGCTCTCACTAGAAACCATAAATCTTTACTATTTCATTTATTAAATGATATTAAGTTATATTCAGGGAAGAGTTAAACATACTTTTTGGACCAATGAAGACCATAGGACTCAAACTTAGAGAATACTTGGAAGTGGGATGGAGGTGATCTAGTAAAAATGACATTAAACATATTTGTCAAGGGACAAAGGGAACAAAGGTAGAGAAGGAATGTGAAAAAGACATACGATACGATTGTGAAGCTCCCATTCAAAGGAATTCATCCCTGTCTTTAGAACTTTTTTCTCCCTGAAATACTTAGTTTACAAATCCAGAACATGAAATTTAATGTAAAGAGACTATTCTACAGTGAAAAAAGTTCTGAATATCAGAACTCTTGGTTTCTAGTAATAGTTCTTTCATTAATTATATAAATTAAAGCTAGATTTGTTATAAAAGAGCCCATTTATAAAGAATAGACTTTATTTCATCTTCCTAATTTCTCTAATACTACGTATGAAAGATCAATTGCCAAATCTCTCAAGCACAAAAACAAAGGGGTATTTTGAACTTTAATTCTATTTTATATCACTCTTATCAAAACTGTCACTAATCTGTCTTGCCTACTTTTTTTCACTGTGACCACCATTAGTTTTGTTTCTTATAATTTCTTGGATAGATTACTTCAATGACTATTTAGCTTCCAGGGTCAGATTTCTCAGTCCTTCATTTATCAAATGTTGAGTGTACTACTGAGGATCTACCAGGTACCAGGTACTAAGGTTGTGCATGAGAAGACAGCAAGGAATAAGATGGATCTTGGTCCTGGAGGAGCCCACCTGGACTGTGAGACTCAGAAGAGAGGTCAGGAACAATTTTACTAAGAAGGCAAGCGATTGAGTTGGGTATTGAGTAGAAATTTCCTGAGTCAACAAGGATATTCTAGGCAGAGGAGGTAGCATTTGCAGTGGCATGAAAGCATGAAAGCTTACAATCAATTCATAGAAGATAAGTTTAATGTGATTGAGTTATGGGGTCTTGGGGAGAGAGAGAGAGGACAAGGAATTGTAAAAGATGAAGTTATAGAGGTATATTAGAACAGTTGTTGGCTATTTTATGCTAGAGAAGTTTTTTGCACTTACCCTATAGGCCTCAGGGGAGCTATGATGGTGTAGTGCCTAAGGAATTTGACTGCTAACCAGAAGGCTGGAGGTTCAAACCCACTAGCCACTCCTCGGAAGGAAGATTGGGCAATCTACTTCCATAGAGATACCACCTCAGAAACCCAAGGAGGGGTCACTATGAGTTGAAATCAACTTGATGGCTGTGAGTGAGTAAGGGAGATAAGCCACAGGGTGCCCATGGAAAGTGTTTACAAAGAGTAATGTATGCAGGTCCTATTTAGGGAAATAAATTGGTGGTAATCAGAGGCTAAGGAGCCCTGATGGTACAGTGGTTAAGCACTTGCCTGCTAACCAAAGGTTTAAACCCACCAATCATTCCTTAGGAGAAAAGACTTGGTAATCTGTTCCCATAAAGATTTCTAAGCCTATAATCCAAGACTGCCACATCTTTTTCCCATGGCGGATTTCAACCACTGACCTTTTGGTTAGCAGTCAAGAACTTGACCACTGTACCACCAGAACTCCTTCTCAGAAAGATTACAGCCTATGGGCAATTCTCCTCTGTCCCATGGGGTCTCTATAAATTAGAATCAAATGGATGGCACACAACAATGCAGAGCTGAATTAGTGTGCGGGAACTTGCATGAGGGATGGGTTGGGAGGTTATCACAGTTATTCAGAAGAGGAAGGATGAGAATTTAGATTAGGGCAGTGGCAGTGGGAAAGAGAAGGAGGGCTAGATTTGAAGAATTATCAGATTAGATGGTGAACTGGATTTGTGAAGTTGATTGAGGAATAATCCATAGTTGTAGACTGGGTAAAAGCTGATGCCTAATGCTCTGGTAGCATAGTGGCTAAGACACTTGCCTGCTAATCAGACTGCTGGCAGTTCAAACCCACCAGCCACTTCTCGGAAGGAAGGTTGGGCAATCCTACTTACGTAGTGATACTGCCTCGGAAACCCAAGGAGGGGTCGCTATGAGTCGGGGTTGACTCGACGGCACATAACAACAACAACAACAATGCCATTAAGCATGATAGAGGATGCACGAGAACCAGGGAATACTGTTATGTTTTGTGTATGTGAGGTTTGAATTAGCTAGTAGGTCTTTGAAAAATATGTGGGTTTCACATGAAGGTTTGGGAGTCATTAGTATATTTATCAGTGATTTTCACTGTGTGTGTTTGTGTTAGGTTGTGTGTGTGTGTGTATGAGGATCACCTGAGGGGATTTTAAAAACTACATCACTATCTGAGGTACTTAAATATTTCCTGGTCCGCACCCTATCATGCCTTGTTAACAATCATAGAGAAGCTAGAGGGGCAGAGGAACACATTCAGAATTCTTGCAACAGCAGAGTAAGTAAAGAAGGAGAAAGAGAAGAAGAAGGAGGAGGACATTACAGGAATCTGAAAAGGAATCATCAGAGAAGTGGAAAGAGAAATGAAGAGAATAATGTGCTGAAAGTTAAAGAGCATTTCAAGAAGTCAGTGGTGTTGAATGCTCTTCAAGTGTACCTGAACAGTTGTCTGAAAAATCTTTCACAACATTTTAAACCTTACGTACAACTGTCACCATTCCTTGGCTTGGTATTTAAGTTTCTACTTTTAAATCTATACCTTCCACTCATGCTGTCTTTTCCCAAGTTTCCTATGAATGTAGTGATTGTGTGGCAGCAGAACCAGACTGCTTGATTTTCAACCCCATTCCCTTTACTTGTTAAATTAATGGGTGACCATGGGCAAGTTCTACTTCACCATGGTTCAATTTTCTGCATTTTGAGATTAATAAAAGTACAGATCTCATAGGAATGCTATGAGGATTACTTCAGTTAATACAAGTAATGTATTTGACACATAGTAAGTGTTTAGTTATTTTTATGTGTTGAAACTAAAAACACTGGCAATACAATACTGTCCTAGAAAAAAAAAAAAAAAAAAAAACTCACTGCCATTGAGTGGACTCTGACTCACAGCAACCCCCATTGGGTTTCCAAAGCTGTGAATCTTTATGGAAGCAGACTGCCCTCATCATTCTTCCCAGAGCACCTGGTGGGTTCAAACCACTTACCTTTTGGTTAGCAGCCAAATGCCTTAATCACTACATAATCAGAGATCCTCAGTATTGTCACAAATACCTTAGCATGTTTCAGAGTACTATACTGACAACACAGTACCTTTAATATCTCTATCATCCAGGATGAGGGAGAAAGTATAATGGCTATTCTGGAATAAAGAAATTGTGAGTCTCCTCCTAAAAAGTCACAGCAGTAGTCAATCATAGCAATAGCTAAGATCAGGATAAATGATGCTGACTTTCCTAGGTCCAAATGGAGACCTTTAAACAATAAAAAATGAGTTCTTGTTTTTTGTTACCTTGAGGTGGAAACTTCCAGAGACTTTTGGCACCATTGGTCTAACCTTAAGGAGCTCTGTGGTGTAGTGGATAAGGCATTTGGCTGGCTAACTAGAAGCTCAGTGATTCAAACCTACCAGCCACTCCGTGGAAGGAAGTTGGGGCGATCTACTTCTGTAAAGATTTAAAGCCTCGGAAACCCATTGGGGTCACTATAAGTGGGAATTGATTCGATGGCAGTGTGAGTGTGGTCTAACCTGATCTCTCAATATGACCCTTTATCTGTAATTAAGCATGCTGGCTTTTCCTAAGCATAGCCCCTTTCTACTCATTCTTAATCTGTTTTTCTTCCTGACATCATTCTCACCTGAAATGTCTTTGCAATAGGCCATCAACCTAAGTCCCAACCTAAGCTGTGGTTCTCATCCTTCTCTGCACATTAGAATCATCTGTTGTTATGTGCCGTTGAGTTGTCTTCAACTCATAGCAACCCCTCCTTGGGTTTCCAAGGCAGTATCACTACGGAAGTAGATTGCCCAACCTTCCTTCTGGGGAGTGGCTGGTAGATTTGAACCACCAGCCTTCTGGTTAGCAGTCAGGTGCATTAGGCACTACACGATTATCACTCCCAAAATAGTAATAATAATAATAATAATTTTAAAACAGACAAGAACAAACAAAAAAAAGGAAAAAAAATCTGGACAGGGTGGGGCAGGGCACAGACTGGGATGGAATTCCTGCTGGCCCAGAAGGTGGGTGGGGTGAGGGATGGCCACACCTCAGTTCACCAAGAGGGCATGGGGTATAAGAGTAACAAGGGGAATATCACACCTTTCCAGTTGTTGGTGTCCAGAATGTCCTTGCAGTTCCCGAAAGTTTTAAACAATCCCAGTGACCAGGTTGTGTCACAGACTAATTACATCAGTATCTCTAGGTGTGAGACTGAAGCATCAGTATTTTTTAAACTCTCCAGGTGATTCCACTGTGAAGCCAAAGTTCACACCATTGCCTGGTTATCTATTCTTGAAGATTTTCTTTGGTTGGAGTAGCCCAGATGGTCAGTCCTCCTTTCCTTAGCACTTAAACTCTTAGTGTGAATTGTATTATTTTTCACTTGTTGATAAGTTGCTTATGCCGTTTTTATTTCACTGTTTGCAGAATACGTTCTTGCCACATTGGCCAATGCAGAAAGTGCTAATGCATGTATGAGGTCTTCTACATATATCTTCTAGCTGACAGTTACATTTGGTTAGTACCACAGAGTCAAACATAAAACATATTGTTGAGTGTGCAGCAATAAGCCTGGACTAATGCCACACCAGCATGTTCACCAAAGGACCCCATAAGATGAAATATCACCACAAAAACATGTGTCTGACTCAATGACATGCCCTAGTGTTACATTAAACAAATTTCTTTTTGTTGCTTCTTTCACAGAAACCCACAAAGACTCTGAGGTTAGTCTGTATGACTCTCTTTTGAGGAGGGGAGCATGTAACTTCTTTAAAAATTTTTAAAGTGTAGCATACATACACAAAAGTGCACATATTATAAACATGTAGCATGATGGATTATTCAAAGCATATAAACTTATGTAGCCGTTACCTGGGTCAAGAAACAATATTATCAGCAACCCCTTTTGTTCCTCCCTCCAATTATTTCCTTCTTGCTCCTTCCCAAAGGTAGAGCATTTAGCTTTGACTTTTTGTTTTAATGGCCCGATCCCCTCTAATTTTTTTTCCAATGAGATATATTTTGCTTGCCCATTAAGAGAACCTTTTTACAATCTGGCCAAAGCCAGCAACTTCTTTTCTCTGTTTATTTTCCCCATCTGTTTAGAATTCACATCCACATTGTGTTGTTGCCTCATCTAATCAAGCAAGGGAATGTCTCAAGACTATGTGCTCCATAAACTACTTAATTTTCTGAAATCCTTACTGCCAGGGGCTTAATGAGAAACCACCAAATCTTCTTTGGCTACAAGTCCCTCTAAGAGCCCATGCTTCTCAAAGAGCCTGCAGTGCACATGGGCTCATGTGATTTTTTGAAAATAATTTTCTTTACTTTTTGTCTTGATCAGACTTCCTATCATATTTGTAGTCTTAGTAATGCACTTTAGTGTTTTACTTTACATTTGTGCTTTAAGGATTTTTAACATGTTGCATATGCTTGTTATTAGTAGAAAACTTAAAAATAATCAAAGGATAGATTCCAGTTTACATGTTAACTAAGAGCACACATTTCTTTCAGCTATCTTCAAGGATGTATGTCATATCTGTCTGGACTCACATCAGCTATTGGCTTTTCTTAGCAGAGACAATCTGGCATACAATGAATCTAGGCTGCCTTAATAGCAGGACTTAGCTTTATTTTCATTCTTTGTCATTCATATAGGACACTATGGACACTGAGTAGAATATCCCTTTTTTTTAAAAAAAAAGAAATCTTTTAAAAGTTATTAACTAATATCAAAGAAAGTACTAAAATAATTTTCAAATGGGTTTAGAGACGAGTTCAGGCAAGAAATATAGATTCCTGAATTGTATTTATGAACCCTTTGAAACCCTATAATCAAATTGGAAAAGTTTCTAAATCTACTTTGAGGGGTATAGACACACTATGTAGGAGCCTTGGTGGTGTAGTGGTTAAGTGCTCAGCTGCAAACCAAAAGATTGGCAGTTCAAACCCACCAGCCATTCAAGAAAGATATGGCAATCTGCTTCTGTAAAGACTTATAGCCTTCCAAATCCCATGGGACAATTCTGCCCTGTCCTACAGGGTTGCAGTGAGTCCTAACTGACCAGACTTAACAGCAGTGGGTTTGGTTTTCCCTAGGTGGTGCAAATACTTTACACTTGACTGCTAACCTAAAGGTTAGCTGTTTGAACTCACCCAGTAGTACCACAGAAGGAAAGCCTGGCAATCTTCTTACATAAAGATTATAGTCAGGAGAATCCTATGGTGCAGTTCTACTCTGTAACGCACAGGGTTGCCATGAGTTGGAATCAACTAGATGGCAACTATCAGTGACAGGCACACTGTAGAATGTTGACTGTTAACCTTCTGGATGGACTGTTTTGAGCATGCCTATTGGAAATTTAGGAGCTCTGGTAGCATAGTGGCTAAGGCACTTGACTGATAACCAGAAGGCTGGTGGTTCAAACCCACCAGCCACTCCTCGGAAGAACGGTTAGGCAATCTACTTCCATAGTGACACTGCCTCAGAAGCCAAAGGAGGGGTCGGATCACTATGAGTTGAGTCTGACTCCACAGAACATAACAACAACAACAACAACTGGAAAATTTTTAATACAGTGTTTTGATCGCAATAAGAAAATGTGGGGCCAAACCACAGCTCTATGCAGCATCAATTTGTTTGTTATCTTGAGGGCTTATTATGGTGGTTTGAAAAATGTAGGATTATTGTTGTTATAAAATGTAAAATAGTCACTCGGGAACAACGCAGAAAGGAACCCGGAGTAACTCTGGCTCATTGCTGAAGGTGGAGCATCATGTTCTCCCTTTTCTCACCCCAGCTGTATTCTAATCCAGACAAGTGGAACTGCATAAAATAACTCCTTCCAACAGAAAGAGCAGGAAGATAGCATCTCCACACTAGACAGTTGACCTGCCACTCTGCATAATAAAGCAACCATTGTTAATTTTCTCTAGGTTGTAAACCCAAGAGTGTGATATTTATGAGTGTGAAGTATAACACATGTAATATGAGTGTTTGAAATCAGTGTTGGATGAGTAGCTGAGAATTTCTTTAAATGGAAGCAATGGTTGTAGCAGTGGTTCTGTAGTCTACTCTAGATCTCGTCTTTCTAGAATAGCCCTGTACAATGAAACTTTCTGCAGTGATGAAAATGGTGTCTGTGTTGTCTAATATAGAAGCTACCAGCCACATGTTGCTATTGAGCACTTGAAATGTGGCCAGTGCAACTGAGAAAATTAATTTTAGATCTTATTTAATTTTAATTATTTTAAATATTAATAGCCACAAATGGCTAGTGGCTATCGTATTGAACAGCACTGTCTAGATGATACATTAGTGAAAACCAAGAAATAATGTTTACAATGTGGAATAATGGGCTGTATTGGCTTGTATGTTTACTTTGTTGCTGCTATGTGCCTTTGAGTCATCTCCCACTCATAGTGACCTTATGTACAACAGAATGAAACACTGCTCATAAAGTACATTTACTTTAGGGTAGGGATATTTCTTTGTATTAACACATTTAACTAATGTAATTTAATCTAAATTATGATTCACTTTAAGAGATAAAATTCTTGCTTAACAATATAATTTAAAAAAGAAAATATCATAATTTAGTGGGCATTTCTTAAAGACAAAATGCTTATTGACTTGGAAGTAAAGATATGAAGAACAGGCATTTCTGTTTTTTATAGAGATGCCTGTATTTAGTACAAAATAAATCAGAAAACTTACTTCAAATGGTTTGAATATAGATTATAATATAACTTTTCTTTTGTAAGTTTGATTGTTGAATTCTTAGGGCACATATCTTAGAATCACATTCCCAGTGCTTCTTGGATGGTAGCAAAATATCTGTTTTCTCGTATTCCTTATATTTTTAACAGCAGTTCCTCCCTATGACAACTTGATATGATCTGAGCATCAACCCATCCCATCCTTACCAAAAATATTCCACTACCATCAAAAACTGGCATGTGAAATTATGGTACTTTAGTCCACTTCCACTTCCTGACCAGATTTTTAGTTTTGAGGTTTGTATATATCAGTTTGTATTAGTTGAGCAAGATGTTTGAGTGTGCCAGCCAGCTAGAGAACAGGACTTTGTGCTCTTGAAACCTAACTTTGCATTTGATCAATGAAGTGTTGGATCTTAGGTTTATACATTCAAACCCAAGTATAAAGTACAATTTGAGATCCATTCTTATTTTGTACTAATAGTAACTGTCACAGCTTCTTTCAAGCTTTCACCAATGAGGGAAGAAAAGGCAAAAATGCTCTAGCAGAATTAAATAATCCAAAGGCAAGGATATGGTTATAGAGGAGGTAAAAGCTGAGAGGGTTCTGGAAATGTATTGTGCAGCATTAAAGTTAAGTCTAAGAAATTTGTTAAAGCTAAAGAAAATGGTAGATGGCCATGTAGGTATCCATTCTTTCTCCATCCAGGCAGCTGGTAAGTAGAAGTTTATGGTCTTTAGAGTTCAGTATTGCCAAGATTAGACTCCTGCAACAACATGGCTGTGTGATCTCAGGCAAATTTCTTAAGCCCTTTGAACCTCAGTTGCTTCATTTGTAAAATGAGGGTAAAGTGCCCACTGTGCAGGTTAAATGTAATGTTTCGTAATGTGCCTAGGACTTCACTGGCACTCAATAAATGGCAGTTATTATTATTAGTCCTGCCTAACCTGTTGTTGTTGTTAGTTGCCATGGGGTCATTCTGACCCATGGCAGTCTCATGTGTGCAGAGTAAAACTGCTTTATAGGGTTTTCAAGGCTGTGACCTTTCTTTCAGAACCACATCACCAGGTCTGTGTTCAGAGGCACCTGTGCATGGATTCAAAGTCAATCTTTTAGCTAACAATCAAGTGCTTAACCATTTGCCCCAAACCGGGGACTGCTCCTGTGTGACCTAGGACTGTGTTATAATAACTAGTTCCACCTCTGTCACTATCTTCTTACCCTTTTTCTTTTATCGTAGTGAGAGCCTAGTGTTTTTAGAATGCCAGGGATGGGGAATTGTTGTTGTTGTTATGTGCCGTAGAGTCAGACCTGACTCATAGCGACCCCTCCTTGAGTTTCCGAGGCGGTATCACTACAGAAGTAGATTGCCCAACCTTCCTTCCGAGGAGTGGTTGGGGGGTTTGAACCTCTAGCCTCCTGGTTAGCAGTCAAGTGCCTTAGGCACTACGCTACCAGAGCTCCTGGGATGGGGGATAAGGGTGGGTAAGTAACATCCCTAAAATAGTAGCATGGTAGAAACGTGTGTCTCAGTATGTTTCAGCAGACCCTGCCTATTTCCAGTCACATAGATCAGTTCCATGGTTCTCTTCCCAAACACAGGCCTGTAGCAAAAATATAACTCATTAAATTCCAGCAAAAACTATTGCTGGAAACTCTGCAAAAAACAAACCATTGACATTCTAGAGTTTTATTGTACACGAGAGACTGTTTAATCATGTAAAATGTCCTTGTAAGCAAGCTCCTTGAGGGCAGGGTGGTGATTACAGAATGTCTGTGAATGTTCCTTCATGCCTGTATTTGTAAATGCTTGTTAAATTGAATTTAACTGACGTGTCCATGTAACTTTTTGTTGTTGTTGTTGCTATAATTGAACTATAAATGATAACTTTATGAAAAATGTGATGACAAATAGGCCATTTTTTATGGTTCATTGCATGTGTAGTATACTTTTGCCAAAAATATAAAATTACACACATGTACATTCTTCCTTGTTACCAATTATTTTCAGTGTCTCAAAAATGTATAATATGACATCTACAGTTGTGAGCTCTGGTAGTGTAGTGCCTAAGGCACTTGACTGCTAACCAGAAGGTTCAAACCCACCAGCCACTCCTTGGAAGGAAGGTTGGGCAATCTATTTCCATAATGATACTGCCTTGGAAACCCAAGGAGGGGTGGCTATGAATTGGGTCCAACTTGATGGCACATAACAACAGCCACAACAACAACAGTTGCGATGGTTATCTGGCATCATAAACAGCCTCCATGGCAGTAGATTTTTTTTTAATGTACATATAATTAAATACATTCCACACGTAGGTTTTTCCCTGTAATTTAGGTATAAAATGATAAAGCACTGATGCAGGTTGATTTTCATTTCAGTGGCTTGTGAAGCACCAGTGTTGCCAAGCCTTGACTGATGATTTTGTAATGGTCTCTTAATGATCAAATGCCAGTGAATTGCCATTTCTTGGACTATCTGCACAACCAATGCTCATTCTAATCCTTGTTAACAACAAAGTTAACAACTTCTGATTTTAGTACACACAGAGCATGTGTGCAGGGAGAAATAACATTGCCAGGATACAGTGGACAATATTTTTAGCCTAAACTGTGTGCAAAACAGAAAGACTTTGGGACCACATCCTTATGTATTATCCATACTTTTGAAAATTATTACATTAGTTGTTGGTCAGACTATAGGTAAAATACATAATTGCTCACAATTTGTATGAGGAAAGAATGATTCTTTTCAATTATACCTTGAATTCCTGTGGACACTTACTCAATACAATGTGGTCCTGCAACTGGGTGCCATAGTATGTGTACAGCTCAAAAGTAACTGAAATACTATGTGCTCTCATAGATTCCTTCTTAATGTGCTGATGGGTGTTTAATAGACCTATAGACTTGCAATCTTTTGAAACAGAAAGGAAAGGGATTTCTAAACACTAGAATCCTCCATTGAAGACTGCCTGATCCTGTTCTATTTCAAAGAAAACAACAATAATCCTACTCAAAATATTTATTGAGTGCTTCTACTTGGCAGAAAATGTGTTAGATGGTCCCTGCGTTCTGGTGCTAATTTTTGTATGTAAAATAATGATAATCATTCAAGTAATTGATTTGCTGTCTCAACCTAATTATAATTGTTTTTTTAATTATAATAATCACTGTCCTACCATGAACTGCAATGTGGGAGTTACCTTCATTTATACCCTCACCAAATAGCAAAACTAACAAAAGTCCAACCCAGTGTAAACACAAGGAATTTCATGTTTATTTAAATCCTTTTGGCCTGATTTCCCTTTTTTCCCCCAAACTCATATATGAATCCCAGTCACAGAATTTTAGATTAAAAGGAGAGTTTGAGCTCATCTGGAGTCCCAGGGTGACGCAAACATAATGTGCTCAGCTGCTAACCAAAAGTTTAGAAGCTCCAATCCATCCATAGGCACCACGGGAGAAAGACCTAGTGATCTATTTTAGAAAACTACAGTCATTGAAAACCCTATAGGGTCACATACAGGATCAGAGTTGGCCCCATGGCAACTGGTTTTTAGGCCCTATCTATGTGCCTACCTTGTTTTATGGTGGCTCTAGGAGATCAAGGGAGCTCTGGTAGCATAGTGCCTAAGGCGCTTGACTGCTAACCAGAAGACTGGTGGTTCAAACCCACCAGCCACTCCTCAGAAGGAAGATGGGTCAATCTACATCCATAGTGATACTGCCTCGGAAGCCCAAGGAGGGGTCGCTATGAGTCAGGTCCGACTCAATGGCACATAACAACAACAACAACTAGGAGATCAAATGATTTTCAGAAAAGTATGTAGCTAGCTAGTGGCGGATTAGATTCTGGACCCTTGGAAAATATTTTCATAGCTATTTATATTGTCTTAAATATCACCCTTTTACATGTGATTTTCTTGCATTTATGCATTTGCAGATGTCATTTGTTCTCTGCAGAGTCTTTAGACATAATAACAAGTGGGATTAAGTCTTTTGCCAGGCACAAGTAGTCTGAAGTTCTGAAAAATTTTGAAAGTCACTTTGAAGGGATACAGCCAAACCCAAACCAAACCCAGTGCCATTGAGTTGATTCTGACTCATAGTGACCCTATAGGACAGAGTAGAACTGCCCCATAGAGTTTCCAAAGCTGTAAATAGTTATGAAGCAGACTGCCTCATCTTTCTCCTACAGAGCAGCTGGTGACTTCAAACCTCTGACCTTTTAGTAAGCAGCCATGTGCTTAACCACTGCACTACCAGGGCTCCTGAAAGGATATACAGTCATCATTAATATGCCCTTTGAGCATTTCTTCAGATCATTTATGGTTAAAAGACCTTCACCACAATGATATTTTTTTCCCCCTAGGAAATGTTTATTTGGCTCTTTTATTGCTTTCAAACTGTCCTCATTTAGCAACTGACCTCAGTTCTGTAAAACCCACACAGCTCTCTCAATTTGACTCTGAAAAGAGGAAGTGATAGAAGAATGTGGCTGGCATTGATTATACCCAGTTATAATATTTTCACTCTTTACAGATGCAGGATATATGTGTAGTGCTCTGTCAGTGTTGGGTCTGCCAGTGGAATGATGCCATTTTCTAACGCCAAGAAGAAGGCACAAGACAAAGCATCCTAGCTCAGAATGTTTTCCCTCATCAAACGTTTTCCCTCCAGTTGAGCCAACATGCCCAGTAGTGGAACTTTGGGAATGGCAGACAGGTTGTAGTGTGCAGCATCTTTTATTCCAGTGATCACAGTGAAGTTCGATTTGGTGCTTCTTGTGCTTCATCAGTAACCTCATCCTTCCTCTGCATTGCAGTGTTTGGCAGCTATGCATGGCTTCTTCTTTTTTTTTTTTTTTTTTTCCTATCTCTAGATAAAAGGTAGAGAGAACTTAAAGATGTCATTGCTTATTCAGAGAACTGAAGGCAGTATTGATGAACATGAAGTAAGTCCCTTATGGTCATTTAAAAACAAGTTCTTTTTACATTTTCTAACACATTTTATAATAACTTTAAAATGTTTTTTCAAATGACACTGAATGCATGTAAAATACATTTCTCATATATTTTAATATTTGTCCAAAGCTAAAACATTTAATACCTTCATTGATTAAATCAGGGCTTTGAACCAGTTTGAACTGGTTCAGTCATGGCTGACACAGTGAAATAGAAACACACACAAATTTGTAAAGTGTAGATGATCCAGAAGAATACCTAGAACAAGCAAAATTACAGGTTGGAACTCTGGAATGAGAGACTCTGGAATGAGAAGAGTAATAAACCCTTTCAGGAGCCTGATGCAGGGCACTGGATTATTGCCAGGACTGTGGAGAGCTGACACATGTTCACTGTATGTGCTTGTAGCCATCTTTGAGCTGAAAACAGTTGTTTATGACTCTACCATTCAAGAGATTTGGTTGTTATGCTATGTCTATGCTGCCTTATTTTCTACAAGGGAGATTAAGTTTCTAGCAGAATGTTGACTTGTCATTTTTCCCATTCTGGTTATCATTCTGGTATACCCATATTTTTCAAATTTGGATCCATTTCTGGTTTGACTTCATTGGCCATAGCTGAACTAGGAGTTCCAGCTGGAAGCCCCAGATTAAACATGAAAGTGGTGGATAAAGATATAATTTGCTCCTATGACTTCTATATCTAGATTTCTAGTTCTTGGAGGAAGACGAGGAGCTCTGGTAGCATAGTGCCTAAGGCACTTGACTGCTCACCAGAAGGCTGATGGTTCAAACCCACCAGCCACTCCTCGGAAGGAAGGTTGGGCAATCTATTTCTGTAGTGATACCACCTCAGAAACCCAAGGAGGAGTTGCTATGAGTCGGGTCTGACTTGATGGCACATAACAACAACAACAGAGGAAGAGGGAACTCTTCTTTAGCCTGATTAGATTTTATAACCAGTTTATTGAAAGGAAAACTAATTTATGTTTTGAATGATTAAATTTAAGAAATAGAAGAACATTACCATGTTATATTTTTATTATTAAATTTTAATATAATTGTTATAGCTTTTATGAAAAATGGTAAGTTTTTTTTTTACAGATTCACAGAAGTGTTTCTGTCTTATTTTTTATTTTTAAAGTCTGAATGCTAAATCTCCTTCTACCACTTATGTTGTTAGAGCATTGGCTACTTCATGACTACTTCTTCATTAAGGGTGGTCACATCCTCCTTTTCCTCCTGAGTTAAAGGCCCTTCTTGGTTTTGAGCTTCACATTTCAAGATTTGAGAGTTTTTTGTGTCAGGCAGAGCTGTTCTGTCAGTGACTAACCTCTCCAAAAGCCAACACTACATCCTTGTTGCTTCTAGGATTCACTGCTGTTGTTGTTATGTGCTGTTGAGTTGGACCCGGCTCATAGTGACCCTTCCTTGGGTTTCTGAGGCAGTATCACTATGGAAGTAGATTGCTCCATCTTCCTTCTGAGGAGTGGCTGGTGGGTTTGAACCTCCAGCCTTCTGGTGAGCAGTCAAGTGCCTTAGCCATTATGCTACCAGAGCTCCCCTAGGATTCACTAGTGTCTCCGTATACTAGGGATAGAAATGCTACATTGCCAAGCAGGACAGCAGTGCATATAGTGCAACACGGCCTCAGCTGAGCCCTGGTTCTCTGAGGCTGCTTCTGCAAGTATTCCTCTTGGCTTTGGATCTGAGAAATGGCTGTAGTAGTAGTAATCTATTAAGTTTGGGAACTTAAGAGATTTCAAATTAGCATTTTTATTCGTTGGAAAATTATAAATTTCTCAAGAATTTGGTGCTTTCACAGATTTATTTTAACCAAATATGTAGGTTCATATGATCAAGTAAGAGTGTGTTGCATTTCATACTATATGGATTTTTACTCCTTTGTCACATATGCTGTAATTAAGTCCTATAAATAAATATATTACCTGCATTGCAGACTCAGGTTGGCAGTTGCCTTAAAGACTATGTAGCCACCACTCTACTAGGATCTTCCAGTAAGATGGAGGAATAGGCCGATAAGTGACACAGACCCTTTTCAACAAAGAAAAGAAAAGCCAACTGACAGAGACACAGAAGATAATCCTAGAACCCTGAGCTTTGAAAGGAACTATACAGAAGTGGATTAGGCACCAACAAGTGGAAAAACCTGAACAAAAACAGTGAGTACAGAGACGGTCAGAGCTGCGGACTGTCAGCTACTCTGACGAGACCAACAACCTGAATATTTCCAAGCAGTGTTGGGACCTGAAAATTGACCTAAAGATCAGTCCTGGTCACCAAGACCTGCAGGGACAACTGCTCTGGTGGCCTATGACTAGGAAGGGAAACAGCAAGGAGGGAGACAACCTGAGCTGTGGACTTTCTGCTATCCTGGCAAAATGACACAGCCATTTTGAATGTTTACAAGCAGCAGCCATTTTGGATATTTAAAGTGACCAAGGGTGCAGCCATTTTGAATGTTTACAAGTGGTGGTCATTTTGGATATTTAAAGTGACTGAAAAAGGCAAAGGGGACCAGAACAGATTGAGAAGTCAGCCGAAGGGACCCAGGTGAGGAGAGGGAACCCAGGCCACACCCCACAAGCAGCAAGGCAGGAAGGCAGGGAGAAGACAGAAAAGGCAAAGGGGACCGGAATAGAACGAGGATTCAGTTGCAGGGATCCAGGTAAGGGTGGTTGGAGGGGTCCAACAGCTAAGGGAGACAAACTTGTCTGTCGGTTTGTCCTACTGTGGTGACGTGTTGCTGTGAGTCTTGAGGCTGTGCCACTGGTGTTTCAAACCCAGTGGGATGCAC
>NW_006921638.1:8607602-8646201 GCF_000298275.1 Orycteropus afer afer | reverse complement strand
ATGCATGTGAGAGCTGGACAATGAATAAGGAAGACCAAAGAAGAGTTGATGCTTTTGAGTTGTGGTGCTGGCGAAGAATGCTGAAGGTACCATGAACTGCTAAAAGAACTAACAGATCTGTCCTGGAGGAACTGCAGCCAAGATGCTTCTTGGAAGCGAGGATGGCCAGATGTTGCCTCACCTACTTTGGTCATGTTGTCAGAAGGGACCATTCCTTGGAGAAGGATGTCATGCTTGGTAAGGTGGAGGGTCGACAAAAGAGGGGAAGGCCTTCAACAAGATGGATTGACACGGTGGCTGCGACAGTGGGCTTAAGTATAGCAAGGATCATGAATCTGGGGCGGGATTAGGCGGTGTTTCGTTCTGCTGTGCATGGGGTCGCTATGAATCGGAAACGACTCGATGGCACCTAACAACAACTACTGGGATGAAGAAGCTCTGGTGGCATTATGCCTAAAGCATTTTTGACTGCTAACTGGAAGGTTGGAGGTTCAAACCCACCAGCTGTTTTGCAGAAGGAAGACTGGGCAATCTACTTCTGTAAAGATTTACAGCCTTGGAAACCCAAAAGGAGTTGTTATGGGTCAGAATGGACTCGATGACAGTGAGTTTGGTTTTTTTGGCTACTGGGATGAGCATTCCACACAGTGTTAACTACTCCATAAGTGCTCCATCCATCCAGTATGATCAAACTCTACACACAAGATACTCAAAAAGTGTTGTTAAATGAAAATCATTGTTCTTACCCATAGAAAGAAAACAGTAAAACACATTAATAGATTTATGTGAAGCTTTCCCCCACCCCCATGTGTCCCAATATATATCATAGGAGAGGGGCCTGCTTAAGGCCCCAAGGAGACCTGCTTACCCTTCTAAAGAAAAAAAAAAAAAAAAGATGTTGATTCTTATGTCAGTGAATGGGCACATCATGGCTCACATCTCAGCAGGTTCACTGTGGTTCAGGCTCTGGGTTCACATTGCCAGCTCAGGTCAGCTGTGGCGTGGTTGCACTTGCTCTCTCTCTCTCTCTCTCTTTGTGTCTCTTCATGAGTCCTCTTGGCTGGCTTTGCCCACTTCACTGATGGTCCAGCTGTTAACTGGCAGCTTTAGGACACTCACAACAGCTCTCCAAGCAGAACTTCTCTGCAGACAACATTTACATGGGTTCTCCCACTCCTCTCTTGGTGACCCTTGCACTGGTCTCCCAGGCTTCTGCAGGTGACTCATGCATTGGGTCTCTCAAGTGTTACAGCTCTCAGTTCAGCTGAGGCTTCTGCCTCTGCCCTTTTGGTGAGCCTCCTCAGCCCTGCAGGGACATGTGCTGCCAGCTGGTTTGATCTTGCACTGCCCCTGTTGTTCCACAGCTCTGGTTCTCTGGGCCCAGGAGCTTTCTGCTGCTCCACTGGGTCTCACATCACCTGCTTGGCCCTAAGCTCTACTGTGCTGGTATTTGGCCCTGCTGCTGCCACTCTGTCACTTGGCTCTCTGTGATATTTGGCCCTGGCGCTGCTCCTCTGACTACCATCATTTTTCCTTCAGTGTAATCAATTAGCTCAGTATTACGAGCTAGGCCTTTTCACATGGGTTCAGGATGTTTGCAGTGTGGGGACCCTGTTTCCAAAGGACAGGCTCTGGTTGACCAAGACGTCCCTTGAAACCTCTGTGGGATCACCTGTTTATATAGGAAAGCTCTTTGTTAATTTCACGAGGGGAGTCTTTCCTAGTAGGTTCACAGCCCTGCCAATCCTCTCAGGCAGATTGTAAACCGACCAATCCTCTACCAAACCTAATCCAACCCATTGCCATCAAATCTATCCCATCTCATAGCAACTCTATAGGACAGAGTAGAACTTCCCATAAGGTTTATAAGACTTTACAGAGCAGATTGCACATCTTTCTCCCAGAGAGCGGCTGGTGGGTTTGAACTGCCAACCTTTTGGTTAAGGTGGATTGCAAGCCCAAGGCCAGAAAGGCCACATAAGAGAATTCACTGTACCTAATTAATGCCCTGAGAAGCACTCTTCCTCACCCCAACCTCCCCATTCTACTTCTTACCCTCCACCCACTTACTTTGTTCGTAGACCTGTATTTGTCAAAATTATCTCCTCTCTCTTGCTAAATCCTACTCTCAAGAAAGGACTTAAGCCTAGGGTCATCATATAATTTATCAAGATTGAAGGAGGAGTTTTTAATAATTGCTCTGGGACAACAGACAAACCGGGACTGTCCTGGACCTTGCCGACACTCTATCTGAGAATTGTGCACAATAAGATTGATGGCTGGTGGTATTTAACAAATTTAACTGTGAGCTATTTGCATTTTAATAGGGCTCAAAGCCTTAATTTAAAGAAACAAGTATTCTAATGGTGAAATATCGGCATCAGTTACTAGGTAAGGAAATCATTGGAATCAGAGAATGACTATAAAAATTCTAAAATAAAAATATTTCAGTGAAATACTCTGCCTAAATTTAAGGCTGGCTTTATCTAGTACCTTAATAAGTGTCTCAACCCTTCAATATCTTCAGACTGAGAAAAATAAGTTGGACAATTAGTAATAACAGGATGAACAAGTTACCTATGTATTTTGCCTTTTTGGGAGGGGAAAATCTTCAAAAAAAAGTATTAGTCATTTTGAGGTTGGAAAATATTTGTTAATTTAGTAAAGTTTATGTGCTATCTTTACTGATTGGACCTTCTTTCCAAAATGACAAGCATAAAGTTATGTGTGAATAGAAACATACAAATTTTATCTGTCCAGGGTACTTCTTTTTGCTTTGTATTTTTATCTTGAATTGATTGCTTCTTGTATTTCAGCATTTAAGAACGAGATGGCAGTATTGAGCCTCAGCTCTGACTTGACACTATTTGAAGAAGCTTAAAATTCATCATGAAGAAGTATCACTTTAGCTAAATTCAGTCTCATCTCTTGGGATTTCATTTTCTACCCTTTCCCTCTTTGCAATCCCATGTAAAGAATGAAAGAGTGTTGTCATATATATTAGATGTGTCATACAAAGGTACTATTAAATTACTTATTCTCGTTTCTGGCATATCTAAGAACACTGATTTATGATACACATAGAAACAACTCTCTTCTAAAAGAAAATGAGAGCCAGTTCTAAAATGCAAAAGTATGTTTATAATTTCGGCTATTTTCCTAAGGCTTTGACAGGAAGAATTAGCTTTACATTTCCAGAACACAAAATATTGAGCCACATCTTATGATAAATAAACTGTTCCCTGGGAATAAATTTTTCACCACATCTTTTTTTTTTTTTCTTTTTTTTAAAGGGCAAAATTACTTTTTCCAAGCTGACACCCTGAAAAAAGTTTAGATGATGAGAGGAGTTATTTACTTAGTCTCCGTTCACATCCACTGTTTTGCATGTGTTCCAAGTCTCAAAAGGATGATTCATTTACCTTAGTTCTATGTTGGAAAGAAAATGAGCAACAGTACCCTTTCTCAGTATCGAAAGCAATTTAACACTGCATTTTTAGGTTGTAAACTATAAGAAAAACAGAATGCTGCAACGTAAAGTTGTACTTAAGTTGTTTTTAAAAGTATAGGCCAAGATTAGCAAACTGAGCTGCCATGTCACGGGATCTGAATCTGCATTTGGAATGGCACCCAATACTATAAGTCAAGTTTTGAAAAACTGCCCTGCCATGCTGAAAATATGGAAAAGAAATATTTTAACACATGAGATTACGTGGTTTTCTTTGAAATCTGGGCAATTAAATAGAATACATAAATATGTGTAATTGTTCAGTTTGATTATCATTGATGGTGGGATTTTCTTTCATAGCTTAATTTTTATGGGTTTAAAATTATTATTGAAATGTTATGTGACGAATAATTTATAGATTTAACGAAGCCAGCAAGCCTATTTGGTTTCCATTATAAGTGAAGGACCCAACAACAACATCTTCATTTCATATTGTTCCGATAAATTTAATGACATTATTTTTTTAAAAAACCAAAAGGAAATTTCTTCTCAGCTGGATTCTTTCACTGTAGGTTTTAATCGCAAACTTTGAAAATGAGAACATAGCTATTATTTTTTATTAAAAGGATATGTTCTGGTTAGTTTGGAAAGGTCTGCCTAGTAAAGGCTTCCAATAGTATGTCCATGGATTTAAGATGTAATACTGAAGTTAGAGAAAGTAACATATGCTTTTTTAGTACCAGCCTAAGTGTTGTAAGATTCATACACTGTGATGTATAAACATTATCAGACAGCTCTTATCACTCTGAAAACTCTAACTAAGAGTAGACTAATTAAAGATTAGCTACCCTGGATAGGGTATACTAAACGCAAAAAATCCAAAACTCACTGCCTTTGAATTGGATCTGACTCATAGCAACCCCTCCTTGGGTTTCCAATATCACTATGCAAATAGATTGCCCATCCTTCCTTCTGAAGAGTGGCTGGTGGTTTTGAACTGCCAGCCTTTTGGTTAGTGGTCAGATGCCTTAGGCACTACACCACCAGAGCTCCCTGGGTAGGGTATAGGTGTATATATTCAGACCAAGCTGATCCTAGGAAACAGATGAAAGGGGGAGGTTGTATGTTGTGTGCCATGATACCAGAAGCATGGTGTCTTACACGTAACATGCTTATGGCTTATTTAAATTTTATGACTATCTTGGCTCAATACTTTCATTTATTTTTTTTTTTCATTAGTTCATCCTTTAAAATTTTTTGTATTTTTTTATGTTTTTTTTATCAGAGCAGGATTATTTTGGACATGTGTGATTTTACATGAATAGATATACAATGTGAATTTCTTTCAAGTGTATTTTTATTATATTTATTATTTGTGATTAAATTATTAATGTAGTTTTTAGGTAGAATAAACACTTGAAATCTTTAAATACTTTAACTGAAGTGCTGAATAACATAATTATATTATCTGAAGCACTGGTTGGTTTTCAGCTCAGTTAAAATACTTCCACTTGGTATATATGAAATCTTATACTAGTGTTGTTGTTGTTGTTATGTACCGTCAAGTCGCACCCGACTCATAGTGACCCCTTCTTGGGTTTCCGAGGCAGTATCACTACAGAAGTAGATTGCCCCACCTTCCTTCTGAGGAGTGGCTGTTGGGTTTGAACCGCCAGCCTTCTGGTTAGCAGTCAAGTGCCTTAGCCACTATGCTACCAGAGCTCATACTAGTGTAGAATGAAACAATTGACTAAACATGATGTTTCAGTCATGTGTTAGTTATCTCACCAGTGTTTTGCCTTTTAAATATATTTGAGAGTGAATGCTCTTATCAGTGGAATTTCCTCAGCAGTTTGAACAGATATATCAAAATCAAATATGCTCTCCTAGCCCTAGATAGATTTCTAGGAGGAACAACAAGTGTTAGGAATATGCTGTGCACTTGTGTGGTTAATGTTTGTGCACAAAGTAAATAAGCCCTGGGGGGAGCCTGCAGGATTTTAGAGTCATGCAGTAATGAGATTAAAAACGTATTGAGTTCTCTCTCTTTGCTACCGGTCTTTCTTGTGTCTTTGATGCAGGGGTAGGCCTTATGTGTTTTTGCTGGTGGTGTGTGATCCTTATGGAAAAAAATTTTATTTTCATGTTTATTCATTCATTCATCAAACTCTTCCATGAGCTACTGGTGTGGAGAAGGAGAGCAGAAAAGGGCCCTGTCCTGTTTTTAATACTCTGTGGCATCAGTTCTTGGCAAGCTTTAGTGGGCCCTTGGCAGAGGTGCCCTTCTGGACCTGTGGTTTGTTATGGTGTGTCAAGAGTCACCTCTCTTAGCCAACCTTGTCAGTATATAGCCCAAGGGAAAAGACGCCAGAGAGTCTAGGACACTTAGTCTAAAAGGAACTCCCCTTGATTGAGTGGACAGGGTACATATGTTAGCCAAACACTTGATGATACACTGGTATCTAGCCATCCCACATTTGAAGCAGGGTATTATTCTGAATAGAAACATCACTATTTCAGTCTCCTTGTATCTGGAACAATTGTTATCTTTGGCTGAAGTGTCTATTGTGTCTAGATATGTACCTAATAAGAATCACATGGCATAAAGAATCACATGGTGCCTAAAATGTCTCAGAATACAATGGAAACTTGATTTGAATACAAAGGAGAAAACATCAAGATTCACCTTTTATGAAAAACAAAAGTGAAAATCAACAATAACCCCAATAAAATGACATTCTTGTCAAGTTGTCGCATACTTCCTCACAGCTACTTCCTCTTATATGCTGCTGATTAGAGTGAAAGTCTATGGCATACTGATAATGTAAAATTAAACATATTGTTTGCTCACTCTTAAAAATAGCATGTTTTATTAGAACAACCTCTGGGGACCATTAAAGAAAAGGATTTAAGTATTGTGCAGCAACAAATAATAGTGACTAGTAAGATTGAATGTGTTTAACCTTCGAAGTTTCTAATATATTTGTTCTATTTAGAAAACTCATTTAATTGTTTCCATCTCTTAAATATGTCTAGTGAATTAAAGTTTTAGTTGCTGTACAAATAAATTGGTACTAGTTGCATTGCTTTCTTTCTAACATCATTTCAAATGAGGGCTTAATGTGGTTTGAACATTTGGCCAGAATAGTCATCCTACTTTTTGTCTGAGAGTGGTTGATTACATCTATCTTTTCCAGTTTACAGATGCCAGTATATTCAGGGGAATGCAAACCTAATCCTGAGACCATTTGTCATTACATGTTGATTGTAGCTCTATGTTTTATTATGATACGTAGGAGGAAAAGCAAACAATTAAAATCTGAAGAAAAATGGAATGTCAGGGCATGCAAAACATTTTTATTACATCACAATGTTTAGCCTACTTTTTGCTACCACTTTTAATGCTTAATTCATTAATATATTTATAAATAAGTTTTCAAGACTCAAAAATAGTTTTCAAACATCTTAGCAGAAAATATTCAAGCAAGCATTAGATATATAAAATGGAGAAGTTTTGCATTATTATTCCAAGGTGTAAGTTTTAATAATTGTATATGTTGTTGTTGTTTGCCGTCGAGTCGGCCCCGACTCATAGCGACCCCTCCTTGTGTTTCCGAGTCAGTATCACTACGGAAGTAGAATTGCCCAACCTTCCTTCCGAGGAGTGGCTGGTGGGTTTGAACCGCCAGCCTTCTGGTTAGCAGTCAAGTGCCTTAGGCACTATGCTACCAGAGCTCCTAATTGTATATAGTATTCTCCAAATAACTAGATAAAACATTGAGGAGAAAAAGCAATTCCACTGATAAAATAAAGTACAGTTGTCTTGTGCCTACATATGTTCTGTGTGACTGTGGTCTGTTCTTATCCAGTTTGTGTACACAGTCTTCATAATCTACTGTATCACTATCTTATTGCCATGAGGGAAAGAATCAAGGAGTAAAGAGACTAGAAATATTTCATATTTGGTCAGTTCCACACTAAGTCCATTCCTCTAAACAAATTGGCATTGTTTGTGAGATGGTAAAGACAGATTTACTTTTAAGCTCCATGTGATAGGAAGCTAGCAAACAGCCATAACTAACCTGTGACTATGGCAAATGATTTCAGCCTCCTCCTGAAAATCTTTTTGGCCAGTTGAAATCTAACCTACTTAAAGTGACTATTACTTTATGAAGTTTTCATAGTGTGACTTGACACCGTAAGAACTGAGGTAGGGTCAAGACTTCCTGGGGCTTTTAACCTCCCTAACATAAGCAGCCCTGATGGTGCAATGTTTAAGAGCTCAGATGCAAACTGAAAAGTTAGTGATTCTGTGGGAGAAAGAACTGGTGATCAATTCCTCCTGAAGATTACAGCATGGAAAACTCTATGGGATGGTTTACTTTGTCACATGGGGGTCGCTACAAATTGAAATTGACTAGAAGCATGCAGTAACAATGTAGAGCAAAGAGATACTTATTGAATGGTGTCTATTTGTATATCTTTCTTTGCTTCTATTTTTAAGTCATTAGTAAGATAGAAGAGCTCTGGTAGCATAGTGGCTAAGGCACTTGACTGCGAACCAGAAGGCTGGCGGTTCAAACCCACCAGCCACTCCTCGGAAGGAAGGTTGGGCAATCCTACTTCCGTAGTGATACTGCCTCGGAAACCCAAGGAGGGGTCGCTATGAGTCAGGGCTGACTCGACGGCACATAACAACAACAACAACATATAAAAATGAAACTCACATACATTGGCTCAATAAAGAGGGCATATAGGAGCTTCTGTTCTGTAAAGTAAAGGAATCCAAGTTACTTCTATTTTTCCTTTTTCTCCCTAAAATATGATCCCCCTCTGCATAGTAAAAACTGGATTAGCACCACTACATCTTCATTCCAGCTTATATTGTTGGTGGAGGTTGGTTATAACACCAGGAGGGAATCAACTTCACTTAGTTAACTGAAAATCATAAATATTGCTTCCTTTTATATCCTATTGACTGGGTCTTAGCCACATGGCTACATGTAGGTGCAAAGGACTCTGGGAAATGTAGTTTGGAGATATGTATCAGCTGAAAGCAATTGGTAAAGGTGGAGTATTCTATTACTAAAGGGAAAGACAAGGAGAATGGATATTGGAGGACATTTAGTAGTCTCTGCCAAAGACCTCTAATGAAAACTTCTGATTTTCTTTAATTCCTCTCCCCTTTTCTCTTCCTTCTCTCACTTCATCTTAGCCTTCTTTGCTATTGCTTCCTCTACAGTCTTTCATACTACAGAAAGACAATGCTAATATTTAACCCAAATAACTAGCATTCACCAGTGGCCTGTGCATTACAAAGTAGCCTACAGTAGTTCTTTGGCCTTTTAAATCTTAAATTTTTAATTCTATAGAATATTTTTCCTTGACACATTTAATTCATTTTGGAGGAGGGTGAAGTATAGGAAAGGAGAGTTGGAAAGGAGGGAGGGAAAAAAGAAAGAAAAATGAAAACACAGTTTTATGAAGGAAGGGATTTTTGTTTGTTTTATTCATAGCTCTATCTCTAAAACCGAGAATATTGCCTGGCTCTTTGGTGGTGGCCAATAGTACTTGTTAAATTAATGAATGAATAGTATTTGAGTTTCCCATCTCACTATTTGTCCTCAAGTTTGTTTTTACCTCCAGCTCATCCAATATACTGGTTTTTCTTTAGAAAATTCTTTCTTGAATTCAAAATAGTGGACTACCTGTAAATTCAGCTTGGTATTGACTCAATCTGCCTAGTAATAATAGGTTTATTTTTATTTTTATTTGGATTTTTTCCTTTGAATAAAATTTGTTGTTTTTCTAAGGGATGTTTGACATAGAATTATTATGTACATAAAAGAGAAAATGTTCATCAGGCAACCTATACCTTAAGCATTAATTTGACTATCCTTTGAAGGAGAGTGAACTGGTACAGACATTTATTACCAGAAAGTTCTTTCCAATTGGCTTTATTTTTTTACTTTGTTGGTTTTTCAATCAGAAGTGAGTGATAATAAGAGAAAAGAGTTCTCCAAAGCAAAGCCCCCAGGAGCCAGAATCTAGAACCACTTAGAGATGGCCATATCAAGTTCTCTCTTACACCCTTTTCCTGAGCCTCATACAGCTTAGTATCAGTCTTTGAAATTGAATTTATGCTTTATTTATTCTCTTTCCCATCTATATGGAATCACAGAAATTATTTTAGAGATTCTAATGCTTAGTGGTTTGCAGTCTGGATTGGGGTAAGGGGACAGGACTTAATCCTTCAAAGTCAGGATTCCGGAAGAATAATGAAACATTGCAGGGTCCCATGCCATCCTCATAGTCACTGCCATGCTTGAATCCATCATCGTAGCTATGGTGTCAATCCATCTTGCTGAGGGTCTTCCCCTTTTTCACTGACCCTCCACTTTACTTCTCCAGGGATTGGTCCCTTCTGACAACATGAACAAAGTATGAGAGAGGGATGAAGTCTGGCCATTGTTGCTTCTGAGGACCATGTCGGGAGCTCTGGTGGCTTAGTGCCTAAGGCACTTGACTGCTAACCAGAAGCCTGGCGGTTCAAACCCACCAGCCACTCCTTGGAAGGAAGGTTGGACGATCTACTTCCATAGTGATACCACCTCGGAAACCCAAGGAGGGGTCGCTATGAGTCGGGTCTGACTTGACAGCACATAGTAACAATGACAATAAGGACCATGTCAGGTGCACTTCCTCCAAGATGGATTTGCTCGTTCTTCTAGTAGTCGGTGGTACATTCAGTATTCTTTGCCAACACCACAACTCAAATGTATCAGTTCTTCTGTGGAGTCACTGTTTAGCTGTAAACTTTTGTGAATCAGAGTTATCATTCTAACAATATACAGTTAGTTTACAAACCTTTAGTGGAACCCATCTTCTTTATCTTGTAGATGAAGATACTGAGGCTTAAAGAAAAGAAGTAATTTTTCAAAAGTTTCAAAAACAGAGCCAGGTCTAGAGTTCACCTCTTGTTCTGGTTACGTAGTGCTGCTCTGACAAGAATATGCCACAAATGGGATGGCTTTAACAAACAGGAGTTTATTCTCACAATTTGGAGCTTTTAAGTCTGAGTTCAAAGTGCTAGGCTTTAGGGGTTGGATGAAAATCTCCCAACCTTGGGCTTCAGCTCTGCCTCCTGTTCCTGGCCCACTGAAGCTGGAGGCTTTTCTTCGCTCAGCTGCTGGCTGCTGATGCTGACAAACTCAAGGTCAACAAGTAACAAGCACAGTTCTGATATTACCAAACTACACAGCAGGCCATCAACTTAAGTCCATTGAAAGTCCCAAGATGGGCAGAGTATGGCAGGCTGCTGAACAATGACTTGGCTACATGCAGGGTTCAAACATGCCATAAGCTAGAGACCATCCCCAAAGCTGTTTCTTATATATGAGAAGCAGACCACATACCCAAAGTAGCTACTCAGCTGCTCCAATAGATTCCACCATGGAGTTAACTACCAATCGCACCATGGGGAATAACTATATTCAGCTGCCAAGCCACTCAACCAGGTCCAGCCAAGTTGACACACAAACTTAATCACCACACTCCCCTTATTCCAGGGCTAGATAGCTTCCCACTACATGATATACTCACTTGCATCAATAGTATCTTTACATCAGTGAGGTGTTGTTCTTTTTTCTTTTTTAATGAGTAATTTTCTTTTTATAACTATCCAGTGAGATTTATTATAAAATAGGAAATCAAACAAGTCTTCCAATAGTGTATAGTAATGTACAAACCAAGTAACATTTAAGATAAATGCTGGCTCAGACTGTTTCTCTATTGTGGATATAATTAGATTATTTCAATCATTGATAAGCAGTCGTCTAGGAGTGAATGATTTTCAACGCTGTGGATTTAACTGACAGTGATTGAGTGGAGTGATGATGGGGATCCCTTAGATAACTGAATCATGGTGCGGGGAGGTTTTGTGGGTGGAGCTGACCCTGGCTTGGCATAAGGAGGTAGTGGCATGGAAGGATATGGGCTAGGAGTGACCCCAGCACCCTCTCTTCTTTCTCTAGCCAAGCAGAAAGTGCCTTCATTGTCTTCATCATAACTTCTCTGCACATGTTATTTTTGTTCTGAGAAATCAGAGATAAGATTCCTTCATGTGAAGACCCTCTGTATTCTGTATTTCAAGCGGATGTGCTAAATGTCCACTCCAGAATGGAATGACACTCATTTGTTCTCTGCAAGCCCATTAGGTAATTTTGGAAAATGTGAAAGTTACCTTCATCCTGCTACTTAAAATCTTATTTTGCATTCAATAATGTAGCAAGTGCTTTGGGAATAGTTTTCTGGCTAACTAATACCTTTACAAAACAATGTAACCTCTTAACACAAAACATAAGTAATAGAAGTTCAGAGGAAATGAGCTCTTGGACTCCCTGGAGCATGATTAGAAAGTCAAAAGTAGTGTTCACAAACTATTGTTTTACAGCCATTACACAATATTTTTTTTTCCCACAAGTATGAAAATGTTCTTCATGGAAAGCACAGGCCAGCTTAAAGTCAGGAATTCTGATTCTTGAAATGGTATGATATTGTAAAGAATAATCATAACATTTTAATAATTAGTAGTAGTTTTTTAAAATAATATTTCATTGTATTTTCAGTAAAGATTCACACAGCAGTTTGGTTTCCCATTCACCAATTTCTGCACAAGTTGTTCAGTTCTTCACAATGTGTGAACATCCACATTATTTCGGTACTGATTATCCCATTTTCCTTAACCCAGTTTGTCTGCCCCCTTGTATTCTCATCTTTGTTTTAAACCAATTGTTGCCTATTTCCTCTAATATAGAGAATTATTATATACATGTAAGCTATAAATTGGTTTTAAACATCTGACTCATAGCAACCCCTACTTGGGTTTCAAGGTGGTATCACTATGGAAGTAGATTGCCCAACCTTCCCTCTGAGGAGTGGCTGTGGCTTTGAAACTCCAGCCTTCTGGTTATCAGTCAAATGCCTTAGGCAGTACTCTACCTGAGCTCCTGTTTAAAACATACAGGGTTATTAATCTTCACATGTTTAGTTCCCTTTTTTATTTTCCTTCATGAAGACCTCAAATTAGCTACAGAAAAGAGTTAGTCAACTATATGGTAATTTTACAACATAAAACAATTCCTTTTTTTTTTTTTAAACCTAATTTCCTTCTGTTTGACCAGGGATTTATTGCTTAATTGAAGCAGGGTTATTTCTTTATAACACCACTGTCTATCAGTTTGTCCTACTGTGGTGGCTGGCATACTGCTGTAAGTCTGGAAGCTATGCCACCAGTATTTCAAATACCAGCAGGGTCACCCAAGTTGGACAGGTTTCAGTAGAGCTTCCAGACTAAGATAGACTGAGAAGAAGAATGAGGCATGTGTCCCACTCCAGCACAAAATGGAATCATTCACACAATCATAATCTCTGTTCTTATCTCAATCTGAAACATTTATTAGGCATTCTGTTCATATGATATATTGTTACATTTTCTAAAACACTGACTATCATGGGGATCAACTAATGAAAACTTTACATTTTTTCAGGCAAGGGAACTGTGCCCCAAACTTTACTGTTGCAAAGTGTGATAGAATTTAAGGAAAAAATGAACACAATGAAAATATTTAGGTTTCTTCCTTTACTTTCAGTTAAAGAGATAAGTGCTTTTTGTGAGATGATAAATTACAAGAAGAGTAAAGAAAGTGATTATAGAGAAATTGCCAGTATAATTTCACAAGCTAGAGTGGGTGGGGTGGTTAGAGGTCAGGGAATGTTGTTGTTGTTGTTGTTGGGTGCTGTCGAATCATCTCTGACCTCATGTACAGCAAAAAGAAACACTGCCCAGTCCTGTGTCAGCCCCACAATCCTTGCTATACCTGAGCCTATCGTTGGAGCCACAGTGTCAATCCATCTCATGGAGGGCCTTCCCCTTTTTCATTGTCCCTCCACCCTACCAAGCATGACATCCTTCTCCAGGGAATGGTCCCTTCTGACAACATGACCAAAGTAGGTGAGACAAAGTCTGGCCATTTTCGCTTCCAAGGAGCATTCCAGCTGCACCTTTTCCAGGACATATTCATTAGTTCTTTTAGTAGTCTATGGTACTTTCAGCATTCTTTGCCAGCACCACAACTCAAAAGCATCGACTCTTTGGTCTTCCTTTTTCATTGTCCACCTCTCACATGTATATGAGGCGATTGAAAATACCATGGCTTGCATCAAGCACACCTTAGTCTTCAAGGAAATATTTTTGCTCTTCAGCACTTGAAAGAGGTCCTTTGCAAACAATTTACCCAATGCTGTATTGACGTCTGATATCTTGACTGGTGTTCCCATTGGTGTTGATTATAGAACCAAGTGATATGAAGTCCTTGACAACTTCCATCTTTTCTCCCTTTATCATGATGCTGCTTATTGGTCCCATTGTGAGGATTTTTTTTTTTTTTAATTGAGGTATGATCCATACTGCAGACTGTAGTCTTCATTCTTTACCAGTAAGTGTCTCAAGTCGTCCTCACTTTCAGTGAGCAAAGTTGTGTCGTCTACATAATGCAGATTGTTAATGAGGCTTCCTCCAATCCTGATGCCACATTCTTCTTCATATAGTCCAGCTTCTTGGATTATTTGTTCAGCATACAGATTGAATAAGTATGGTGAAAGGATATAACCATGACACATTCCCTTCTTGATTTTAAACCATTCAGTGTCCCCTTGTTTTGTTCACACGACAACCTCCTGGTCTATGTACAAGTTCCTCATGAGCACAATTAAGTGTTCTGGAATTCTCATTCTTCTCAGTGTTATCCATAATTTTTTATAAGCCATATAATCAAATGCTTTTGCATAGTCAATAAAACACAAGTAAACATCTTTCTGGTATTCTTTGCATTGAGCCAAGATCCATCTAACATCAGCAATGATATCCCTTGTTTCACATGCATTTCTGGAAGTTCTCTGTCAATATACTGCTGCAACCTTTTTGAATTACCTTCAGTAAAATTTTACTTGCATGCAACATTAATGATATTGTTCAATAATTTCCACATTCTGTGGGATCACCTTTCTTTGGAATGGGTACAAATATGGATCTCTTCTAGTCAGTTGGCCAGGTAGTTAGTTGTCTTCCAAATCTATTGGCATAGCCGACTCAGTGCCTCCAGTGTGGCATCCATTTGTTGAAACATCTCAATGGGTATCCTATCAATTCCTTGCAGCCTTTTTTTTTCTTTTTTTGCCACTTCCTTCAGTGCAGCTTCGACTTCTTCCTTGAATACCATTGGTTCTTGATCATATGCCACCTTCTGAAATGGATGAACACCAACCAATTCTTTTTGGTACAGTACCTCTGTGTATTCTTTCCATCTTCCTTTGATGTTTCCTGCATCATTCAATATATTGCCCATTGAATCTTTTTGTATTGCAACTCAAGGCTTAAATTTTTCTTCAGTTCTTTCAGCTTGAGAAATGGCAAGCATGTTCTTCCCTTTTGGCTTTCCAACTTCATGTCTTTGCACATTTCATTATAATAATTGACTTTGTCTTCTTGAGCTGCTCTTTGAAATCTTCTGTTTAACTCTTTTCTCTTGTCATTTCTTCCATTTGCTTTAGCTACTGTCTGTTCAAGGGCAAGTTTCAGAGTCTCTTCTGACATCTCTTTTGGTCTTCCTTTCCTATCTTTTTAATGACCTTTTGTTTTCTTCGTGGATGATGTTCTTGATGTCATCCCACAGTTGCTCTGGTTTTCAGCCATTGGTGTTCAGTGAGTCAAATCTATTCTTTAGATGGTCTCTAAATTCAGGTGGGATATAATCAAGATCATATTTTGGCTCTTGTGGACTTCTTTCAATTGTCTTCAGCTTCAACTTGAACTTGTATATGAGCAGTTGATGGTCTGTTACACAATCAGCTCCTGACCTTGTTTTGGCTGAAGATGTTGAGCTTCTCCATCACCTCTTGCCACAGATGTAGTCAGTATGATTCCTGTGTACTCCATTAGGTGAAGTCCACATGTATAGCCTCTGTTTATGTTGTTGCAAAAAGGTATTTGCGATGAATAAGCTGTTGGTCTTGCAAAATTCTATCATGCTATCTCCAGCGTTATTTTTATCTCCAAGGCCAAATTTTCCAACTACCAGTGATGATTCTTTGTTTCCAACTTTTAAATTCCATTTACCAGTGATAATCAGTACATCTTGATTACATATTTGGTCAATTTCAGACTGCAGAAGTTGATAAAAATCTTCAGTTTCCTCTTTCACTTTGGTGGTTGGTGTGTAAATTTGCATAATAGTAGTATTAACTGACTTTCCTTGTAGGCGTATGGATATTACTCTATCACTGACAGCACTGTAGTTCAGGATAGATCTTGAAACATTCTTTGTGACAATGAATGCCATGACATTCCTCTTCAGTTTGTCATTCCTGACATAGTAGATCATATGGCTATCTGAATCAAAATGGCTGAAACCAGTCCATTTCAGTTCACTAATGCCTAAGATATCAATGTTTATGTGTTCCATTTCATTTTTGACAACTTCCAATTTTACTAGATTCATGCTTCACACATTCCATGTTCCAATTATTATTGAATGGATGTTTGCAGCTGTTTCTTCTCATATTGAGTTTTGCCACTTCAGCAAATGGAGGTCCTGAAAGCTTTATCCATATCATTAAGGTAGGCTCTAATTTTATGAGGCAGCTCTTTCCCAGTCGTATTTTGAGTGCCTCTGACCTGAGGGGCTCATCTTCTGGCACTGTGTCAGACAGTGTTTCAGGCCTATTCATAAAATTTTCCAGCAATACATCAGACAGCATTTCACTACTATTCATAAGATTTTCACTTGCCAGTCTTGCTAGTTCTTTGAGAAGTGGATGGCCTCTTCCTTCTTCCGAGTTTGTCTCAGTTTAGAAGCTCCAGCAAAACTGGTCCACCATGGGCACCCCTGCTGGCACAGCCTCCAGCCTCATAGCAACATGCAAGCTGCCACAGTACAACAGACCAACAGACAAGTTCATCTCCCTTAGCTGTTCCAACAGCTCCACTCACTTCCTAGGCTTGCCCTTACCTGTTCTGGCCTCTGGCCCTGTCTGCCACTGGGGGCTCTCCCCCACCTGCCTTACCTGCTCCGGCCATGGGCAGGGAGTAGGAAGTAAAAAACAGAAGATCCAAAAAAATAACAATATACTGTAATTCTTTATCTATTTTAGATGTCGTTTCTTCCCTTGTTTTTTGAATATCCAGAGAGAAAAACTGAAAGACAAAGGGGTTGAAGGGTAGAGTTTGACTCAAGAAAAAACCCAAAAACACAAAGCAAAAACAGAGGACAGCCAGGTATACTCTCATGTTAGAACTCACAACTTTTAATTCCCAAAATGTAGGTGATTTTCCTCAATATCAACTCATTGCTCTAGTAGGAAGATGCTAATATACTTTTCTTTTGTAAAATGAATCTGTAGCTTTTCTTTCTGATGTACTTATCAGTACTAGTCTTTTTAGCAGTATTTTAATAACAAAGCAGTTTCTTCTTTTTATTCTGCTCATTTTTCTTAAATGGAAATAATGACAAGCATAAAGTGGATCTTATATAATGAATTTAGCAAAGCTTTCTTTTCAAGTCTCTTGGCGTAATTTCTGGTTCAGTAATAATGGTTAGGAGTGACTGTGGTAGTTCAGTTTGTGTGTCAACTTGGCTGGACCTGGTTGAGTGGCTGGGCAGCTGGATTAGTATTCCCCATGATGAGACTGGCAATCCACTCCATGTGGAATCTGCTGTGAGCAGCTGGGTAGCTGCCCTAGGGATGTGGTCTGCTTCCTGTATATAAGGAGAAGCCTTGGGGAATGGTCTCTAGCTTATAGCATGCTTGGACCCTGCGTGTAGCCGTGTCATTGTTCAGCAGCCTGCCATGTTCTGCTCGACCTTGGGACTTACAAGGGACTTGAATTAATGGCCTGCCGTGTGGCTTCGTAACATCGGGACGGTGCCATTTTATTTTTTGATCTTGGTCTTGTCAGCCTCAGCAGCCAGTAGCTGCCTGAGTGAAGATATGCCTCTAGTTCAGTGGGCCGGGAGCAAGAGGCAGAGCTGAAGCCCAAAGTCAAGGGGCTTTCATCCATCCCCTAGAGCCTGGCACTTTGAACTTGGACTTAAAGCCTCCAAATTATAAGAATAAACTCCTGTTTGTTAAGGCCATCCCATTTGTGGTATATTCTTATAGGTAACCAGAACAGTGACATAATGATTTGTTTGTTTGTACTCTATCCTGACACCACAAATGATTGTTTTGTAAGAATAAAAAAGTCATTACATATTCATGGGCAATGAGTGTGTTAACTAATGTGAAACACCTGAGTATGCTGCAATTGGTGAGAGCTCAGTAGTTGACGTAGTTCCTTATAAAATGATTTTACATTTGTAACATTTCAAAATACTGTATATTTATATCTAATATATTAAGGAGCCCTGGTGGTGCAGTGGTTAAGCACTTAGCTGCTCTAGCCACTGCACAAGAGAAAGATGTGGCAGTCTTCAGTAAAGATTTACACCCTTGGAAAACTTGTGGTAAAGTTCTCACTTCTGCAGGGTTTCTGTGAGTCAGCATTGACTTGATGGCAATGGTTTTTTGAAGGAGCCTTGGTGGTGGTGTAGTGCCTAAGGAATTTGACTGCTAACCAGAAGGCTGGTGGTTTAAACCCACCAGCCACTCCTGGGAAGAAAAACTGGGCAATCTACTTCCATAGGGATACTGCCTTGGAAACCCAAAGAGGGGTTGCTATGAGTCAGAACCAACTTGATGGCAGTGAGTTTGGTTTTAGTTTTGGTTGCACAGTGTTTAAAGCACTGGGCTACTAACAAAAAAAGTTGGTGATTTGGGATGGCCGCTCCATGGGAGAGAGATGTGGCAGTCTGCTTCTGTAAAGACTTACAGCCTTGGAAACTTATGGGACAGTTCTACTTTGTCCTATAGGGTCACTATGAATTGAAGTCAACCTGATTGCAATGAGTTGGGTTTGGTTTGGTATATGTCATTAGTTGCTTTCAAGTTGGTTCTCAATTCACGGTGACCCATGAAAAATGGAACAAAACACTTCCTGGCCCTGTGCCAACTCCATGATGGGAACATTATGTTCCTATAGGGTTTTCATTGGCTGATTGTCAGAAGCAGATCACCAGGCTTTTCTTCTAAGGGTCATCAGGGTGGACTGCAACCACCAACGTTTTAATTAGCAACTAAGCCTGTCAACCATTTGCACCACCCGGGGACTCTGAACCACCATATATACTTGTATGTGATATACCACAATAATATCATCTTGTGACAAAGATTTACATTTTAGCGTTTCCATTTTACAGATGGGAAAATTATGGATAACAAAGCTTAAGGGCCTTGCTTTTATGGTAAAATAGAACCTCTCAAATGGGTTGACCCTACAATAAACTGGGACACTGTTGAGATACTGTTAATAATTACACTATCAATAATTTAACAGGCATTAGCTGGGACAGTCCCAATGAAACTAGGACCTATTTTTGTTCTTACTAGAACACACAATTCATTCTCACATATTTCCATTTCTCTGTGATTCTCAAACTTTGATTCTCCTGTTCTGTTATTAAGTATATACAAATGCATGTAATAGTTATAGGAGAGGGAATGGCTGGGTTTAAGTACTGGATTCTTCATTTATTAGCTGTGAGCTCTTGGGTAAGTTACTTAACTTCTCTGTGCTTCAGTTTCCTAGTTGAATGTAATAATAATAATATTACCTCCATTATAGGGCTATTATAAAGATTGAATGAGTAAAACACTTGGAAATTCCTAGCATTTTGTAGGCACTATGTGCACTAGGTAAATAAAATATGAATATGGACCCTGAAAATGGACTTTTTTTTTTTTCTGGAAAAAGTTAAAAACCACATAACTAAGAATATTCTTTTTATGCCAAGAACACTTTACTGAATCATTTCTTGGAAAATTGTCTACTTTTTTGGCATACTTTTAATATCTAAACCTGAAATTACTATTACCTTTGCTAGTGCTAAGGAGCTCTGGTGTGTAGTGGTTAAAGCATTGGGCTGCTAACCAAAAATTGGTGGTTTGAACTCACCAGCTGCTCTGCAGGAGACAGATGAGGCAGTCTGTTTCTATAAAGATTTACATCCTTGGATACCCTATGGAAGTTGCTATGAGTAGGAATTGACTCAATGGCCGTGGGTTTGGTTTGGTTTGGTTTTGGTTGCTAGTGCTATGGAGTCACACAATTTTATCATTGTCTTAGTAGGTAGCGTTATTAGCATGTGCATGGTAAAGACAGCATTAGCAAGCTAATTTTCATCTTCAAGCATTCTGACTTTGTGATGAAATGGTAGACTTCATAATAATCTACCATTTTCTGAATTTTACTAATAGAATTCTACTAATTCTATTCTATTGTACTAATAGAATTTTATGTCTTTCTTTATAAGTGATGTGTATTAGAAAGATGTGGCAGTCTGCTTTTGTAAAGATTATAGCCATGGAAACCCTATGAGGTGGTTCTTCTCTGTCCCTGGGGCAATTCTACTTTGTCCTATAGGGTCACTATGAGTTGGAATTGACTTGATGGCAGTTGGTTTGGTTTTTGGGTTTAACCTTGATTTAATTCCACACTGACCCTCCTCTTTTTTTCCTTAAAATTAAAAATAAGATAAAAATGTAGTCTAAAATGTGATAGTTAGAGAAGATAATTTCCGTAGTTTGCATTGTGGTGATTTGGCCCTGAGAAAAATTGCCTGCCCCTTTGATCCCACTAGGACTTTGGGCTTCTGTTCCATATTTGGTATTGGACACTGTATTGCTTTTTAGCCCTTTGGTTTACGTCTCTTTAGTCAGGCCACCTCTGACTAAAGTCATAGCTGCTTTGATGTCTAATACACCAAGATATATATGTGTGTGTGTGTGCGTGTGTGTGTATTTTCCAGTGTATGGATGATTCCAGATCCAACTCTTTCCTAAGCCTCAGGGTTTGATTTCCTTTTCTATTTTCAACCCACTGTCAATGTCCTTAAGGAGCTCTGGTTGTATAATGCCTAAGGCATTTGACTGCCAACCAGAAGGGTGGCTGTTCAAGCTCACCAGCCACTCTGCAGAAGAAAGATGGGACAGACTACTTCCGCAAAGATTTACTGCCTCAGAAATCTAATGGAGGTCGCTATGAGTCAGAATCGACTTGATTGCAGTGAGTTTGGTGTTTAGTTTTTTTTTGTCAATGTCCTTGGCCTTATTACTTACTTACCTTGACCTTCATATAAAAGTCCTTATTTAGAGTGAAGAGCTAGGTGCCACCCATGCTATTCATTCATTTTGACTTGCTCATTTTCTTTTCTAGTTTTCAGAATATTGTGTTCCAGACCAAATATTTAAAAATCCTCAATTTTAAGGAGTATTCTGGCTGTGCTTCTTCCAAGACAGGTTTGTTCTGTTCATAGTCTGTGGTATATTCAGTATTCTTCACCAACACCACAATTCAAATGCACCAGTTCTTCTTCCATCTTCCTAATTCATTGTGCAGCTTTTACACACACACATGAGGTGACAGAAAATATCATGGCTTGGGTCAAGAGTTTCTTAGTCCTCAAAGGGACATCTTTGCTTTATAACACTTTAAAGAAGTCTTTTGCAGAAGATTTTCCCAATGCCATGCTTAATTTCATTTCTTGATTGCTGACTCCATGGGCATTGATTATGGATCCAAGTAAAATGAAATCTTTGACAACTTCAATATTTTCACCATTTATCATGATGTTGGTTATTGGTCCACATGTGAAGATTTTTGTTTTCTTTATGTTGAGGTGTGTGTGCAGTAAATTACTTAATATGGCCCGTCTAGTCATGGTCTTTGTGACTCCCATCAGATGACTGGGTGGTACTATACAAATGTGAGGTGCTTGTGGCCTGCCAAGGGGATTTCATAGCATGTTAATAATGCAAATAAGATACATGGGATGCTTGTAGGGGTGGGACCATACAAATATGGTATATAGAACCCTAATGTGGGGATTGGTCAGTTTTGCTATCCTGCTAGTCTCAAAATGGGCCATCCTAGAGGGGGGAAGTGGGGCTCTCACTACCATCAAGAAAGAAGAGCCAAGAGTGGAGTGCATTCCGTAGATCAAGATCTCTGTACTGATCCTCTTTGCTCTAGGAAACGAGAGTGTGATACCAGAGATGGCAAGAAGCAGCAGCTGAGAAATTACGGCCACTGAGGCAACAGAAAAAAAAGACTGACACAAGACAGAGGGTGGTCTTCCCAGCCCAAACAGCAAGAAAGCTGAATGCCTTTGGGGAGGAGGCTTGCTGGTGGAGTGGAGTGCCTCTCTAGGCACTTACTGGCAGAGCTAAAAGAGCTTTGTAACACTTGGCCCAAGCAGGATGAAGCCAAGGCCAGAGAGAAGGATGCCTGTGGCACAGTTGAGACGAGGCTATCCTGATTGAAGAATTGTATTCTGAGCTTTCCTGAACCTGAATTGTAACCTGTTACTTCCCTAATAATCTCCATCATCATGAGGATTGTCTGGGAGTTTTGTGTGGCCATTGCAATGAATTATTGAACCCAGCAGAGAAGTTGAGAGTGCTGTTGGGAGGGGTGATTGGTTTCAGAATTGGCAAGAAGGTTGGAGGGTGGTGGCATGTCTTTCACAGGAATCAGCCTTAGGCTGTTGACCTTGATCCTTCTTCCATCTTGTGAAGTTAGAGGAGGTCAGACACCTCAACCACACACTTTTTGGAGTTGGCCCTTACAAGGAATCATTGAAACTAGCAGAGAAGTAGAAAGTGCTGTGCTAGGAACAGTTGGTATTAGAGTTGGTAAAAAGGGTGGAGACGTGTCAGCTTCACCTCATAGGAATCAGCCTTGGGCTGTTGATCTTGATCCTTCTCCCCTCCATGCCCTTATGAAGTTAGAGGAGGTTAGACATCACCTTTCATGTGGTTTTTGCAAGATATAATTCATAATGAAGGCTGTAGCCTTTGATTTTCACCAGTAAGTTTATCAAGTCCTCTTTGCTTTCAGTAGGCAAGGTTGTGTCATCTGCATATCACAGGTAGTTAATGAGTCTTCCCCCTATCCTGATTCCATATTCTTCTTCATTTAGTCCAGCTTCTCAGATTGAATAAATGTGGTGAAAAGATACAACCCTGACATGTACCTTTCCTTATTTTAAATCATGCAGTTTCCCTGTGTTCTGTTTCAACAACTGCCTCTTTGTCTATATACAGGTTCCATATGAATACAGTTAAGGGTTCTAGAATTCCTGTTTTTGCTATGGTATCCATAATTTGTTATGATTCACGCTGTTGAATGACTTTGCATAGTTAATAAAGCACAGATAAATATATTTCTGGTATGTATTCTCTACTTTCAGCAAAGATCTATATGACATGAGCAATGATAGACCTCATTCCACATCCCTTTCTGAATCCAGATTGAATTTCTGGCAATTCCCTGTCAATGTACTGCTGCAACAGTTTTTGAATTATCTTCAGTAAAATTTTACTTGCATGAGATATTAATGATATTGTTTGATAATTTCTACTTTCTGTTGGGTCATTATTCTTTGAAATGGGTACAAATATGGATTTCTTCCAATCGATTGACCAAGTAACTAACTAACTTTCAGATTTCTTGCCATAGACCAGTGAACATTTCCGAATGTTGCATCCATTAATTGAAACATCTCAGGTGATAGTACATCAGTTCCTGGAGCCTTGTTTTTTGCCAATGCCTTTGGTGTAGCTTAGACATTGGTATTGAAGGAATGTCTTCAACTCCATCAGTTCTTGAACAGACACACTACCTCCTGAACTGGTTGAATGCCCACCAATAGTTTTTGGGACTCTGTATTCCTCCCATCTTCTTGCATCATTCGATATTTTCTCCATAGAATCCTTCAGTATTGCAACTCAAGGCTTTAATTTTTTCTTTAGTTCTCTCACTTGAGAAATGCTGAGACTGTTTTTCTCTTTTGTTTTTCCAATGCCACATCTTCGCATATTTCCTTCTAATACTTTACTTTGTCTTATTGTACCGCTTTTTAAAATCTTCTGTTCAGCTCTTTTATCTTGTCATTTGTTCTATTTGCTTTAGCTACTCTACTTTCAATAGCAACTGTCAGAGTCTCTTCTGGCATCCATTTTGGTCTTTTCTTCCTTTCCTGTCTTTTTAGTGACCTTTTGCTTTCTTCATGGAAAATGTTCTTGACATCATTCTACAACTTGTCTGGTCTTTGGTCATTGATGTTCAATGCATTAATTTTTATGGTCTCTAAATTCAGGTGAAATATAATCAAGGCTCTTGGCTTGGCTCTTGTGGACTTGTTTTAATTGCCTTCAGCTTCAACTTGAACTTGCATATGAGCAGTTGATGGTCTGTTTAACAGTCAGCTCTGGGCCTTGTTTTGACTAATGATATTGAACTTTTCCATCCCCTCTTCCCACAGATGTAGTCGATTTGATTCCTGTGTATTCCATCTGGTGAGGTCCGTATGTACAGTTACCTTTTATGTTGTTGAAAAAAGTATTTGCAATGAACAAGTCAGTGGTCTTGCAAAATTATTTCATGTGATCTCTAGTGTCATCTCTATCACTAAGGCCATATTTTTCAACTACTGATGCTTCTTTTTTTGTTTCCACCTCTCTCATGCCAATCACCAGTATTTATCAATACATCTTGATTGCATGTTTGGTCAATTTCAGACTGCATAGGTTGGTAAAAATCATCAATTTCTTCATCTTTGCCTTTAGTGGTTAGTGCATAAGTTTGAATAATAGTAGTATTAACTGGTCTTCCTTGTAGGGCTATGGATATTATCCTATCAGTGACAGCATTGTATTTCAGGATAGATCTTGAAATGTTCTTTTTGACAATGAATGTGATGCCATTCCTCTTCAATTTTTGTCATTCCTGGCATAGTAGATCATATGATTGTCTGATTCAGAATGGTCAGTACCAGTTCATTTCAGCTGACTAATGCCTAGGATATCGATCTTTATATGTTCCAGTTCATTTTTGACAACTTCTAATTTTCCTAGATTCATACTTCATACATTCCACATTCCAACTATTAATGAGTAGTTGCAGCTGTTTCTTCCCATTTTGAGTCATGGCCTGTCAGCAAATGAAAGTCCCGAAGGTTTTATTCCATTCATGTCATTAAGGTCGACTCTACTTTGAAGAGGTAGCTCTTCCTCAGGTGTATTTTGAGTGCCTTCTTACTTGAGGGGCTTATCTTCCAGCACTATATCAGACAATGTTATACTGCTATTTATAAAGTTTTCTAGTAATTGACAGTGTTTCACTGCTATTCTTAAGGTTTTCAGTGGCCATTTTCTTCAGAAGTAGATGGCCCCATCCTTCTCCTTAGTCTGTCTTAGTCTGGAAGCTCCACTGAAATCTGCCCACCATGGGTGACCCTGCTGGTATTTAAAATACTTGATAGCTTCTACTTTCACAGCAACATGCAAGCCAACACAGTATGATAAACTGACAGACAAGTGGTAGATTTTGCCCATAGAATCCTTCAGTTTTGCAACTCGAGGCTTGAGTTTTTCTTCAGTTTTTTCAGCTTGAGAAATGCTGAGTATATTCTTCCCTTTTGATTTTCTAAGTCCAGATCTTGGCACATTTCATTACAGTATTTTACTCTGTCTTTTCAAGCTGCTTTTTGAAATCTTATGTTTAGCTCTTTTACTTCATCGTTTCTTCCATTTGCCTTAGCTACATTCTGTTCAACAGCAAGTTTCAGAGTCTCTTCTGACATCCATTTTGGTCTTTTCTTTCTTTTTAATGAATTTTTGCTTCTTCATGTATGATGTTCTTGACGTCATCCCACAGCTTATCTGGTTTGGTAATTGGTGCTCAATGTATGAAATGTATCCTTTGGATAGGTGTGCTATTAGCAGTAATAATAGAAACATACAGATAATATGTTAATTTTATTTTGATTAGAAAATAATGCCTGTCAACAAGATGTGGCTTTGGTGAAATATAAACATTTATCCCTGGTGTTTTTTTTTTTTTTCCCACTGAATAAGTGTTAATTTCAGAGAATAGTCTCTAAATAAAAAAGTGGCTTTACTTAAAACTTAAAATATTAACATACATTTAAAAATTGTTATTGAAGTCTTGGTGATAGTCTGCATAGCAAATTAGGTTCCAATTTGACAATTTCCACACAAATTGTTCAATGATATTAGTAACATTTATCACAGTATGTTAACATTCTCTTTAATTGTGTTCTGTTGTTCCATTTCTAGTACTCTAGTTTCCCCTTCCTCTTATCTTTTCGTCTTTGATTTTGAGTAATAGTTAATCTTCTGGTCTCACACTGATAGTTTTTAAGTAGCACACCAATCTTATGGGTAATATCCTTTATTTTGTGTACCACTCTGCTGTTTCATTGAAGGGTGATCTCAGGGGTTAGGCTCAGTTCTGGGTTTAAAGAGTATTTTAGGACAGTAGTCTTAAGGAGTCTGTTGATATCTATTCTCTACTGTTCCAGTTTTTCTGCTTTTTTTTTTTTTTTCAATAAGAATTTGAGTTCTGCTCCACATTTTTCTTCCTTTCTATCTGGAAATAACTATTGTGACCCCAGTCAGAACAGTCAGTAATTGCAGGTGGGTACCACCTAGTTCTGATCTCAGGGTAGATAAGGTGTTGCTTGTGCAAATTTGTTTCTTTTCTGAACTTTTGGCTACTTTCTGTTTTGCTCCTGGTGAGTAAAGACCAGTAGTTGTGGCTTAGGTGGCCACTCACAAACTTTTAAGACCTCAGATGCTGCTCACTTCACTAGGATGCAGATCATGATTTTTGTGAACTATGTTATGCCAGTTGACTGATTTGTCCCCTGAGACTATGATCCTGAGCTTTTAATCCCAGAAAACCAATCTTGGAAGATGTTTGGTTGTCTGTGGGATATCTGTATTTGTGTAATTTATGAATATATGTGGAGCTCTGGTAGCATAGTGGCTAAGGCACTTGACTGCTAACCAGAAGGCTGGCGGTTCAAACCCACCAGCCACTCCTCGGAAGGAAGGTTGGGCAATCCTACTTCCGTAGTGATACTGCCTCGGAAACCCAAGGAGGGGTCGCTATGAGTCGGGGCCGACTCGACGGCAAATAACAACAACAACAACAACATACCCACTGTACCACCAGAGTCTATGTTGTTGCATTTTTTCGGAGAGCTCTCTCTCTTATTATCTATTTATTTCCTATTTATAGATACAAGTATTCATTTAATGTTCTCACCTTTCTATTTGGATTACTGTCTTGAGCAATACTTGCAAAGCTGATCTGTTGTTGTAGTGTTGTGAGGTGCCATTGAGTTGACTCCAAGTCATATCAACCCTATGTCCAATAGAATGAAATACTGCCTGGCTGTGCGTCATCCTCACAATCATTGCTAAACTTGAGCTCATTGTTGCAGCCACGGTGTCAGTCCATCTTGTTGAGGGCCTTCCCCTTTTCACTGATCTTCTACTTTGCTAAGCATGATATTCTTCTCCAGGGAATGGTCTCTGCTGACAGCATGCCCAAAGCCAGTGAGATGAAGTCTGGCCATTCTCGCTTCCAGAGAGCATTTGGCTACACTTCTGTCAGGACATATTTATTCATTCTGGCTCATCAACCAAACCCACTGCCATTGAGTCAGTTCTGACTCAGTGACCCCCACTGGGTTTCCAATTTGTAAATCTTTATGGAAGTAGATAGCCCCATCTTCCTTCCAGAGTGGCTGGTGGGTTTGTAATTATCAACCTTCTGATTAGCGGTCAAATGCCTTAGGCACTGTGCCACCAAAGATTCTCTGGCTCATCTGGTAGTGACAAATTCACAGAGCTTCTGTTTGTTTGGAAATGTCTTGATTTTCCCCTTGTTTTTGAATGACTGGGTAAAAAATTTTTGGTTGGAAATTGTCTTCATTCAGTATTTTATATTTTGTTCTACTGTCTTCTGACCTCTAGAGTTTCTGGGGAGAAATCTGCATTGTTTCTTATGAAAGACCCTTGGTATATTATATTGTGTTTATCTCTTTCTGCTTTCAGAATTCTCTCCTTGTCTTTGGTTTTCAAGACTTTTATTAGGATATGGCATGGAGTTTGTTTTTGTGTCTGTTCTGTTTGAGGTTCATGGAACTTCCTGTATTTGCAGGTTTTTTGTCTGTGCAGGTCTGGGAAATTCTTTCTGATAATCTCTTGGAAAATTTTTCCTGTGCCCTTATTGTTGTCATGGTGCTCTGGGATTCCAATAATTCTAATGTTAGATTTCTTATTGAATCCCATGCTTCCTTTTGGGTTTGTTTGCTTTTCCTTGTTCTTTTTTCTTGTCTCTTGAGACTTGATAACTTCAGTTATATTCTCTTCTGGTTCATTTATTCTATCTTCTGTCTGTTTGCCTTTATTTTTGAATGTTTCTCTTGCTTTTTCCTAATTCAGTTGCTTTATTCTTCAGTTCCAGGAGCTCAGGTGGTGTAGTGCCTAAGGCATTTGACTGCTAACCAGAAGGCTGATGGTGCAAACCCACCAGCCACTCCTTGGGAGGAAGGTTGGGCAATCCACTTCCATAGTGATACGTGGGTTTCAAGGAGGGGTCACTATAAGTCTGATCTGACTTGATGGCAGTGAGTTTGACAGTTTTGAGATTCTTCAATTCCAGTATTTCTCTCTCTCTCTCTCTTTAATATTATCAGTTTTCTTCTTGAGTCTTACTTTGTTTCTCCATTTGTTTCCTGATCTCCACTCATTTGTTTTCTGCTTGCCCCCCTCCTCCTTTAAATGTACTTATCACCATAGTCATAGTCTGGTTGTTCCTTTTTTTCTTATGATTCTGTGTGTTTTACTAATTTTTGTTGAAGTTGGGCCATTTTATTATCTTTTTTTTTTTCCCCTACTTTAAATTCTGTATTCTGGTTTTTGTAGGAAAATTTTCTGATTAGGTGTTATGGTGGCACAGTGGCCAAGTGCCCAGCTGCCAACCAAAAGTCAGGCTCACACCTTCAGTCTCTCGGTGGGAAAAGGATTCATTCTCCCGCCTCTGCAAAGACTCAGTCTTGGGAACCCTACAAGGAAGCTCCATTCAGCCCCACAGGGTCACTATGAGTCAGAAGTGACTCAGTGCCACTGGGCTTGTATGTTCTCCTGAAAACCAGTAGAGGGCACTTTTATCCTTAAGTTTTTTTTTTTTTTTTGGATGCTGATTCAGGAGTTCTGGATGCTTGATCTCTGGAATTCAGTACTCCCGTATGGGAGTAGGGCTTTAGCTGGTTGCAGATCCTGATGTAAGTGGTGGGGATTGACATTCCTGTGGCAACAGTGGAGGCTCTTTATGTTTTCCCTCATGAACGCCCCTGTACTGGCTCTCCCATGGTGTTCCACTGTGGGTTATTCCACTCAGTTTTGCCCTCAGTCTGAAGTCTCTTGCCCTGCTTCCTTTTCAGTTCTTCCTGGTCCCAGTGCCTGTCATCTTGAGCCTTAATGAGATTCAACAGCACTGTCTTGCCATGTCACACTCTCCCTTCACCACCTCCCAATTGAATGACCTGTAGACTCCCTTGGCCAAATTGTGCCACCTTGAAAAAATAGAATACAGCTTTCTCAGATTAGCTCCCTTTCTATGTTCCCTTTTTGGGATGTTACATAACGGTCATCCCAAATGGCTATGATGAATGAGCACTTCCAGTGTTAGTGGATAAGTTCTTGCAACTTCTGTGCCATTCCCACTCCTCCTCTCCCTTACTTCTGGACTCACTCTGTCTCCAACACCTCAGCTGTCATGCAGAGTTCTGAGATCTCAATCAGTTCTTGTTTTCTTCATCATTCAGTAGATTAGTTGTTGGAGTTGTAAATAGAAGCATCCACTCACTTTACCATCTTGCTTCAACTCTTAGTATACATTTTAATAGAATAACTTAGCGTATGTTAATGTTCTGATTTGATAGCAGAATTATTGTAGAGTACTCATTGGGGTTACTTCTGAAGGGAAGGGAGGTTTCCATTTGGTATGAATCTGTCACATTCTTTATCTTTCCCTGACTCCAGTGAGAGTGGAGCATGAAAGGTAGAAAGGTCAGAAATCATCTTTCTTTCTTCACATACTCAATTTTGCTCCAGCTAGACATCAAGCTTTTGAGTTAGTGCTACTAAAAGATTTGTGTTAAGATCAGTCTGGCTTACCTGGTAAGGGTTATGCATGGGAGATAAATACCTTGAGTCCATTCTGGCACGCAAACAGTAAGTGCTCCATAATGCTTTATGACTGAATTAGTAACATGATGAAAGTTGCTTCTCAACCATACTTGTGCATCTTCACATAATCCTTCTGGATATCAGAATGTAACCTTTGCTTCTTGGTTTGACAGCTATGATTCAAATATTCAAAGGATAGTGACAAGTTGTGGACCACCATAACACCCCAAATTATAAGTCTTTGTTTTTATATTAAGCCAAATTTAGTTATCAGAATATCAATCATATGTTGATACCTAACCAATCACAGCTAAATAATTGTAGTTTGATTTGAGGCCAGAAAAGAGATAGGATATTTTAAAACTAGAAGTATGTCTGTTGTAAGGTTTGGAACCTTTGAGTAGTCATATTAACATGAAGACCCAGGCTGGTTGTCTAGTTAGCAAGGGAAAAAGACCCAAGGTTCGAAATAAGAGAGAATGAAGAGCATGGAAGAAAGAACTTGGATTCTGGAAGGATTTGAATACTAGATCTGCCTCCTGTGAGCTCTGTGATATTGAATAATTTCTAAAATATAGAAAAATAATGCCTGCTTGGTGGAAGAATTAAATGAAGTAACACTTATACAGATGTTGGAACATAGTATCTACTCTATGCTGACTATTTATATTCTGAAACCAAAACCAAAGCCATACTACGGGATATTGTTTAACCCTGATAGACATTCCTGTGGTACTTAGAATCCCTCAGTAGGTTAAGAGATCAGGATCAGTTTGAGCCAGGAATCAGAAACCTCAGCTTCATACTTGAACTAATTTCTTCAGTTTAGACCTTTATTCTTTGGGAGTGTATTTAGTATATTCTTTCTCATAGCATTTTAAACACCTTCTTTCCTAATGGGGATGATCTGTTTTACCTAGAGGAACCTTCATTTTCATTTATCTACTAGACATTATCATTGTTGGAATCAATATGGTAATAACTTGTTTGTGATGTAAAGTATTGTTTGACTTTGACTATTTCAGTTTCTGAGACCAAAACAGTTAAAATAGTGGCATGTAGTCATGATTTGATTAATTTGATTCATTTTCTATCTTTCACATTAAACTACCACCCTTCTTGATATTTCTCAGCCTTCCCAGTAATAACAATGCCACAGGTAGGAGAGATAAAGAAGCAGGAAATCCTAGAGAACTGAGCAAGATCTCAGAAGAAAGAGCTAACATACTTATTACCATAAAAAATTATCTAATAAATAAATAAACAAAATAATTATTTCAGTCTTAGTTGCTGTAGTTCATTCATATAATAGTTACATTATTTTCCAGGGATCTAATACTTCAACATTACTTTAAAATTTAAATGTTTTCATGTGTAGTATCTCATCTAATGCATTATATAATACTTATGAAGCAGATATTCTTAATATTTTCATTTCACACATGAGGAAACTGAAACAAGAAAGAACCTACATTAGGCATTTGATACAGTCAATAAAATTAAAAACTGGTACTGGGAATGTTGCTGTTGTTAGGTACTGTTGGGTTGGTTCCATCTCACAGCGACCCTGTGTACAACAGAACGAAACACTGTGAGGTCCTGTACCATCCTCACAGTGTTTGCTATGGTTGAGCCCATTGTTGCAGCCATTGTCAGTCCATCTCATTGAGGGTCTTCCCCTTTTTTTGCTGACTCTTATTTTACTAAGCATGATATCCTTCTCCAGGGACTGGTCCCTTCTGACAACATAACCAAAGTAGTTGGGATGAAGTCTTGCCACTCTCACTTCTAAGGGGCATTCAGGCTGCATTACTTCTAGGACATTTTTTGTTTGTTCTTCTGGCAGCCCATGGTATTTTCAGTGTTCTTCACCAGTGGGACAATTCAAAGGCCTTACCTCTTATTCACTCTTTCTTAGTCATTGTCCTGCTTTCATATTCACTGAAGTGATTGAAAATACCATGGCTTGGGTCAAGTGCAATGTGACATTTTTGCTCCTTAACACTTTTAAGATGTCTTTTGAGCAGGTTTGCCTAGTGCAATACGATGTTTGATGTCTTCTTCTTTTTTTTTATTACATTCTATTGAAATATAATTTATGTACAGTGAAATTCACAAAACTAAAGTGACATGGGTCAAAGAGATGTTTGATTTCTTGACTGTTGCTTCCATAGGTGTTGATTGTGGATCCTAGTAAAATGAAATTCCTGACAACCTCAATCTTTTCTCTATTTATCATGGTGTTGCTCATTGGTCTATTTGTGAGGATTTTTGTTTCCTTTAGGTTGAGGTGTAATCCATAAGGGAGGCTGTAATCTTCTATCTTCATCAGATTCATGAGCACAGTTAAGTATTCTGGAATTCCCATTGCTTACAATGTTATCTATAATTTGTTATGATCCACACAGTCAAATGCCTTTGCATAAACAATAAAACACAGGTAAACATCTTTCTGGTATTTACTTTCAGCCAAGATTCTCACAGCAACACGAAAAACAGACAAATGGTGGACTATGAATGATAACTAATAATAGATAAGAAAACAAAAATTACCCGTAATTTATGCTATTACTGTGACATAATCACTGTTAACATTTTAGTACATTTTCTTTCTTATATATATATATAGATGTGGAACAAGGGATATCATTACTGATGTTAGATGGATTTTGGCTCAAAGCAAAAAATACCAGAAAGATGTTTACTTGTGTTTTATTGACTATCAAAAAGCATCTGATTGTGTGGATCATAACAAATTGGGATAACATTGAGAAGAATGGGAATTCCAGAACACTTAATTGTACTCATGGAAACCTGTACATAGACCAAGAGGCTGTTGTTCGAACAGAACAAGGGAACACTGCATGGTTTTAAATCAAGAAGGGAGTACATCAGGGTAGTATACTTTCCCCATACTTATTCAATCTATATGCTGAGCAAATAATCTGAGAAGCTGGACTATATGAAGAAGAATGTGGCATCAAGATTGGAGGAAGAATCATTAACAACCTGCAATATGCTGACAACACAACTCTGCTTGCTGAAAGTGAGGGTGACTTGAGCACTTACTGATGAAGATTGAAAAATACAGTCTATAGTATGTATTACATCTCAATATAAAGAAAAAAATCCTCACAACTGGATCTATAAGCAGCATCACAATAAATGGAGAGAAGATTGAAGTTGTCAGGGACTTCACATTGTTTGGTTCTACAATCGATGCCAATGGAAGCAGCAGTCAGGACATCAGATGATGTACAGCACTGGGCAAATCAGCTGCCCAGGACCTCTTTCAAGTGCTGAGGAGCAAAGATGTCTCCTTGAGGACTAAGGTGCACCTGACACAAGCCATGATATTTTCAACCACCTCATATGCATGTAAAAGCTGGACAATGAATAAAGAAGACCAAAGAAGAATTAATGCTTTTGAGTTGTGGTGCTGGTGAAGAATAGTGAAAGTACCATGGACCACTAAAAGAATAACAGATCTGTCCTGGAGGAAGTGCAGGCAGAATGCTCTTTAGAAGCGAGAATGGCCAGACTTCATCTCCCCTACTTTGGTCATGTTATCAGAAGGGACCATTCCCTGAGGAATGATGTCATGCTTAGTAAGGTGAAGGATTGATGAAAGAGGGGAAGGCCCTCAATGAGATGGATTGATGCAGTGGCTGCGGCGATGGGCTCAAGTATAGCAAGGATTGTGGAGCTGGCTCGGGACCAGGCAGTGTTTCGTTCTGCTGTGTATAGGGTCGCTTTGAGTCGGAGATGACTCGTCGACACCTAACAACAACAAAATATGGATGTTTGCATAAACATATTTAAATGCATACTATATATACAATTCTGCATTCTGCTTTTTAAAGTTATCATTATATTATAATGTCACTTAGAAATCCTTGTAAACCATAATTTAAAATTCTATTGTGACTCTACAATTTATTAAACCATTCTCCTCTTATCAAGCAATTTAATTTTTTCCCCAAATATTTAATAATTAAAAGCATTATGATGAAATGCCTTTGCATATGAATATTTTGTATTTATCTGGCCATTATAATATAATGTATTTCTAGATTTTTAAAGCATCGTGCATCCTCCCTTACTCACTGGCATCTCTTGTGATAAACAGTTTTCACTGGTAAGGTTGGCCAAGATTAGGGATATATTCTGCTGCCATGAAACAGGAAAACAGTCTGACTTGCAATGGGATTGAGTTTTTTACTTCAGCCTCCTAGACACGTGTGCCCACAAAGAGCCAGACAAATAGACATGGAAAAAGTAAGAAAGGAGAAAAATAAAAACATAGAGCTTCAGTATTAAAAGTTTTAGAGGTAGAAAAGGAGAGGCATATTTTTGTTGGGAAAGATTATGGGAGTGAAAGAATGTCTCATCAATGAATGTATTCATTTTGTATAAAAGTTATCATACCTGTTTGGCCTACACATTTTAGATAGGATCAATGTGTTACTTTGCAATACATGATAAAAAGTCTTTTACAAAGAAAGTATTTTTTTTTGAAATGATATATTAGTTCATTTTATTCAATTTTTAGTTTATAATAGCTAAATTGACTAGCAGTGAAAGAGGAACAAATGGGCTTGGAGATACAAAGCATGAAAATAGCTTTATTTTGGTTTAACTATGTTTTAGGTGCTGTTCTAAGTTACGTGTAATATTTATAAAATAAATCTTGTTCTATATTCTATTGATTTGCACTCCGGAGTGAATATACAGAGACAGTCAGTAGTGAGTAGAGAGGTAGGCCACCTGGATGGTGCTGCATGTAGGAAGTGATCTGCTTGTTTTAACTTGCTATATCCCTAATACCTAGAATGAATAATGAATCAATGTATGACATTTCCACCTCCATCTTATGTAAGCGATACTCAATTCAGCAGACATCTGTTAAGCGTCCTCTCGGGGTTGGGACCCAGGAAGACAAAGATTAGTAAGACATAAACCTTGAATTTAAGAACCTCATAGTGTAAAAGGAAAACAGAAATAAAAAATATGATTAAAGTATGGTGTAGTAAGTATGACAAAGAAAGACATATAAAATAAGAGAATGGAAGCCTTCAGAAAAGAGGTGACATTTGAGCTGGGATGAATAGAGGCTAGCAGAAGACAAGGGTCGAGGGACCTGCTGCAAGGCCTCCAACCATGAAGCTGGAGTATGACCTGTTTTTTGTTTGTTTTAAATTAAATTTAGGGAGCGTACGGTGCAATATTTGGAGTTAGTCACATCTAGGTTTTTACCGGGTATATGATTTTAGGTAAATCATTTAATCGTTCAGAGCTTGAGGTTCTGAATTTGGAAGAAATAGGAGGGGGAAAAATTACACTTGCCACAATGTGAAGGTGAAAGAAGATAAATACAGTTTCTAATACAGAGCCTGTCATTTTTGGTGCATAGTAAATGGTAGCTATTAATACGCTTATTATGTAACTAAAAGAAAGTAAAAAAGCAACTGAGAACAAAGACATTCTTCCCTTAAAAAAAAAAAAAAAAGTGTTGGCCACGTCTGCCAAATGAGTGAGAAATAAAAAGGATAGAAGACTTATCCTTCTGCAGTTCAAATTCCATTTATGACTGCTAAACTGAGACTGCTAAGAATAAAAGGCCTTAAAAAGACTCAAGAGGTTTCTTGGGACAACAAATGACTGTTACAACTGAATATTTTGATGTGTTAAGTGTAAATTACTCAGAAGCATATGGATTAAATTACCTTTCAGCAATACTCGGTTTAAATGTTAAGGGGAAAGAGACGTGAGAACAGGGTCCTGCTCGGTTAGGAGCCCTCTGATGTTCACCCCAGGCAGGTTTTAGGTAGACACGCTGAGAAATACCCCCTGGGGAAGGTAGGGCGAAGAAGGAGCAGGAAAGAATATCTCCCCCTTGGCCTCGACTTCAGGGACGCCCAAATAATTAGAATTCAAGCTCAACGCCAAAGGTTTGAAAAATACAGTAAATCCGATTAGGAGATCAATTAGTAATAGTCATCAACCTGGAAAATGATAAGTCATTGTATCTTCATGTGAATGATAATATTCAGAAGAACTCTTCCTATTAAAGGAGATGTTATCTTGGAAACCAAACCTCTTTTATAGCAAAAATGGACTGGGAAAGAGATCATAATTGAGTTCCTTCATTATATAGACAAAAGACTTGAAGCCCAGGAAGGTAAAATGACCTGCCTGACAGTTGCCAGTGAATTTGTGGCAGAGCCGGGACTAGAAACTAGGTTTTCTAAGGAATTCCACACTGAAGGAAGTTACCTCATTTGGTTAAGGCCACTTTGTGAGTAAAGTGGCCACTGACAGGATTTCAGCCAATGTCTGTCTAATATACTTGCCAGCTGCTTTAAAATTGACTGTCATTCTGGTTACAAAAGTAACATACTCATGTTCTTATCATAGTAGAGAAGGATATTAAATGAAAGCTGAGTCCCCCCTCCCTCTAAAAATTTTATCTGCCCTCCCCAAGAAAGAACTTCATTCCCATTCCCTAGAGGTAAATGCTGCAAACATTTTTTGATGTATAAATAAAACACAAAAAAACAAATTTACTGCAGTCGAGTCGATTCCCACTCATAGCGACCCCTTCTTGTGTTTCCGAGGTGGTATCTCTATGGAGTAGATTGCCCAACCTTCCTTCCGTGGAGTGGCTGTTGGGTTTGAACTGCCAGCCTTCTGGTTAGCAGTCAAATGCCTTAGGCACTACACCACCAGAGCTCCCAGAAATTGTGTGTATGCATCTATTAAAAGGGAGCTCTGGTAGCATAATGCTTAAGGCACTTGACTGCTAACCAGAAGGCTGGCAGTTCAAACCCAACAGCCACTCCTCGGAAGGAAGGTTGGGCAATCTACTTCTGTAGTGATACTGCCTTGGCAACCCAAGGAGGGGTCACCATGAGTTGGGTCCGACTCGATGGCACATAACAACAGCAACAACAACATCTATTAAAAAACTTCATTTGTCAATAAGTTCAACTTACATAAAAAGTGCAACAATTATATAAAGAAGCTGTTATGTAGATGATCACATTTTGCCCTATTTGCTTTATCATTTGTTCGCTATTGCTGTCTCTCTGTCCATCCATACACCCACTCATCCATCTAACCTTTGATATTATTTTTGTCTAAATTAATTAAAAGGAACTCTGCTAGTATAGTGATTAAGGCATTTGGCTGCTATCCAAAAGGTCATTGGTTTGAACCCATCAGCTGTTCTGAGGAAGAAAGATGAGGCAGTCTACTTCTGTAAAGATTTATAGCCTTGGAAACCCAGTGAGAGTTGCTATGAGTCAGAATCGACTCAATGGCAGCAAGTTTTTCTTTCCAAATTAATTAAAAGTAAGTTGCAAACAATGTGGCCCTCAACCCCTAAATATTTCAGTGTGTGTTTCCAAAATATAAGGATATTCATAACCACAATAAAACTTTTTTTAGCATACAATACCTTTATAAAATTAATTCAGCTATTTTCTTTATAGTATTCCCTTTCGTAATCCCAATACAGGGTCTAGTCTGTCATGTTTCATAGGCCCCTGTTAACATGAAAGAATTCTTTTGCCTTTCATTATTTATAATATTGCCATTTTTTTAAAGAATTTAATAGAATGTTGTTCAGATGTTTCTTCATGATTAGCTACTGAGTGTGTGTTCTTACATAGAATATAGTTGGTTCTCCTTATTTACAGGTTTGGCATCCTTAGATTCAACTAACTACATATAGAAAATATTTGAGACAGAAAAAACAAAAGTAATTAAGTGGTCAAGGCAATCACTCAACGGCTAAGAGGAAGAGTAAAGTTCTATTTATATAGTATTTATATTGTATTGCCATTGCCATTGAGTTGATTCCGAGTCATAGTGACTCCTGTTGGGTTTTTAAGGCTATAAATCTTTGTGGAAGTAGATTGCTTCATCTTCCTCCTGTGGAGCAGCTGGTGGGTTTGAACTGACAACCTCCTGGTTAGTATCCAAATGCTTTATGCACTATACCACCAGAGCTCCTTTTGTATTGTATCAAGTATTGAAAGTAATCTAGAGATGATTTAAAGTATACAGGAGAATGTGAATTTTATGCAAATACTATTCCTTTTTATGTAATAGACTTGAGCATCTATTGAGTGTAGTATGTACAGGATAGGGGGCATGTCTTGGAACCAAACCCTGGTGGATACTGAGGGATGACTATACTACATAAATGATGCTGTGTGATGTTTTCATCTCAGAATATTACACATGATTTCCATAAACTCCTCATATATGATGTTAATTTTGATCACCATATTAAAGTATGTTCATATATATCTTTGTTATACATGCCCTTTCTGCAAATTGTTTTTATTGAACAACATAGTCATTTCAATTCAACAAATGTTTATGGAGTATATATGTGCCAAACACCATTCTGGACTCTGGTAATGTAGCAGTGATCACAACAGTGAAAATTCCCACTCTCATTCCACTTGTACATATTCATATACATACTTAATTTAAAAAACCCTGAATACTGTTTTTTACTTCATTGTATCTCTGTGCAATAGTTTATTCAACCAGTCATTTCTTATGTACATTTGACTTCTTCCCCCCCCCCTTTTTTTTTCTTTCGCTATTCTCAACCATTGTATGCATATCTGAATGTTTGTGTAAGTATATACATGTAGCTACAAACTTGTTTATCTCCTGGATTAATTCCCTAGTAGAGAAATGCATGGGTCACACAAATTTGTTTTTCACATTTTAATAGATACTACCAAATTTCTCTCTAATTTTTGCCCTTAGCTCAGTGTTATGAGAGTGCTAAAATTTTCCATTCTTACCAAGCTGGACATTGTTGTTGTTTGCCGTCGAGTCGGCCCCGACTCATAGCGACCCCTCCTTGGGTTTCCGAGGCAGTATCACTACGGAAGTAGGATTGCCCAA
>NW_006921638.1:8596503-8604162 GCF_000298275.1 Orycteropus afer afer | reverse complement strand
AACCGCCAGCCTTCTGGTTAGCAGTCAAGTGCTTTAGCCACTATGCTACCAGAGCTCCTAGGGACATTTTAGTAGGAAGCTAATTAAATAGTATAACCACAGATAAAAAACTCATAAAAAGTGTACATTCAAATATGGATTTGTATGCTATTTGGTATATGTTATGAAGAATGGGCTAGCCAGTATTACACAAACATTTCTGAACTTTATGTAATAAAGATAAAACAAAAGGTCATGCCAGATCACCTTAGAATTATTAAAAATATTTAGCTAGATGGTCTGAGCTCTCTTAAAAGTTGTTATGAAATTTTTTTTGGAGGGAGGGGGTTGTTGAATTGAACTCCACCACCTTAGAGGAGAAAGTCAGATTAAATAGCCTATTTGTTGAAGAAACCATTAACTTTTCCATTTATCCCTTATCCCTTTCTCCCTGTTCCCCTTCTCCCTCCCCTTTTTTCCTATAAGTCCTCTCTATCCCTTTGTTCTGGAAAAAGGAGGTGTGGCTATTTTAAAAAGGAATCCTCTGTCTTGTATGCAATGATTTTGCCCACAGTGTAATGAATTTTGCCCACAATGGGCTAATTGCCAAAGCAATTGGCTACCTGTGGGAGTAATTAGTCTCTTGTCAGTTGTTCTGTGGTTAGTCAATTGCAGTTGCAATTTATTATACACACAGTTTTGTATCCATAAATAATCATGGCTGTTAAAACCACCCATAAAGAAATAAAAGGCTAGACAGAAATTTTTAAAAAGTTAGCATGTTGTTTACATTTATGAATGAAGCTTGAGTAACATTCAGCTCTATTCATTTTATCCCAATCCAGAGACCACTAGAGTTAGGGATACTGAAGAAACGTATTTCTAAGTTATCCTGCACTGTGGGATGAGCAAGAGACAAGATCATGCCAACTTTGTAATTTTATTTGCTAAATGGAAAAATGATTCTGCTTGGTTATGTCCTAATTTTCTGTTGTACATGGGTCATTATGAGTCAGAACTGATTTAATAACACCTACCAGCAACAGCAACATGATAGAGGTGTATAATGTAAAAAGAATCACTTTATATTTAAAGCAGTTGTAAAAAGAACTTTGTTCTCATGACTCAGCAGCAATGTAATGGCACCCATCTTGGTTAACCATTCTGTGGTTAACGTGGTATATTATTTAATGTTATATCCAAGATTATGTTCTCCATTCTACAGATTCAATTCAATATATTTACCAAGGGCTTCTATGTATAAGTTATGATGCCAAGAAGTGAAAAGTTAGGCAAAAGATAATTCAAGGAATCAGTGATCTAGTGCTTATGTGTGTTTGATGGGAGGTGGTGATTGGGTTATAAAGCTAGCATATAGATATATCAGTATTCTCTTGAGTATAAGAAAAACAGAACCTCACCCAAGTTGACTTAAACAATGAAGGCTATTTATTAGCTATTGAATTTAAATATCCAAAAAGAGGATGGGATAAATGTGAAGCTTTTCCCAGTAGTTCAACAATATCATCAAAGACCCAATTTCTTTACATGTCTCTCTTCTGCTTTCCATAGTGCTTGCTTCATCCTGAAACTGGCTCCTGCTATAGCTTTCACAGAGAGGAACCTTGATCCCAGAGTACTCATCAAATGTCTCCTCATATCTCATTAGCCCAGACTGAGTCATGTGCTCATCACCGCAGGAATCATTATGGCTAAGGGGATGGCATGCCCAAATTTATTTAAGAGCCAATGGCCCACTTGTAAAGCCAACCCTACCTAAATAGCATGGGTAGAGTATCTGAGACCTAGGTTGTTGTTGTTGTTGTTATGTGCCATTGAGTCGGACCCGACGCATAGTGACCCCTTCTTGGGTTTCCGAGGCAGTATCACTATGGAAGTAGATTGCCCAACCTTCCTTCCAAGGACTGGCTGGTGGGTTTGAACCGCCAGCCTTCTGGTTAGCAGCCAAGTGCCTTAGGCACTACGCTACCAGAGCTTCTGAGATCTAGGTAGGTAAAGGGAAAGAAGAGGTGGGCATTAGCAGAAACAAGCATCCACTATGACAAATTACAGTAATTCAAGTGTTGAAATAAGGTAAAGATATAGTACCATTTAGGGTGACATAGGAGCTCTGGTGGTGTAGAGCGTAAGGCATTTGACTGCTAATCAGAAGGCTGGTGGTTCAAACCCACCAGCCACTCCTCAGAAGGAAGATTGGGCAATCTACTTCCATAGTGATACCACCTCGGAAACGCAAGGAGGGGTTGCTGTGAGTCAGATCTGACTTGATGGCAGTGAGGTTTTGGTTTTAGGGTGGCATGGGTGTGGGTTCACACTGTTACTGTAGTTGTTAGAGATGCCACCAAGGTTCATGTATGTAGGATGTTAAAGTGCAGGAGCTCTGGTGGCCTAGTGCCTAAGGAATTAGACTGCTAACCAGAAGGCTGGTGGTTCAAACCCACCAGCCACTCCTCGGAAGGAAGGTTAGGCAATCTACTTCCGTAGTGATACTGCCTTGGAAACCCAAGAAGGGGTCGCTATGAGTCGGATCCGACTCGATGGAAGTGTGTTTGGTTTTGGTTTTAAAGTGCAGGAACATTTTTGAAGGGCTTTATGGATTATCATGTTACCAAAAAGTCTTGTGTAATATCTTATCAGTAGTTTGTGAAGGCTTTGCTCAACTTTCAGATTATTAACCCTTTCTTTACCAAGGGAAATAACTCAGAGGCTGTCAGTGGGAAATCTGAGGAAATAAAATATGTGTGAGTATGTGTGTGTGTGTGTGTATTTAAAGACTTCGTTTAAAGAAACAAAGGAAAAAATATTATCTTGGTCCAATATCAAGGCAGGGATAAAACAGCAGAGTTGCTTTTACTCTTCTTGGTAGAAAGGAAAGAATACAGTTTCTAAGTAGTTCATTTGAGGGAACATGTCCAATCTATCAGAAAGCTACATTTCTTTCCATCTGAACCCTTCCAAGTATTCCCTTTCCAGCTTCTTGTCTGAAAGGATAGATCAAGATTTGCAGGCTTCAATCTAATGTTGAAAAGAAAGTACCACCAGCCTGATAGGGTATGTATTGAAAAATAACACACGATGAAATCAAGAGTCTTGTCACACACCATGTTTGTTATCTTCTCTTCCTTATTGCCTTCAATCTAAACAAAGCATAACTTTGAGCTGCAGCAGGAGATCACAAGAGTTGAGAATCACTAAATCGTGAGGGCTAGTGTGAGGAGGTGTTGTGGGCATCCAGGGCTCTACTTGCATCATTCCATTTGACTTTTGTTTCACTCAAGTTTGGGGCTGTGTTGCCAGCAGCAAGTATGCTGACTGAAAACTGTCACAACAGTGATCATTACAATCCAGGAGTTGAGTTTGACTGGAACATATGTCTTCAATTTTAATAGCTCAGCTTCCCAGATGCCCTAAAGGAGAATATTGCCTGAGAAGGAGCTTTTCATGTAAGAATAATTTGTGTTAAGTAGCTCAGTGATCTGTTTGTTAGGTTAGAGCTGACAGTTTGTTTATATTTCTAAAGGGGTATGATGAATGGGGGAGAAGTTGATGCTAATTAGCCTAAATTGTTCCTAAGAATGTAGAGGGCTTTGCCAGTTTCATTGTTTCTGTTTCTTTGCACATTTTAAATAATTGAATGGAGCTCAGACCATTCATCATAATTTCAAGATGGAAATAAATGAATTTAGCACAGATTTGTGTGTGTTAAAGAAGATGTCACTTTAAAGGGCAATTAGATAAGACATCAATTTGAGACTAATGCAGACAATTTTAATCAATTTGCATAAAAATATCAAACATGAACATTTTCATTTACTCCATTAATTATCTCTGTCATCATAGGAGGATACAACCTTCCCCCCTGCCCCTGCTAGGAAAACCACCTACCTCCATTATAGAAATGGTGCCGTGTCATAAAACTTGGGCCCTTGGCTTGTAGATAAAAGATACAGTGACCATACTCTCTAAGAAAGCTCCCTTCCTTCCCTGATGTCATCAATGCAACAGAAACCTGCTGGAGGATGATGGGCTCATCACCTGGCCAGGTGGATAAAGACTAAGGCAGCAGAGTAGCATTTTCGAAAGTTGGCAGTCATAGAATGGCACAGATTCCACAGTAAGATCATATTTTAGGTATTGCTAAGTAGGCCTCATGTATTTATTTCTCATCTATGCTGGGTTACATAGTTTTATAATGCTAAGCCTAAAACGTAACTTCCTATCTGAATTGGTCCAACATTCCTTCTAGGTAATAAGGTTAACATGAATGGATATTTCACAAGAGTGTAAAAAAAAATACACATTTTGCTAACACATATTTTGAAAGTTAAAATAAGAAAAATGAAACTAAATTTAGAAAAGTCCATGATTTTTTTTCCAACCTTTTAATCCTCATTGGAGGACATTCTTTTTTAATTTATGCACATAAAATACCACAGGAAGAGACGGTATAAATTTGTGGACTGTGGAGAATGAGTGAACATTTTTGAATCAGGATCTTTAAAAGGGGTGAAATTTGAGTATGATTAAGTTAGGAAAAAGCCTCGCTTACAGCGGAAGTCGGAGACTCTGTATACATTATGGGCATGTCATGGCTTTTAAAAAGTTATGTTAGACTTCTATACAAATTGTGAAGGAATTTGTATAACCTCAAACAAAAATCTGTGTGGTTCTGAACTTTTCCAAAGTTGAAAAAAGAGAGGGAGAAATAATGCTGGTTAGTATTCTGATCAGGAGCAAACCTTGCTGTCGGGTGGGCTGGTCGATTGCACTGCCTGGGTGTTTTCTTGGTCACTAATTTTCTCGGAAGGAAATGATCCTATGGCTTATGCTAGCCACGTTTGTGCATATATGCCCTATAATTGGCATTTATTAAGGAGACCTTGAATTTGATGGATGACTGTCAGAGTAGAGCCTGCTGGCGTTGAAGAGATTTGCCTTTGCTTGAATTTTGTTACATTAACTCATTATAACTCTGCACTGCTTCAGCCAGCTCTTTGTTTACTTTCTTATAATTAAGACTTTTGAACAATCAATTTTCAGAAACTTGGCAGGGGCCCATTCCCAGCTTGGAGACTTTGCCTGACAGAGAAGTATGCAACAGAACAAATATTCATAATAAGAACCTCTGAGTATTAAAAACAAGGTTTTTGTAAGTCTCTTACATTAATTGCCCAGTTAATTGCTTTTAAACAAAAAATAGTTTATTAATTATCTTTAGTGTGTCATTAGTTGTCTTATTCCCCAACTTTTTTTTTAGAAGTGAATCCTACAAAATCAGCAAATATTTCCAAATCAAGGATTTGGAATAAAAATATTTCCAAATCAAATAAAAATATTTCCAAATCAAGGTATTTAAAATTAGAGCTTATATGTATTATGATACATTAGCAACAACATATGCAAATAATCAAAGATCATCTGAATCTAAAGGCACATTCTTAAGAGAAAAAATGCGTTATCTATACATTTAACCATTATATTAGAAATGACTAATGAATCACAGTTGTAATTTTAGTTTTATGATATGAAAATCCTCAAAGCTATAGTGCACATTTAAAATTAAATGAGTATTTTACTTTCTCTTTTGAAATCCTGAAGCAAGTGTGCATGAAAATTCCAAAAGAGGAGATCTCCTTTTCCAATATTCAGTAGTGAGATGAGCCATATTTCCTGTTAGGCTTGATGTGCCTCTTACTCACCACTCGGAGAGCTACAGAATAAGGATGTTGTTTTTGATATGTATGTTTCTTGAAATATTTTTAGTTGATTTCTACTAAAACCTAAAAGCTTCAGGAGAAAAGATGCTCTTTTATGAAAAGGAAACATGGCTGGAAAGTGTTTGCACTAAGATTGCCAGCTCACTCATGGTTATTTCTTTTCTGACTTGTAACTAGTTGATGAGTTTATTTTCTGTGAGATCTATTTACTGAAGATGGTAGCTTGATGGGTAGAAGTATTCACCATATAGTCTAAATATCTAGGTGAATAAGAAAGGAAAAAGAAATAAAGAATGAATGAGGAAGGAAAAATAAACAAGCATGCATTTATGAAAATGAATACTGTCCTGGCTCCTAGTTTATAGTCACAGCTCAAAGTAATAAATTCTTAAAATACTTTTATGGGTAGTACTACTAAATCACTTGACTAACCTTCACAAAAAGAAAGGGAGGATAAAACTCACTTGATTTCAGCTCTCAGATAACTCAGCTCTTCCTCTCTAAAAGGAACTGGAGGTGGCAGAACAACATGCAAACTTTTAAGCATAGTGATGGAATTGATTCATTCATGTTCTACTCAGATGATGGAAAATACAAGTAATTGACTCCTCACTTAGTCCACAATACTCAGTTAATATATTCAAAGTTATTACAGGATTAACAAAATGAATTCACAGGTCAGAACTTCTTTTACTGTGGAGGGAACTGGCAGTCATCAAAGGGGCCATTAAAAAAATAGTTTAATGAAGGGATATATGACTGTTTAAGAAAAGTGTCTAGTCTAAACTTAGCAGGAGGGCCATGGACCCTTTTTTCTTCTAGGTTGCAAAAGTGTAAGAAAACAATTTTGCAACTATTAGGCTTCTGCATAAATGTATAGTTCAAAAAGTCATTATTTAGGCTGCACAAATAAAATATAATTATATATAGAAAGGATGAAGCTAAAACAAAGTCTTTCTGCTAATTTTATATTAAAATTTGTGAGGCTGTATCTTTTTATTTTTAACTGATATATTAGTGGCACCTAGAACTTTAATATTAAATGTTATTTTCCCTTTAACCTAAAAACAATGGCTAGCACTTGATACTGTCCTATGTAACAAACAGTACTAATAGGTACTCCATATGTTTTAACTCATTTAATCATCACGGCCCCTTGATGTGGATACTATTATTATCTACATTTTAAAGATGATAAAACCAAGGTATAGAGAAGGTAAGTACTTTCCAAAGGTCACACAGCTAGTAAGTGGTAGACTGGGGATTTTGAACATAGACATCTGACTCCAGAATGAAGGTTCTTAGCTGTTCTGCAATACAGACTTTAGCTTAAGTAGTTGAGGATGCATAAATAAACATGTTCATTCACTGAATTTATTATTCAAAAGACTCTTTGGAATGGTATTCCCAACAATATATCATGTAGTTAAGAAGTCTTTTCTATAATGTCTATTATGTTAACATACTTACACATGCAATAACAACTCTTTTTCTTAAATTTTCATATCCCAGCACATGACTAACGAAATGGTTATAGGTTGACATGTGTAGTAATTTGAAAGGGCCAGGATTGACCTTTGGCCTACCAAAATAGTTATAATATTCCATATCATAACAGAGTTCTGCTTTGTTCAAAAATTCAACTATTACTTTGAAAGGGAGATGAAGCAACAACAAAAAATGTAGGTTCTAAAAGGGGTTTCTATAAAAATGTGTCATGTTTTCTAAGTGTTTTGAAGTCTATTTAACAAAGTCCAGCAATATTTAGGTTCAATAAAGGAAGCTGGTTTTTCTCATTATACTGGATATAATGAATTCTGAAATAATCTAAGCTTGATTAGCCTTAAAAAAATTACTGTTTTTTTTTTTTGGGGGGGGGACTTTAAGAAAGGGACATTCAAAGTTGAGTGAACTACATTTCATAAAGCATATTGAAGATAGT
>NW_006921638.1:8591145-8596331 GCF_000298275.1 Orycteropus afer afer | reverse complement strand
TAGATTTTTAGGTGAAGATATTTAAACAGTAAATCTAATTTTTAGTATTTATTTATTCACCCCAAATTTACAGCATCTATGCTATACATGAAGGATGCAGGAGTGGGAAAGACACAAACTTCTTTTTGAACTAACCTAGGGAAGAAGAGCAATAAACAAGGAAACAAATAGCATAATATCAGATAATCAGAAGTGTTAAGAAGGAAATAAAGCTGGGTAAGGGGGTAAAGTGAAATTACAGAGGCCAGAGTGATGTTTATTTGAGCAGCAGTGTAAATCATAATGAGGAACAGTGGCACTCTTTCTGTGTTTGACATCAATAGTAGATGATTTTTAACACACACACCCATGGCAAAATTAGTATTAGAAATAGTTGTGCAACAAAAAGAATGAAAATAGTGGCCAGAAAAACACACAACAAAAAAAAAATATTGAACTTCATATATATCGTTGTTGTTGTTGTTGTTGTTGTTAGGTGCTGTTGACCCTCTACTTTACCAAGCACGGTATCCTTCTCCAGGGACTGGTTTCTTCTCATAACATGAATCCTTGAAGAGATGAGATAAAGCATTAGCATTGTGTCTGACATTATTATAAGCTCTCAACATCTGTTATTTTTATTGTTAAAGAATAATATGGTAGGCAATACTCATTAGATAAAACTAAGAAGTATGTTTCAGATTGTTGCTGTTGCTAAGTGCCATCGAGTCATCTCCGACTCATAGCGACACTGTGTACAGCAGAATGAAACACTGCCCGGTCCTGTGCCAGCTTCACAATCCTTGCTATATCTGAGACCATCATTGTGTCATTCCATCTCATTGAGGGCCTTCCGCTTCTTCATTGACCCACCACTTTACCAAGCATGATCTCCTTCTCCAAGGAGTGGTTCCTCCAGATAACATGACCAAAGTAAGTGTGAGGAAGTCTGGCCATTCTTGCTTCCAAGGAGCATTCCGGCTGCACTTCCTCCAGGACAGATCTATTAGTCCTTTTAGCAGTCTGTGGTACTCTTAGCATTGTTCTCCAACACCACAACTCAAAAGTGTCAACTCTTCTTCTATCTTCCTTATTCACTGTCCAACTGTCACATGCATAAGGGACGATTGAAAATGCCATGGCTTGGGTTAAGTGCACTTTAGTCTTCAAGGAGCCATCTTTGTTCTTCATCACTTGAATGAGGTCTTTTGCAGCAGATTTGCCCAATGCAATATGTTGTCTGAGGTCTTAACTGCTGCTTCCATTGGTGTTGATTGTAGAACCAAGTAATATGAAGTCATTGACAACTTCAATCTTTTCTCCATCCATCGTGAAGCTGTTTATTGGACCAGTTGTGAGGATTTTTGTTTTCTTTATATTGAGGTGTAATCCAAATGCAGACTGTAGTCTTTAATCTTCATCAGTAAGTGCTGAAAGTCATCCTCATTTTCAGCAAGAAAAGTCATGTCATCTGCATATCACAGGTTATTAATGAGTCTTCCTCCAATCTTGGTGCCATGTTCTTCCTTGTATAATCCAGCTTCTCAGATTATTTGTTCAGCATACAGATTGAATAAGTAAGGTTAAGGGATACAACCCTGACACACTCCCTTCCTGATTTTAAACCATGCAGTATCCCCTTGTCCTGTTTGAACGACAGCCTCCTGGTCTGTGTACAGGTTCCTCATAAGTACAATCAAGTGTTCTGGAATTCCCATTCTTCTCAATGTTATCCATAATTTGTTATGATCCACACAATTGAATACTTTTGCATGGTCAATAAAATACAAGTAAACATCTTTCTGGTATTCTTTGCTTTCAGCTAAGATCCATCTGACATCAGCAATGTATCCCTCATTCCACGTCCTCTTCTGAATCCAGCTTGCATTTCTGGAAGCACTCTGTCAATCTACTACTGCAACAGTTTTTGAATTATCTTCATTAAGATTTTACTTGCATATGATATCAATGATATTGTTCAATAACTTCCACATTCTGTAGAATCATCTTTCTTTGGAATGGGTACAAATATGGATCTTTTCCAGTCAGTTGGCCAGGTAGTTGTCTTCTGAATCTCCTGGCATAGCCAAATGAATGCCTCTAGTGTGGCATCTGTTTGTTGAAATGTCTCAATGGGTATCCCATCAATTCCTGGGGCCTTGTTTTTCGCCACTTCCTTTAATGCAACTTTGACTTCTTCCTTCAGTACCATTGGTTCTTGCATATGCCACCTCCTGAAATGGATGAACATCAACCAATTCTTTTTGGTACGGTGACTCTGTGTATTCCTTCCATCTTCTCTTGATGTTTCCTGTATCATTCAATATTTTGCCCATAGAATCTTTCAATATTGCAACTTGAGGCTTAAATTTTTTCTTCAGTTCTTTCAGCATGAGAAATGCCAAGCGTGTTCTTCTCTTTTGGTTTTCAACTCCAGATCTTTGCACATTTCGTTGTAATAATTGGCTTTGTCTACTCAAGCTGCTCTTTGAAATCTTCTGTTCAGCTCTTTTATTTTGTCATTTCTTCTATTTGCTTTAGCTACTCTACACTCTAGGGCAAGTTTCAGAGTCTCTTCTGACATCCATTTTGGTCTGTTTTCCATTTCTTGTCTTTTTAATGATCTCTTTCTTTCTTCATGGATGATGTTCTAGATATCATCCCACAGTTCCTCTGGTTTTTGGTCGTTGGTGCTCAGTGCATCAAATCTATTCTTTAGATGGTCTTTAAATTCAGGAGGGATATTATCAAGGTCATATTTTGACTCTTGTGGACTTGTTTTAATTGTCCTCAACTTTAAGTTGAACTTGGATATGAGCAGTTGAGGGTCTGTTCCATAATCAATTCCTGGCGTTGTTTTGGGGGAAGATATTGAACTCTATTGCCTCTTGCTACAGATGTAGTCAGTGTGATTCCTGTGTACTCCATCTGGCAAAGTCCATGTGTATAGCCACCATTTACATTGTTGAAAAGAATGTGTTTGCAATGAATAAGTTGGTCTTGAAAAATTCTATCATGCAATCTCCTGCATTATTTCTATCACCAAGGCCATATTTTCCAACTACTGGTGACTCTTCTTTGCTTCCAACTGTTGCATTCCAATCACCAGTGAAAACCAACACATCTTGATTGCATGTTCAGTCAATTTCAGACTGCAGAATTTGGTAAAAATCTTCAACTTCCTCATCTTTGGCTTTGGTGGTTGTTGCATAAATGTGAATAATAGTATTAACTGGTCTTCCTTGCAGCATTTTGATATTATCCTATCACTGATAGCATTATAGTTCAGGATAGATCTTGATACATTCTTTGTGATGATGAATGTCATGCCATTCTTCTTCAGTTTGTCATTCCCACCATGGTAGATCATACTACTTTTGGAAACGGGATGTTTCAGATACTGCACTGGAAATCAACTCGAGAGTATATAGCTGCCACTATATACCCTACCCTACAGCAGTCCATCAATGCTTGACACATAGCAGGCTCTTAATTAATACTTGCTAACTAAGTTAAACAAATGTATGGATTCCCTTAATAGTAATGTGTGGACTGAAACAATTGATTGCCATGTTCTTATACCTCTTTCACTCTCATCCTATTATACCTTTTTGTTCTTTTACTTTACATGCTGATGTTCAAAGTAAAGTAGAACATAAGAATAGCATGCCTTCTTAGCTGCAAATAATTAGATATATTAAAGTAATTAGAATATATTTATATTTGAAATTGATGAGACAGTTACATTGAGAATTTCCTGGTGTTTGAGTATACAGTGAACTTCTGAGGAGTGGCTGGTAGATTTGAACCACCAGTCTTCTGGTTAGCAGTCAAATACCCTAGACATTATGCTATCAGAGCTCCCCCAATGAACTTTAGTCTTCATATTTTGTCTTCAAATAGAGGAGAGTAGTTGTAGAAATATCTACTTCAAAAAAATAGTTTTATTTAGGTTGGATTATTAAATTATAGCTTTGCCATCTACAAAGTTACAAAATACCACTTACTCATTATTACTTAAGAAATACTTCAAAAGCAACAACCCTGATTTCTATAGGAAAATCAATAGACAAACTTACTATGAAGAGACACCTACTGGATGGAACTTGCTAATATCAACTCTAAATGATTTCTACTTTGTCCAGTGGTTGTGTGATTCCCACATGATAAATTAGGTGCTTGAAGGTGGGTGAGGAAAGGAAGAAGGAAGTGCCAGGTACTTCACCATGTGCTAGGTGATTTGCATATATTGTCTAATTCAGTTCTCACAACCGTCATGTGAAATAGGTATTATTATTCTGTATTTATCCTCTATTTCTGAGGAATGAAACTTTAAGGAGTCAAAGGGAGATGTATGTGGAACCCAGATTCCAGTCCAACTTTGCCTATAAATCCCACGTTCTTTTTTTTTTTTAAACTACTTTTGGAAATGAGATGTCAGTAGAAAGTTACTGTACAATTTTCCAGCAATGAGACAGCATTGCTTCATTGTCACACCTTCTTAGCTTGTTACTAACAAGGGCTTAGGTATTGGACAGACTCTAGTATGATAATTCAATATGATTGTTCTTGCTGAGACTTTATATATATCTAGGGTTAATCTAATTCATTTCATGATTTTCTCTTCCATGTGGCATCTTACTCTTCTAACTTCTGAGCCGAGGATCTGAAACTTCAGGAATAGAAAATACACAGTTAAAAAGAAGATTGAAAATGTTTTAATTTCTAATTGTTACTATATTTTATCATTTTAAGCAATATAGAGCAATAAAATTACTGTTGTTGTTAGGTGCCATCAAGTTGGCTCTGACTTACAGCAACTCTGTCTGTGTACAACAGAATGAAACACTGCCGCGTGCCATCATCACAATCCTTGTTGTGCTTGAACCCATCACTGCAGCCACTTTGTCAATCCGTCTCATTGAGGGTCTTCCCCTTTTTCACTGATACTTCACTTTACCAAGCATGATATCCTTCTCCAGGGACTGGTCTTTTCTGACAACATGATCAAAATATGTGAGACGAAGTCTGCCCATTCTTGCTTCTAAGGAGCATTCCAGCTGTACTTCTTCCAAGACAGATTTGTACTGGTGCTAGGAGGGCTCATGAGGCATGATTGTTGTTGTTGTTGTTATGTGCCGTCGAGTCGGCCCCGACTCATAGCGACCCCTCCTTGGGTTTCCGAGGCAGTATCACTATGGAAGTAG
>NW_006921638.1:8558117-8591045 GCF_000298275.1 Orycteropus afer afer | reverse complement strand
GCGACCCCTCCTTGGGTTTCCGAGGCAGTATCACTATGGAAGTAGGATTGCCCAACCTTCCTTCCGAGGAGTGGCTGGGGGGTTTGAACCGCCAGTCTTCTGGTTAGCAGTCAAGTGCTTTAGCCACTATGCTACCAGAGCTCCTGAGGCATGATTAGAGAGGGTTAAATAGGCTGTTGTTAACTCTTCGAACTAATTTAGGTAGCATTTGTAATGTGTGTATAAACCCACAGTTTTTCTCATGTCCCCAAATAAGGTCGAGAAGGTTTCACAAAAGGCACCATGAGTAGGGTCTAAGACTATCAGTCATAGTAATTATGGGCAAAATATTCCTCCGTCTCAATGGTTTTTTGAATAACACACTACATCTCTCCTAACTAGGTAACAGGATCCAGAAGTGATTGAGGCAGTAAGTAACCACTTAATTAACTTATTCTACCTATGACTTTTGGATTAGTCAAAGGCAAGGTTGCCTTTAAGTCTGGCCAACTTAGTTGATCCTGACACCATCCCATTAACTTGGCAGAATTTAGGGGAATTGATGCCTCTAAATTCAGTGAGATGTCTTGATAATGGAACATTCTGAATCTTAATTTCTATGTGGGATGGCTCACACTTACTCTGTGTTGAATGAGCCTGTCACTGATAAGTATACAGCAGATCAAGTGACTCTGTTGTGCTGGAGAAGGAAGAAATATATAAATAAATACATTGTTTTGTTTAGTGAATAGTTATTAAATACCTAACAAATACCAGGTGCTAAATAGTGGTTAATAAGACATATGTGGTCCCTGCCCTCACAGAGCTTACAGTAAACTGTAGGAGACACTGAACACAATTAAGTGATAAATGATACACTAGGAGTTAGGGTGCTTACTGAGCATAGCTCAGGATTTTAATTTGGTTAAGGTAAAGAAAAGTACTGTTAGAAAATGACCTTTGGATTGGGGATAGGCAGTGAAAACAGCATGTTCCACCTGAAGGAACTGTGGTGAGTTCTAGGAACTGAAAGACATTCGTTGTGACTGGAAGGAGAAGTGAAACCTCAGCAGTGGAGAAGCAGGTGCACACTAGATAGTAATTGTCTTTTAAGTCATGTTAAGGTGTTTAGACCACCCAAGTAACACAAGTGGTTAAGTGTTTGCCTACTAACCAAAAAGTTGGTGATTCAAGTCCACCCAGAGACAACTTGGAAGAAAGACCTGGAAATCTAATTCCAACAGGCCATAGTCACTGAAAACCCGAGGAAACGCAGTTCTACTCTGCTACTTGTGGGATTACCAGGAGTCAGAATAAGTGGCAACTGGTACTGGCAAGATGTTTATTTATTTATTTTGTTGTGTTTTAGGTGCAAATTTACAGAGCAAAGTTTGTTGTATATTCAACATTTCATGTACATTTGGTTTTACTCCTCAATTACCATCCCTAACCCTAACCCACTCTCCTCCCCTCCTTGTCCAGTACCCCCTCCCCTCACACCTCATAGTTACGCACTCCTGTGTGTCCTGCATTTCCTCCATGTGAATGTTGCCATGCTGGTACCCCGTGGTCGATTGCTCCAAGGGATGCATCTTCATAGAGTATGTGGGTGCGTCACCCTGGGTTTAGTGGTCTGTGTGTATGTCTTATTTACTACCGGGCTGAGAGCCAACTCTGGGAGTGAATTTTATTCTAGGCCCGAAGTATATCCCAGGGCCATAGTATTGGGGGTCCCATCAGACTCCATCCGACCAGTAATTCTGGTCATTATTGTGTTTTTGGATTTTGTTCCTCATTTTTCCTCCCACTCTATCCAGGATCTCCAGTTTTGATCCTTTCCCTAGTGGTTGGCACTGGTAGCCAGGCACCATCTAGTTCTTCTGGTCTTGAGGTCCATCATGTCCTAGGGCTGATTGCTTCCAAATGCCCTTGATTTTTGCATTCTTTGCTTCCGATGATAGGAGACCATTAGCTGCATCTTAGAAGGCCGCTTGAAAGCTTGCAAGACCCCAGTCACTGCTCACCAATGTAGGTTGTGGAACAAGATTTTTATGTATTTTGTTGTGCCAATTGAGTCTGGTGTCCCCCAATACTATGGTCCTGAGTCAGTAGATCCACTGGATCACTCTCACACAGTGTCTGGCTGTCTGTGAGGTATTGCTCTATGTCTGTCTTCTATTGTTTCTTTAAGAATTGTGGGTATTTTGTATCACTGGTATCTGTGCAAGATTAACCTCAGCTGAATCTATCCTTGGTCTAGAGTATAATCCTGTACACTGACCCCCATCTGATCTTCTCAGATGTTCATGTGTTTTTCTGTAGCCTGGTGTTTGGTGTTAATGGTAATGCAGTATTGTAGATTCACTAGTATTAGCCTCTGTCATCTATATCTTATGTGCACAATTCAATGTCCTCCCTTCCCCCAATGTTATCATGGTGGTCACAGACTCTTTCCATTACCATCCCTCCCATTGCCTACCTCAGCATGTGGCCCCCAACTAGCCCAAAATTATTCCCTCCCCTCCCCTCCCCACCCTGATAAACCTACAAAGTAAGTTCCCTTCCTTAAGCAAACCATTCCTTGTCTTTTTACAATAAAGGGCTCATACAATATTTGTCCTTCTGAGTGACTGACTTATTTTATTCAGCATAATGTCCTTCAGGCTCATCCACATTGTGAGATGATTTGTGTATCTTTCATTGTTCTTTAATGTAGCATAATATTGCATTGTGTGAATATACCATAATTTGGTTATTCATTCATCTGTTGATGGGCATTTAGGTTGTTTCTGTTTCTTTGCTATGGTGAATTGTGCTGCAATGAACATACCATATGTCTGTTCATGTCCTGCCTCTCACTTCTTTAGAATGTATTCCTAGTAATGGAATTGCTGGGTCAAATGGAATTTCTATTTTCAGGTTTTTAGGGAAATTCCATACCATTTTCCACAATGATTGTACCATTTTACAGTCCCAACAGCAATATATAAGAGTTCTAATCTCTCCACAACCTTGCCAGCATTTGTTATTTTCTGTCCTGTTGAACTTTGCTGATATTGCTGGAGTGAGATAATATCTCATTGTTGTTTTGATTTGCAGCTCTTTAATGACTAAAGATTGCGAGCAATTCCTCATGTCTTTGTTGGCTGCCCACATATCATCTTTAGTGAAGTGTCTCTTCATGTCTCTTGCCCAGTTTTGAATTGGATTGTTTGTCTTTTTGGTGTTGAGGTGTTGAAGTTTTCTATAGATTTTGGAGATAAGTTCTTTGTCAGCTATGTCATAGGCAAATATTTTCTCCCAATCTGTAGGTTCTCTTTTTACCCTTTTGACAAAGTCTTTTGATGTACATAAGAACTTAATTTTTAAAAGGCCCCAGTCATCTAGCTTCTCTTCTACCTCCTGTATATTCTGAGTTATGTTTGATAGTCTATTTATGCCATAAATTAGGGCTCCTAGATTTGCCCCTATTTTATCTTTGATGAATTTTATAGTTTTGGGTGTTATACTTAAGTCTTTGATCCAACTTGAGTTTGTTTTTGTGTATGGGGTGAGGTATGGGTCTTGTTTCATTTTTCTGCAAGTGGATATCCAATTTTGCCAGCACCATTTGTTAAAGAGGCCATCTCTTCCCCCATTTAATGGATTTTGAAACTTTGTCAAAGATCAGCTATCCATAGATGGATGGATCTATTTCTGAGTTTTTGATTCTGTTCCATTGGTCTATCTATCATTGTACCAATACCACATTGTTTTGACTACTGTGGCTGTATAGTAGGTTTTAAGATCTGGGAGTGTGAGACCTCCCACTTTGTTCTTCTTCTTCAGTTGTGCTCTGCTTATCCAAGGTCTCTTTCCTTTCCATAAGAAGTTAGTAATTAGTTTTTCCATGTTCTTAAAAAAATGTTGTTGGTATCTGGATAAGGATTGCATTGAATATGTAGATTGCTTTAGGTAGTATTGACATTTTCACAATATTCAGTCTACCTATTCATGAACAAGGCAGATTCTTCCATTTATATAAGTCCCTTGTTATCTCCTGTAGTAGTGTTTTATAGTTTTCCTTTTCTTTTGTGTCTCTGGTAAGATTTATTCCTAGATACTTTATCTTTTTAGTAGTTATTGTAAATAGTATTGTTTCCCTTATTTCCTTTTCAGAAGTCTCTTTGTTGGTGTAAACGAATCCAACTGACTTTTATATGTTGACTTTGTATGCTGCCACTTTGCTGAACCTCTCTATTAGTTCCAGTAGTTTTTTAGCTGAGTCTCTTGGGTTTTCTTCTAAGGATAAAAAACAAAACAAAACAAAACAAAAAAAAACCTCACTGTCCTGGAGTTGATCCTGACTCATAGCGACTCCTCCTTGGGTTTCTAAGGAAGTATCACTACAGAAATAGATTACCCAACTTTCCATCTGAGGAGTGACTGGTGGGTTTGAACTGCCAGCCTTTTGGTCAGCAGTCAAGTGCCTTAGGCACTACACCACCAGAGCTCATATCATCCAAAAATAGAGATAGCTTTCATTTCACCAAAGAGGATATTCAGGCGACCAAAAAACATAATAAGCAATGCTTACAATCATTAGCCATTAGAGAGATGCAAATCCAAACAACAATGAGATACCATCTGGCCCCAGCACTAGTAGCAAAGTTCAACAAGACAGAAAATAACAAATGCTGGCAAGGATACAGAGAGATTGGGACCCTCATACACTGCTGGTAGAACTGTAAAATGGTACAACCACTGTGGAAAACAGTATGGTGATTCCTTAAAAAGTTGGAATTAGAAATACCATTTGACCCAGACATTCCATTACTAGGTATATATTCTAAAGAAGTAAGAGCCAGGACAAGAACAGATATATGCACACCCATGTTCATCGCAGAACTATTTACAATAGCCAAAAGATGAAAACAATCTAGGTGCCCATCAACTGAAGAATGGATAACCAGACTATGGTTCATACACACAATGGAATACTATGCAACCCTGAAGAATAATCTAGAATCTATAAAACACTGCATAATGTGGATGAACTTGGAGGACATTATGCTGAGTGAAATAAGTCAATCTCAGAAGGACAAATATTATATTAGTTCATTATTGTAAAAAGTCAAGGAAAGGTTTATTTATGGAAGGAAATTTTCTTTGTTGGTTACCAGAGGTGGGAGGGGAGGAGAGGGAACACTGTTAGATAGGTAGAGACAAGTATTGATTTGGGTGAAGAGAAGGGCAATGTACCAAATGTGAGTGATCAACATGGTGGCATTGAGGAAGAAGAAGACATGGAGAAATACGTGGGAGGCACAGACAACAAAGATGAATGCTTTTGCACATGCAGTACTGCATTGTCAGTGAAGACAAACATGGATATATGGGTAGACAGGCTGAACTATAAGGTATGTCTATGCAGGGGATAGTGTGCCCAAGACCATGTATAAGGTTGGCAGACAATGTTTCTACAAGTGTATTGGTATGTTCTGTAAGAATTCCCAGGTATGTAGTAAAGCTGACAAGGGACAAGGGTGTAGTCACTGCCAGAAAGAGCGAGTAGTTGGACCTGTGGGCTCAGGGCCATAGTCACAGGGGACATCAAGCTCAATTGGCATAACATACTACACAAAACATAGTTCCACATCCTACTTTGGTGAGTAGCAACTGGAATCTTAAAAGCTTGCAAGCAGCCATTTAGATGCAGCTATGGGTCTCTCCTCATTCAGAGCAAAGAAGAAGGAAGAAAACCAAAGATTCATGGAAACAATTAGTCCAAGTGATTGGTACACCATGTGATCCTCAACCTATCTGACTGAGACCAGAAGAACTAGATGGTGCCTGGCTACCACTGTCAATCACTCGGAGGGGGATCTATGTAGGAGATCCTGGATACAGTGGGAGAACAATGTGGAACAAAACTCAAAATCAACTCAAAAAAAAAAAAAAAGGGACCAGGTTAGCTGGTCTGATGGAGCCTGATGGAACCACTGAGACTCTGGCCCCTAGCTTCCCTTCAGGTCTGGAATTGAACTCACTCCTATGGCTTCCAGCCAAACAAAAGACAGGCATATGAGGTGACCATTTATACTAGGTAGTTACACTTCTTGGGGAGAACAATCATGGGAGAATAGAAAGGTTGTGTATGCACAGGGTCACAGCTCAGGGGGCAGGAGTGCATGGAGGGAAAGACACAGGGAAGAGGTAACTATGGGAAGGAAGTGGGAGGGGAGCTGTTGCATTGTGTAAGTTGTTGTCAATGTCATGAGACAAAGTGTATGTGAGCTGCTGTATGGAAAATGAATTTGCTCTGTAAACTTTCACCAAATCACACACACACACACACACACACACACACACAAATAGACATAGTTTTACCTATCTCTTTGCCAGTTTGGGTGCCTTTTATTTCACTTTCTTGCCTTATTGCCCTGGCTAGGATTTTTAATACAACGTTAAACTGGTAAGGTGTTTAGACTTGAGTATAAGATAATGAGAAATTACTGAATGGTTTTAAACAAAATATCATGATTTGTCTTTTATGAGGGTCACTCCAAGCAAGGATTACTATGAGGGCTATGTGGAAGGAGATTGGGTTGAGGGAAGAAAGATTACAGAGTGGCAAGGAGACTGGAACAGATGCTGTTCCAGTAAACTTTGTCAGAGATTATGATGGACCAGGGTGGTGACAGTGGAGATGGACACACATGATTTTTAAAGTAATATTGAGAAGGCAAATTGACTGGATTTAGTAACTAATTGGATGAGACAAAGGTTCTCCAGGTTAATGATTTGGGCTCCCTGGGTGAACATTGAAGAGAGGAACAGGAGAATAGCCTGGGGTGAGAAGATGGGTAGAAGAGAAGATATGATGAGTCTGAACATGATGTTTTGGAGAGCCTTGAGACACCAAGTAGGCAGGACCAAAGATCAGTAGATGGGGGGTAAGTGATAAAAATGTGAGGGTGATTAGTATGTCGATGTTAATTAAAGCCTTGGAATTTGAGGCAGTTACCCTAACAGTGTGCAGAGTGAGAAAAACAGAGAGTTTGTGAACTGAGCCCTCAGAGGAGCATTGACATTTAGAGAATCTTTTTTAAAGAGATTATTTAAAGATAATACTAGATGAAAACATATTTTACATGTTTTTAAGGAAAAGTAGAAGGCTTGCAAGCATGAGAGTTTTCTTTCTTTTCCAGGACGGATTTCCAATTTACTTCCACCTCAAGTGAAGTCATACAGATTCCAAATCAGAGTCTTTTCTGTTGTGGTTAATTCTTGAACACAAACCATTTTTAAACATGCAAAGAGAAAAATGGAGAATAAAGGAAAGCCAAAGCATCAAATTATTCATGGCTAAAACTTTTTGAAATCAAAGCAACCGTAGAAGGAACTGTTGCCAACATTCAGTGATGGCTAATGAAGTACCTTGCCTCTTTCCCTCTTTATATCACCGATGTTGAATAGCTGCTGTCCATTTTTAAACTCCTTTGGAGATAATGGATCTTTGTATTCTCTCTTGCATCTTAATCTCAAAGGTGTGTGGCAGAAACCAAGAATAATGACTCCCAATTTGCTTTCTTTTTTAAACTACTTGTAAAGGACCTTTGGCTAATGGCAAAGCCACTCTTCTTTTTCATGTGGAAATCTCATGTCCACAAAACCTTGATTTTGGTGGTGATTGCAGTGGTACTCTCCCTTCTTCTTAAACACATGGTGGACCTCTTCCTTATCCTGAGAAATTGTCCAACTGTATTTCTGTTTTTCCCTCTGGGAAAGATAATGTGGTTTACATTCTTTTAGAAGTTTTGGACGTCAAGAATTTTGAGGTCAGCCCAAATGGAGAAGTGAAGGAAAGAATGCCAGCCAACCTAGCGGTGAAACAGGAGTGTGCTCCTTAAAGGCCATTTTCTCTCTGTTTTTCTCTTTTCTCTTTTGTACATAAACCACAAATAACCCACAGCTTTTAAACCAGCTTCAGAAGTACCAACTAACAAATGTTTAAAACATCTCAACTAAGTTTCCAAGAAAGTTCTGAATAGAATTGTGTTTGTGGGATGATCAATATGTCCTTATCCGTTTTTACCCACTGGCTCCTGTTGATTCAAAATTAACTGAAGTCTCCAATTGTGAGAAATCAGGAATTGTAGCAGAAGGATTGGTCATGTTTCTTTAAAGTAACTTATTTAAAATGAAATAAACGTAATGCTGAATCAGACAGGGAAAGGTCAAGGAATGAGAGACTTCCATACCTTCCAAAGTAACTGGAAATTAGTGTGTTATATGGGGAAATTTTATTGAGTATAGAGAAATATCTTTCCTTTAAAATTAACAAAAAAACCACATTTAAAAATGCCTTTGGTTTTAAGACCTTTGATTTAGGAAGAATGGCAGTGAAAGCCCATAGAGTAGAGAGGATTAACATTTTAACATTGAAGATGTTTGTTGTTCCCAGAAGATTTTAGAGGATTTTTTGTTTTGTTTTGTCAAAACTTGGAGATTTATTACATATTAATATCAATACTCCCATTTGAATTTGAACAACATCCACATACATACATATACTATACATATATAAAAGGTCTTTTCCTTTAGGAAATATTTTTTACTATTTATAATATTTAATATCCACCTAAAATTGTGAATGACATGTAAATAACCCAGTGTTGGATGGTACAAGACGTAATTACACATGGATTTGAGTATTTTTATAGAAGGGTCTGCTCCTATTGTACCTGGTCTTTTTTGGAGGCATCTTCCACATGTTTTGTGTCACATATTCCAAATTTTTTTTGTTATATATGCCATAGAGATTTCACGTGGTCATAGATTGTGTCTGGTGCATAACTTGGTGTGAAGATAGTCAAGTAAAGGAATAGACAAAGGGAAAGCAAAGTAATTTGCTTGAAATCCAGAGAACTTTACAATGCTGAAAAAGTAAGTAAAAGCAGATGTTGTAAAGTTTAGAAAATGAAGACATTATTTTCCTGTTTCCATTGCATTTTTTCTAAACACATTATAAATAAGCTTTGAAGTAATACAAAGTTCTCTGTTTGTTTTGCTGATAGCATCTTTTGTTAAAAAAAAAAAAAAAAAAACTTTATCAATGCGTGTTTAAGTTATAGACTAAGGGAGATCTCAAGTGTGGTGAAAGACCTGACTGTTATCTGCTGACAAATACAATACTATGCTGAAGTTACTTACAGTGTCTGAGTCATGTAAATATGTATTTGATTAGATCTTTGGGGTTGAATGTTAAGCTCAAATATTTCATGCTATCAGAATCTAAGCATTAAACCCAAATATTTCATTTTTCACATGCTTTACATTTAATTTTGTTTTATGGAGACTTTATTACTCTGTGACAGAGAGAACCTGCTTTATTAGTCTTTGTAAATGTGGTGAAGAAGATGGCCTAAGGATCTGAAAGTAAGGTTATCTGCATTGTGCCCTCTCCCATTTACCATATTCTAACCCACACTCATATTAAACCTTAAAAGCCTTATAATGTGGGCTTTAGATATGAAAAGTATTTCAAGTGAACTGTTGTTCTATAGGTTTCCTTCTAAAACTTATTCTCTAAATAAGTTCAAGGGAAATTTCATTGCCAGAGCAAAGTGTGGGCTAGTTCAGGGAAGCATAGGGCTCAGCTCCAGGGCAGGTGCCCATCTTCATGCACTTCCACTAGCCCTCATTGTTTGGAATGACTGAATGTCTTCCAGCTGTTAGAGAATGTCCCAGGCTTGAAACTGCATCCCTGCTGAGCATATTTTCAGAGTCTAAGCCAATTCTGAAAAGACTGGCTGTTAAAATATGAAATGAGGGAAATCAGTTTATATCAATGACATAAACCATCATGTGTCTGTTATATTCGTTCAGCTGGGTCACATATGACTCAATAATCAAATTACCACCCTATATATCTTAAGTCCTCATGTTCATTCGACCACTCTGTGGACATGGGAAAACAAAGATAATCTAGGATGTCTTCTCTTTATTTGTTTCTTTCAATGTGACTGCTTCTCTGCTTGCATAGTAAAAATGCTTGTAAAATTTTGAGCTCTGGTAGCGTAGTGCCTAAGGCACTTGACTGCTAACCAGAAGTCTGGCGGTTCAAACCCACCAGCCACTCCCTGGAAGGAAGGTGGGGCAATCTACTTCTGTAGTGATACTGCCTCAGAAACCCAAGGAGGGGTCGCTGTGAGTTGGGTCCTATTCAACAGCACATAACAACAAGAAAACAAATATAAGCAGTTAAACTTCCGAGTGAGCCCTCTGCTCCCTTCATTTGACATACACTCTTAACAATTTGGTGTGTGTCAAATACTTCTTCATCATTAATGGAATTCTCTATTATTAACTCTGTATCAATACAATTATAGCCATTTCAAATTAAGTAAAAAATCAGCCTGATATATCAAAGTAATAATTTCAAATATCTATAAAGTTTAAGTGGGGAAAATAAACAATGCATTATTCTATTATTTATGCTTTAATTTTTTCAAGAAACATTTGAAACAGCCTACAATAAAAACTGGGGCAAGGAAAAATACAACCATGAACCATAAAGTGTACAAGAGTGACCAGAATGGATCTTTGGAACTAGAAAATAAATTAAGAAAATGGAAACCTAGTTAATTGTATTCTGACCCAAATATATGCCAAGTAGGTTCTATCTTGTTTTTCAACTATATTTGATTTGTAATGATTATCAAAAGTACTGTGTTAAGAAACATTCTGAATCTGCATTTTGGCCCAGGACTGCTTTCATTTATAAGGTCTTCTAGTGGGCATGGGAATAGAAACGTGGCTGCACACAAGCCAGGCATTTGTCTGGTCTCTTGTAAAGTAACTGAAAAGGAGTTGTCTACATGGAATTTATACAAAACAGGGAGTTGGAAACTAATAATTCTTATCTGTTTATCCAGTATTACCCAGGTCTCAGAAACAGTATCTGATGGATACAGGTTGTTTGGTAATAAGACTAATGTGATGTATTCTGCAGTAGCATTAATTTTGTGTGCTTTTTCATTTTCATCAATACCATGTAAACATCTTTGCCTTGATTTTACAGTTGCCAAGAAACCTTCTGGGTGAGCTTTCCAGGGGATTTATACACTTAAAGATCTATTTGATATTTTCTAAAAGAGTAATCACTTTGGAATGTAGCTTAATGTGGAAACCGATGGACAAATATGTTAGCATCTTTCTGCTTTCCCTTTTGTATTGTCACTGCAATCAAGATGCATTGATAATTATTGTTGATTGGAGTGTGAAAATTGGAAACAAAGAAGGATCAGCCTTGGTGACAGAAATGATGCCAGAGGTAGTATGGTAGAATTTTGCAAGACCAATGACTTACTCATTAGAAATAACTTTTTGTTTTTAACATAAATGGCAATATACCCTCAGACCTCACCAGATGAAATACACAGGAATTAAATCTACTATATCTGTAGAAAGAGATGATGGAGAAGCTAAATATCATCAGTCTGAACAAGACCAGACTAAGGAACAAACCATCAATTGATCCATCCAAGTTCAAGTGGAAGGCTGAAGAAAATTAAAACAAGTCCATGAGAGTTAAAGTACAATGTGAATTTAGAGGCCATCTGAAGAACAGATTTGATACATTGAACACTAATGACCAAAGACCTGAGTTATGGGATGACATCAAGGATATCATACATGAAGACAGTAAAAGATCACTTAAAAAAGACATGAAAGGAAAAAAGGCCAAAAATGGATGTCAGAAGAGACTCGAAACTTGCTTTTGAAAGTAAAGTAGCAAAAGTGAATGGAAGAAATGAAGTAAAAAATGAACAGAAGATTTCAAAAGGCTATTTGGGAAGACAAAGTAAAGTATTTTGATCCAGGAATTGATGGAATACCAACTGAGATGTTTCAACAAATAGATGCAATGCTAAAAACATTTAATTTATGCCACGAATTTTAGAAGACGGCAACCTGGCTGACTGAGTGGAAGAGATCCAGATTTGGGCCTATTCCAGAGAAAGCTGATCCAACAGAATGTGGAAATGATCAAACAGTATCATTAATACCACACACAGGTAAAATTTTGCTGACGATAATTAAAAAATGATTGTAAGCAGTGCAACAGGAAACTGCCAGATGTTCAAGCAAGATTCAGAAGAGGGTGTGGCATGAGAGATGTAATTGCTGATGTCAGGTGGATCTTGGCTGAAAGCAGAGAATGCATACCATAAAGATGTTTACTTGTGTTTTATTGATTATGCAAAGACATTTGACTGTGTGGATCATAACAAATTATAGATAACATTGTGAAGGGAATTCCAGAACATTTAATTGTGCTCATGTGGAACATGTACATAGGAACCTGTACATAAACCAAGAGGGGATACTGCCTGGTTTAAAATCAGGAAAGGTGTGTGTCAGTATTGTATATTTTCACCATACTATTCAACCTATATGCTGAGAAAATAATCCTATACATTGAACTATATGAAGAAGAATACGGCATTAGATTGGGGAAAGACTCATTAACAACTTGTGATATGCAGATGATACAGCCTTGCTTCTGAAAATGAAGAGGACTTGAAACACTTACTGATTGTTTTAGGTTGGGTTCTCTAAAGAAGCAAAACTGTGTGTGTGTGTGTGTGTGTGTGTGTGGTGTTGTTGTTGTTAGGTGCCTTTGAGTTGGACCCGACTCATAGCGACCCCTCCTTGGGTTGCCAAGGCAGTATCAAGATTGCCCCATCTTCCTTCCAAGGAGTGGCTGGTGGATTTGAACCGCCAGCCTTCTGGTTAGCAGTCAAGTGCCTTAGCTACTATGCTACCAGAGCTCCCATATGTGTGTAAATATATATATAATGTATGTATATGCATATGTGTGTATATATATATATATATATATATATATATATTCACACACACACAAAGAGAGAGAGAGCATTCTCAAAAAATGGTTCACAAGGTTGTAAAGTCTGGCAAGTCCCAAGTCCATGGGTTAGACGTTAGGCTGCAAGAGCAGGCAAACCCAAGATCAGCAGGTACTGGCTCACAGTCTGCATACGCAAATGAATCCCAAGATCTGCAGGCAATATGGCAGGCTTCTGGCTGAAGTCTTAACAACTTGGAGGTTAGATGATGACAAACCAGATGCTGGATCCAGATCAAGCAAAAAGGCAGAGAACTTTGCCAGGAAGTCCATATACGGAAGCAGGCCCCACCCCTGAGGAAACTCCCTTTCAACTGATTGGCTGCTCATAACAGATCTCATCATGGAGATGATTGCATTATAACTGCTAAACCACTGGAAATCATGGCCCTGTCAAGTTGACACATAACATTAACTCACACTGATGAAGAACAAAGATTAAAGCCTTCCATATGAACTACACATCAACATAAAGAAAATAAAAATCCTCCCAACTTGACCAACAGGCAACAAAATGATAAATGGAGAAAATATTGATGTTGTCAAGGATTTCATTTTACCAGGATCCACAATCAACATCCTTAGAAGGAGCACTTAAGAAATCAAACAGCATATTGCATTGGGCATATCTGCTGCAAAACAGCTCTTTAAAGTGTTAAAGAGCAAAGATGTCAGACTAAGATGAGGACTAAGATATGTCAGACCCAAGCTTGTTTTTTCTCTTACCTCATATGCATATAAGAGCTGGACAATGAATAAGGAAGACCAAAGAAGAATTAATTGATGCCTTTGAATTATGGTGTTAGTGAAGAATATCGAATATACCATGGACTACCAGAAGAGTGAACAAATCTGTCTTGGAAGAATTATAGCCACAATCTCCTTAGACACAAAGATGGCAAGACTTCATTGCATGTATTTTGGATTAGGAGGGACCAGTCCCTAGAGAAGGACATCATGCTTGGTAAAGTAGAAGATCACCAGAAAAGAGGAAGATCCTCAATGAGGTGGACTAATACGGTGGCTGAACAATGGGCTCAAACTTAGCAATGATTGAGAGGATGGTGCAGAACCAGGCAGTGTTTTTGTACCTTTTGGCATAGGGTCTCAATGAGTTGTAACTGACTCAACATCACCTAGCAACAACATAGTCACTGTACTTTAGCTTGTCCTGTAAAGGCATTCAAAACTTTTGTTTTCAAATAAACTCTTGATATATTTTGGCCTTATGTGGAGATGCCTTGCCCTGGAAAAAGTGATGTTACAGCTTGTCAAATGAGGAAGGCAGCCCCAGGATTAAGAATAGGCGAACTTCAGTGGGGTGGCCTACTTCTCACCTCTGTACCCTATCTTCCCTGAAAAGCACCATTTCACCCAAAGCCTTTCTTGATTCCAGTATGTACGGTGATTCCACAAGTATCTTAATCATTTCCAGGCCTGCTTGCAAGCTGCTTTAGAATAAACAGAATCTATCTTTGTACCTCGTGATGTACTTTACCAGGAACATGGCATGCAGTTTTGGTTAGCAATCCTCAGTGAAGATGTGATTAAAGTGAGAAGGTCCTGAGAAAGCTACTTAATATGAGCAAAATAATAGGGCTTCTTTATTAATTAATTAGCTTAAATCGGTGAATGAATTCATCAAATATTTTATCTGTGTGTAGCATAAAAAGAGAAGTTTTCTATTTAAAATGGAAGAAGGCTGAGACAGGGGATATGATTAAGAACTATAAAATTATGAAAACTATGTTTTTTTCTTTATCAAATCCTTGTACATTAGGACACAGCACACTCACAGAAGCTTAAAAGAAGTCTACAATGAATAGAAACCTGTGGAATGCATTATCCTGGGATATGGAACATATTGAAAATATAAATACCTTCATAAAAGTTTAGATAAGCTCATGGGTAACAGATTAGGGAAACAATGACATTTTGGGATATGTTTACAACATTTGAAGGGAATTAGGTATATTCTTCCATCATATGTCCTTTGGTGCTCACATCTAATAAGAAATGACATGGTGAATGGACCATGGGTAGGTTGTATGTTAGAGTCTGACTAGGCAGGTAAGACAATTGCAAAAATGTGGAAAAAACTGGATGGCTTATATTATTCAGATAACAAAGACAAATAAAATAAATAGCTGCCTGTGAATTCTAGGACATTAATAATTGAGAGCCTCTGTGAAACAGTGCTGCCTTATACACTCGGAATATCTTATCTTCGTAATCTAAGGAGGATATGATAATATGCATGTGTTGAACACAGGCAGAGTTAGGGACATGTAGTCTTCTTTTTCAGAGACCACCATGTTCATTGTATCAAGAGTTTTGTGTGTGTGCAGAGAAGCAGGATTTTGTCTGCAAATTAATGCATAATAAATAAGACCCAGACATATATAAAAAAAGAAATAAAAGTTTCCTTTAAGCTATATCCTTTAAAAATGTTCCTGGAAAAGGGCCTCTATTCTTTTATTTAAAACAAAACTGGAAATGTGGTAGAAATATTTTTGTAGTTTTTTTTTTTTTTTTACAAATAAATTTTATTGGCATTCTTTGTTGTCTCTCCCAGTATGAATTAGTTCCTTGCATGATTTACTTCTGTTTTCAACGAAGAATGCTGAAACTAATTTAAATTAAAACAGCCTGCAGTTCTGTTAGGATGCATGTGGTATTGTTTCTCACCTTCTATCTTTATTGATGATGATAATATATTTTTTCTTTCACCAGTATGCTGGCATGTTTTTAAAAGACATCTCCACATGTGTTCATTAGCACATATTTGTACACACATGAGGGATAAAGACATAAAAATTTGTGAGGGCCTAATCTATTATTGTCACATACTCTATAGCATATCACAATCAAGAGGCTTTCAGTACTTTATCTTATGGTAAATAAAGCTTGGTGCTTTTAAAAACTACACACCTGAATCTGAAGAGATCAACTAATATGATTATTCATTTAAGTGTCATGAAGGGTAATAAGAGAAGTAGATTCGTGGTTTTTTTTTTTTTTTTTTAACTTGAATTGCTTTATTTAGCTCCCAATGTTTTGGGAGTCTCAAGCATTATAAGAAAATATGATTGCACTTAACAGATCTTTTCTCACCATATTATGTCTTGAGGACTGTTATTTTATTGTTGCCCTTTCTGTTATGGAAACATATATCTAATATATGTTAGATATTAATGAAAAGTCATTGCCTGTACAGTACATTCATCAACTGAGTACCACCCACTTTTTGTAACTAAGAAGGCAAAGAAATTACATCAAATATTAGCGTCTGACAGTGTTTTTCCAGGAAAATGACTAAAATGTATTTAAAGGATTATACAAATAAAATATTCCTAAAGGACTTCTGGTAGCATAGTGCCTAAGGCACTTCACTGGTAACCAGAAGGCTGATGGTTCAAACCCACCAGGCACTTCTCGGAAGGAAGGCTGGGCAATCCTACTTCCATAGTGATACTGCCTCGGAAACTCAAGGAGGGGTCACTATGAGTTGGGTTGACTTGATGGCACATAACAACACAACAACAACAAAATGATTTTAATATAGTTATATGATAGAATTACACAAAATGAACTAATATCAAAGAATACAACAGAAATTGAGATAAAAACCTATATAATTATTTCTAAAACATTTTTTAAATGGAAATCTATTGTAAGTAAAATAATCATGCCTTAAATTGTTGTAGTGTCACAGTATCATATATGTAGCTATATGAGACAGTTATCCTGGAAGAGTAGCAATACAATACTTTTATCTAATATACTGCTATATTCCATCTTGTCAGTTGACTCAGTAATGTCCTTTATAGTATTTTTTTCTTTCTAGTAGGAAAGTAGTACATTTAGTTGTCATATTTCTTAAGACTCTGCAAAAAGGGCAAGGAGGGCACATGTTCTGACCTCTTCTAACCCCACAAGAGGAAGACAGAAGCACTATCAATAGCCCAACGCCTATTACTGCAAGACCAGACATGCTGCCTCCCTCCAGCCCTTTTTCTCTCCTGGGTTCAATAATTCACTGCCGTGGCCACACAGAATTCACAGATTATGGGGTTTATTAGGGAAGCACCAGGCTACAATTCAAGTTCAGGAAAAACGCTCAGTCTCTCTCCCAGCCCACACTCTCTCCTAACAGTCTCTCACAGTCTCTCTCCCAATAGTGAGTGTCCCTCGGTGTCTCACTCATCAATGCGTGTCTCTTGCGTCTCTTTCCCAGCAGCACGTGTCTCTTTCAGGAGTGTGTGTCTCTTTCAGCAGCACGTCTTCCTCAACCAGCAGTCAGAGAGAGACTTCTACCTTGAGGAGGCCTCCTTTTGAGCCTGGCAGAGTGGCCAAACTAACCAGTCAGTCATAACATCAGAATTCTAAGCACCTGAGAGAGAGAGCAGGAACCTCCCAGAACATTGCTTTGTGTTGCACCCAACAGAAATACCCCTGGTGGATAACTTTTACAATCAGGAGCTCCTCAGTTGCTCACAGCAAATTCCACCACAGTTTACAAACACTTATGGCTAGAAAAACCACACTAAGTAATTTACTACACTGCAGACTCTTTTAATATAGAATATTTCTATAACCTTTCTTTGTCTTTTAAGACATTTATATTCTGGAAGACTATGCTCCCACCCCTCTCAACTTTTAAAAATAGAATGTTCCTAATTTGGGATTTGTCTGATGTGTCTTCATTCTTTGTTTCAAGTTATGCATTCTTGATGAGAAAATTGGACAGATGATACTGTATCTTTCCCAGGGTATCATGTCTGGCAGTGGTGACACTAACATTGAGTAATCAGTTATCTGATTTTTCTGCTGCTACTTTTTTCCTCTCCCTCTCTTATCTCTAAGAAGGAGTTTTTGGGCTGCTCACATCTTTGAATTCCTGCTCCTCATCTAAATTTAATGTTCTGTGATGATTCCTTCTTGATTTAATCTTTCTTATAATTGATGCAAAAAAAACATCCTTTTAAAATTAAATTAATTTTATTTTTCAATTTTAAAAGGCCTAATCAGTTCTAGCATAAAATATGCTAGGACACATTTTAGTGTTTTTGTTGCAAATTTTACTTTGGTTTTCCTTTGTTTCTTTAAATGATTGTAAGCATTGTAAGGAAGGAAGGTTGGGCAATCCTACTTCCGTAATGATACTGCCTCAGAAACCCAAGGAGGGGTCGCTATGAGTCGGGTTTGACTCGACGGCACACAACAATAACAACAACAAGCATTTGTTTTACAAAATGTGTCTAATGGTTCAGTATCTGAAATATTTGAATCTCTGTTTCTGCTTCTTATTCCTCCTGCTGATGATACCCTTTTTAAAGTGATGAGACTTAGTCTTCAGATTTTCTCAGGTGGCTACAATTTATCAGGGATTTTTCTCCTCTAATCTATTTAGCAATAAACAACGTTCCTTACAGTACCCTAAAGTTGGGGATAGGATAGGGAAAATTTACATCTAGTTCACCCTTACCCTGAGGTTTGTAGCCCTTTAGGGAAGTAGTTTAATATAAGGAAACTCTTCTTTAGGTCTCTCCACTTTGGTAGGACCTGAGCTTTGATTTCTGTCTTTCCTCAGCCTGAGAGGTACTACAAAAATAACTCAAAGTCACCCAGCTGGCAGATGCTTATGGCAGAGTTATCTCTGCTCACCTCTGAATTCCTCCTTCATTTAGATTCTAGCCGGGTAGGATGGTAATTCCTTACTTTCTTGTCATTTTTTTTTTAATGGTATGAAGATGTTTTTATAGTTCATTATCCAATATTGTTAGTTATTTTCAGTAGGAAGATTGGTTTAAATAATCTAGACTGCTGTATTTCCCATCTATAATGGAATATTTTTCTCCATCTATTCTGCCTCTCACAGATGTCCTTAACTTTAAAATCTTAGCTCAAGTGTCATCTCCTACATAAAGACTTCCCTGAACACAACCTCTCCCCCCAGGTACATTGGACTATTTCCTTACTCTATTTGGGTCGGCTGGACAACCTTCTTCCCTTCCTCTCTTCCACTCTTTCACCCTTCCCATTTTCCTCCCTTCCCCCTTCTTCCCTTTCTACCTTCCCATCTTCTCTCCCTTCCTCCCTCCTACACTCGTAGCTTCCTTTCTGTCCACCTGTCTCTATGTCTGTATACCTATTTATTACTTTATTTTGTGGTTGGTTTGCCTTGTTTGGCTTTCTTGCCTGCCTCTTGCAAATAGAACCATAAGTTCTTTGAGAGAAAGCACCATATTTTATTCATTTTATATACTCTCAGGGCCTAGTGACAAATAACAAGCCCTTGATGAATCTATGTTCAGTAAACGAATGAAAGCAAAATCCAGCTTCCCAATGGACTGTAGTCTTTGAAGACCAGTATGTCTGATTTGTCTTTGTGTCCCCAATATTTAGCACAGTGTCTGCCTGTTTTGGTTATCTAGTGCTGCTCTGATAAGAATATAACACAAACAGGATGCCCTTAACAACAGGAGTTTATTCTCTTACAGTTTGGAGGCTTTAAGTCCAAGTTGAAAGTGCCAAGCTCTAGGTGCTGGGTGAAAGCCCCACGACCTTGGGGTCCAGCTCTGCCTCCTGCTCCTGGCCCACTGGAGCTAGAGGTGTTTCTTCACTCAGACAGCTGCTGGCTCCTGAGGCTGAGAAGCCCCAAGGTTGACAAGTAAGAAGGCACAGTCCCGATGTTACCAAACCACATGGCAGGCCATTAACTTAAGTCCATTGTAAGTCCCAAGGTTGGCAGAGCATAGCAGGCTACTGAGCAACAGCATGGCTACATGCTGGGTCCAAGTGTGCCATGGGCTAGAGACCATTCCCAAAGTTTCTCCTAATATACAGGAAGCAGACCACATTCCAAAGGCAGCTACTCAGCTGCTTATGGTAGAATCCACCATGGAGGTGATTGCCAGTTTCGTCATGGGGAATAACTACCACCAGCTGCCCAGCCACTCAACCAGGCCCAGCCAAGTTGACACACAAACATAACCACCACACTGCCATAAGCAGGAATCTAATAACTATTTCTTGACAAGAATTTTTTGGCAATCCATAATCAAGAAAGGCCTAGAGATGGAATACTTAGTGTGGTATATAAGCCAGGAGATACAAGTGAATTAGTTCATAAGGTGTGGTTTTGTGGATGGTGGCAGGAATGGTGGTCATGTTACTGTGAGTTCTGAAGGGATACACTCAGGTTTGTCCAGCCAAACAGAAGCAAAATTTTGAGTGTTTGGGAATTCACAGTTCACAGGTAGTCAGAAGTTCAGGTGAGAATGAAGTAACCAAATAGAGTTGAACCAACTGCCCAACTGGAAAAGAGAGACAGTTCCACTCAATGGCACAAATGAGGGTTATTTCAGGAACTTAACATTCTGGTCTTAAGAACTGATTGTTGTGTGGTGAATCTAGTAAGCACAGGCTGTTCCTGAGTGAAAAACCAACTTCTGTTGGGTTCACTGTTGAACTGAGAGTTACATTCTCAAAAGGTATTTTACTTCCACCCAGCCTGCTTTCAAAACTTCAGAATTTTACTTCTTCTGACCATATTCACCTGAATGCCTATTTCCAATAAGTACCAGTTAATGGAGCTTCCACAAATCCATGGTAATTGCTGCCTTATTTCTCTCTCCACATGATATCCACTTTGTGCCTCTGCTGTAATATTTTTCCATTCCAGTATGTCTTTCTTTGTGTCTCCTCTAGGTTCCAGGCCCAAGTAAAATTCCACTCCTGCTAAGTAAGTCTCACTATTACTCTATCCCACTGACAAAATCCCTATAGCATATCTGAACCCTCAACATTTTGCATTTAATTTTATTCAATCTTGTCATGCTTTGATTATTGCCTAAGATTCACTCCTCTTTCTCAACCTTAATTGCTGGCTTCTTATAGACTAATGCCAGAAACTTATTTTGTGTTCATCCTGGCACCTGTTATAGTATGTTGTTCTTGTTAGATGTTCTCAAGTCAGCCCCAACTCATAGTGACCCTATGGACAACAGAACAAAACACTGCCCAGTCCTGTGCCAGCCTCAAAATACTTGTTATACCTGAGCTCACTGTTGCAGCCACTGTGTCAATCCATTTCCTTGAGAGCCTTCCCCTTTTTCACTGACCCTCCACTTTACCAAGCATGATGTCCTTCTCCAGAGAATGATCCCTTCTGACAACATGACCAAAGTAGGTGAGACAAAGTTTGTCCATTCTCGCTTCCAAGGAGCATTGTGGCTGCACTTCATCCAGGACAGATTTGTTCATTCTTCTGGTAGTCCATGATACTTTGAGTATTCTTCGCCAGCACCACAACTCAAAAGCATCAACTCTTCTTTGGTCTTCATTGTCCAGCTTTCACATGGATATGAGACTATTAAAAATACAATGGCTTAAGTCAGGCACACCTTTGTCTTCAAAGAGACATCTTTCCTCTTCAGCACTTTAAAGAGGTCATTTGCAGCAGATTGTTGTTGTTGTTAGGTGCCATCGAGTCATCTTTGACTCATAGGGGCCCTATGCACAACAGAACGAAACACCACCTGGTCCTGCACCAGCTCCGAGATCCCTGCTATACTTGAGCCCATCGCGGCAGCCACTTTGTCAATCCATCTCATTGAGGGCCTTCCCCTCTTTCATCAACCCTTCGCCTTACCAAGCATAACATCCTTCTCCAGGGAATGGTCGCTTCTGACAACATGACAAAAGTAGGTGAGACGAAATCTGGCCACTTTCACTTCCAAGGAGCATTCTGGCTGCACTTCCTCCAGGACAGATTTGTTAGTTCTTTTAGCAGTCCACGGCACTTTTGGCATTCTTTACCAGCACCACAACTCAAAGGCATCAATTCTTCTTCAGTCTTCCTTATTCATTGTCCAGCTCCCACATGCATATGAGGTGATGGCAAATATCATGGCTTGTGTCAGGCACACCCTAGTCCTCAAGGAGACATCTTTGCTCCTCAGCACTTGAAAAAAGTCTCTTGCAGCTGACTTGCCCAGTGCTATACTTTGTCTGATGTCATGACTGCTGCTTCCATTGGCGTCAATTGTGGAACCAAACAATGTGAGATCTTTGACAACTTCAATCTTTTCTCCATTTATCGTGATGCTGCTTATAGGTCCAGTTGTGAGGATTTTTGTTTTCTTTATGTTGAGGTGTAATCCATACTGCAGACTGTAGTCTTCAATCTTTCAGCAAGAGCTTCAAGTCATCCTCACTTTCAGCAAGCAGAATTGTGTTGTCAGCATATCACAGGTCGTTCATGATTCTTGCTCCAATCTGGATGCCACGTTCTTCTTTATATAGTCCAACTTCTCGGATTATTTGCTCAGCGTATAGATTGAATAAGTATGGTGAAAGGATGCAACCCTGACTCATTCCTTTCTTGATTTTAAACCATGCAGTTCCCTTGTTCTGTTCGAACGACAGCCTCCTCATCGATGTACAGGTTCCTTATGAGGACAATTAAGTGTTATGAAATTCTCATTCTTCTCAATGTCACTCACAATTTGTTATGATCCACACAATCAAATGCTTTTGCATAGTCAATAAAACACAAGTAAACATCTTTCTGGTATTCTTTGCTTTGAGCCAAGATCCATCTGACATCTGCAATGATATCCCTTATTCTACGTCCTCTTCTGAATCCAGCTTGAACCTCTGGAAGTTCTCTGTCAATATACCGCTGCAACCATTTTTGAAATTTCTTCAGTGAGATTTTACATGCATGTGATATTAATGATATTGTTCAATAATTTTCACATTCTGTGGGATCACCTTTCTTTGGAATGGGTACAAATATGGACCTCTTCCAGTCAGTTGGCCAGGTAGCTGTCTTCCAAATCTCTTGGCATAGCCAAGTGAGTGCCTCCAGGAGGGCATCCATTTGTTGAAACATCTCAATGGGTATTCCGTCAATTCCTGGAGCCTTGTTCTTCGCCAATTCTTTCAGTGCAGCTTCGACTTAGCCCAGCTGTCATGCAGCATATTAGCCCAGTGCAATACATAGTCTGGTTTCTTGACTGCTGCTTCCATGGGTGTTGATTGTGAAACCAAGTAATATGAAATCCTTGACAAGTTCAATCGTTTCTCCATTTATCTGATGCTGCTTATTGGCCCAGTTGTGAGGATTTTCATTTTCTTTATGTTGGGGTGCAATCCATACTGCAGACTGTAGTCTTTAATCTTCATGAGTAAGTGCTTCAAATCATCTTCACTTTCAGCAAGCAAGATCGTGTCATACCATTAGCAAAGTTATGTTATGCGGCACAAATTTTACACTCAAAAAATACCTGTTACCTGTTGAATACAAAGTGCAAGCATTCATTACACCTTTCAGATCTTCAGTTCATCCCTCCCTTATGTGATAAAGTCTCAAAGCATTGTAGGAATTGGATTGAAGGCTGTTATATTGTTGTGTGCCATCATGTTGATTCCAACTCATAGTAACCATATAGGACAGAGTAGAACTGCCTCATAGTGTTTCCTATGCTGTAATATGGCAGAAGATTGCTAGGTCTTTTCTTGTATGCTGCTGTTTGTAGGTTTGAACTGCCAACATTTCAGTTAGCAGCCGAGCACCACTTAAACATTGAGCCATCAGGGCCTTGTGGATTGAATAGAGGGTCCTTTTTGTTTTATTTTATATTTTGTTCTGCAAATGTAAGAGAAGAGATCATGTGTTGTCCAACCTCAAGAATTCATATTTGAGTCTGTGAATGACACAGCCAGAATCCAAACAGGATGACTACAGTTTAGGAGGTATTCTTTAGATCATGGCTCTTCTATAACAACACAGGCATAGCATCATTTGTCTTATCTTAGGTAATATATGATGGGAATATGGTGGTGTTTTTTAGGCCTACCTCCCAGTACCTATAGAATTTGGTTTAAATTAATACATTGGTGGAAGTTATACCAATTGGATTTGTTTAATTCATATGTAGTTAAGACAAAGGAATTACCAAAACAAAGTATTTATTCTTTCTGTTCTGTTTATAGGTTATTTTCAGTGTTTCATTTAGACTGTCACTGCTACTCTGCACATAGCAGAACCCATCAGTGGAATATTATTGTACATGGGATTTCTAGAGGGGGCCACACTGTTCTATTTTCCCATGGAAAGTTCTGCCAGCCCTTACAGTGCCCTAGTGCTTTAAGTCTACTTTTGGAGGTGGCCTCCCCTTAGGCGGTCATTCTGAAGAGCCTTTCAAAAACCTGAAATGTTGCCATTGGAGCATTTCCCAGAAGGGAAATTGAACCACAGTTTTTTGAAGTTCAGGGAACTCTCTACTAGGAGTATGTCATGTGTCTAGACATATTCTGATGTGTTTTTCATTATAATAATGCAATAACCTGGGCTGTACCAAATGATAGGGTAAATTCATTAAGACGGTTTTCTTGTCTGTTTCTTTTACAACATCCACTGAAAAGGACACTATGAACTATCTATATTTGATATCTGCCTTCTTTATTTCCTGTCCCTTCTAATTTATTTGTACCTTATTAATTTTTCCTTCTCTATTATTTTGTTCTTTGTTTTTCTCTAAATAGAGTAGAAAAATAGGTTTATCAATTCTACATTATTTCTCAGCTGATTAGAGGGAAAAAAAATCATTCTGGACTGACTAATAGGAAGCCAGGGAATTACAAAATAAATCAGCAGCTGCAAAAGGGAGAGAATGAAATTTAACTAAGGAAATTGGGGCCTCTGCTGCCATGAAGATAATAAATGAGACAATGTAGAGTCATTATAAGAGGTCTGGGTGGTCTACAAGAGGATGGATTGTGCAAACTGACATTTGATGCGTCAGCCCTAGTGTTGTTGCTTGGGACTAGTCCTGTTTGTTGGTGTCATAGTAAAATGTGCTTTATTCATGGAACACTTGAGGAGACCTGGCAGATGAGGGTGGTCCTAAAATGTAGGAGGGCTTAAGTTCCTGATCTCTGAGCTGTGCTTCCCATTCAGAATGGAAAGTTTAGATATCCTTACCCTCAGAATCTCCCTGGAATCCCAGCTGGACTGCCCTTGCTCCAGACAGGATCAGAGCACATCCGGGGGGTGGGGGGGCTTTTTCCTACAGCCATTGACATTCACTTCCTTATGAGAACAGTGCTTACAAAGATAGCCATCACCCACTACCAACTTCAGTTCGCAGCAAGAGGTAATGACTCTATAGAGTAAAACATCCCCTGCTCAGACTGCTCTCTATGGTTTGGATTTCTGGTGCCATTATCTTAACCCACTGAACTTCCAGGCTTGTGGAAACATTCCTGCTTTTAACCTCTTGGATCCTTTTTCTTCTTACTTTGTCTAACTTTCTGAATTCTACTCTTTATTTTTATTTCTGACCACAAATAACCAGGTTTGCTCATGTAGTTGTTTCTTGTTTTCTAAATGTGGAATTTGGAGCCTCTATTCTGAGGTTGTAAACTGCTGGGCCCTGGGCCAAATCTGACCTACAGATATATTTTCCTTGGCACCTCTAGGGTCGACCTGCATTGTGTTGTTTTCTGATTTGTTGATAATGTTAAAAAATTGGAAGATTTCATGTAAAATCTGGATTTCTGACTTTCCTTGGAAAATTGAAAGATTTGGCAACTATCTTAGTTATCTAGAGCTGCTATAACAGAAATACTACAAATAAATGATTTTAACAAACAAATTTATTTTCCCACAGTTTAGGAGGCTAGAAGTCTGAATTCAGGGCATAATTTCTTGGGGAAGGCTTTCTTTCTGTTGGCTCTGGGAGAAGGTCCTCGTTTCCTTTCAACATCTGTGGGCCAGGCATCCTTTAGAGATTTTCGTGTGTCTTGGCATCAGTCTTCCCCTGGGTGTGAGAGGTTCTCAGCACAGGGCTCCTGGGTCCAAAGGATGTGCTCCATTCCCAGCTTGCTTTCTTGGTGGTAGTCAGGTCCCACCTTTGCTTGCTTCTGTCCTTTTATCTCTTGTAATATAAAAAGGTAATGCAGGCCACAGCCATAGGAAACTCAACTTATGTTGGATCAGGGCTGTGACCTGAGTAAGGGTGTTGCATCCCACCCTAATCCCCTTACAACTAATTGGCTAATCACACCAGACCATATCTTGGGACTGATTACATCATTATATAATTGCCAAACCACTGAGAATCATGGCCTATCCAAGTTAATACATTTTTTCAGGAACACAGTTCAATCCATGACAACAACCAGTGCCTGGAACAGTATACCAGCTTTTTTCTTTAGTTGTCTACAATTTTCACTATGCCCTACTCTGTGTGATGCAGTAATATCATGATTACCTTTCTTTTTTTAAGTCATGGTAAGAGGGAAATAAATATTCCTTTCACCCTTGCTCACTGGCATAGAGACCCTGTAGGACAGAGAATTATTCTACAAGGTTTCCAAGGCTGTAAATCTTTACAGAAGCAGATTGCCCCTTGGAGCGATTGGTGGGTTTGAACCACTGGCTTTTTGGCTAGCAGCTGAATGCATTAACCACTGTGCAACCAGATCTTCTCTTTTCACTGTACTCTTTATAAATTTTTCTAACAATATGTCCTTCAATCTTATTGGCTGCCAAATACCCTTAAACACACTTGAATTTGTGACCACTACTTGGTTGGTGCTGGAGTAGAGCTTGCTAGTTGTTGTTTCTAGATTTGGATCTAGAACTGTTGCTTGGTGATCCCCTAGTTTTGACTGTACCCACTCAACCAGTGCCCTCATTTGACTATCCCAGACTAGCTAATGGCCATACCTTGGGGTACCAGTATTTAAAAGGTGGCATCTCACATGCCAGATTGTATCTACCCAGGATCTTGTTAATGTTTATCAATTCTGTGAAGATTTTTATTATAGAAAATGATGTTATCTGTGCCTTGTGATAATTTTCTCCTGGTGGTAAGCACCCCAAAATCTGCTGGGTTTTTTTTCTCCCAATTAACCTCCCAAGTGGAATTATAGATATATTTTAAAACAAAGAAAGAAACAATTCTACTTCATTGTTGTTAAATGTGTTGAGTCAATTTCAACTCATAGTGATCCCATGTGACAGAGTAGAACTACCCCATAGGGTTTTCTTGGCTGTAATCTTTATGGGAGCATATCACCAGGTCTTTTTCCCATAGAACTGGTGGTTGGTTTTGATCTGCTAAACTTTCAGTTAGTAGCTGAGTGCTTAATTGGTACAGCACCAGCAGCTTCTCATTCTACTTCGTAGAACTCAATATATCATTTGGAGCCCAGGCTGGAAACAATATAGCTTGTCTAAGAAGAAGTGGAAGAATAATTTGAGATACAGTATAGTATGGCAGCTTAATAAAAGGTGGTATCAAAATGTAATGAACAATTACACTATGATAAATAGTGCAGACTCCAGAACTAGACGCTTTGTGTTCATATTCTTACTTTGCCAGTTACTACCTTAGTGTAACTTTGGACAAGTTACTTAACTTAGTGATTCTGTTTCTTCATCTGTAAAATGATGATGATGGTAATACATAATTTATAGGATTGGTGTAAGGGTTAAAATTTAATATTTATAAAGTGCTTATCACTCAGTAAACACTCTATAAATGTTGACTGTTATCTGAATGTCTCCAATGTGGTAGACTCTTTTTTTTTTTTTTTTTAATTGTGATTTGGGTTAAAGTTTACAGAGCAAATTCACTTTCCATACAGAAGTTCACATATGCTTTGTCTCATGACATTGACTACAATTTACCCCAATGCAACAGCTCTCCTACCATTTCCTCCCAATAGTTACCTCTTCCCTGTGTCCTTCGTTCCATGCACTCCTGCCCCCTGAGCTGTCACTCTGTGCATACACAGCCCTTCTATTTTCCCATGATTGTTCTCTCTAAGGTGTATCTACCTCAGGTAAATATTCAACTCATATGCATGTCTTTTGTTTGGCTGGAAGCCACAAGAGTGGGTTCAATTCCAGACCTGAAAGGCAGCTAGGGGCCATAGTCTCAGTGGTTCCACCAGGCTCTATCGGACCAGCAAACCTGCCCCCCCCCATTTTTCCCCAAATAATTTTGAGTTTTGTTCCACATTATTCTCCCTCTCTATCCAGAATCTCCTACATAGATCCCCCTCCAAGTGGTTGACCAGTGGCACCGGGCATCATTTAGTTCTTCTGGTCTCATAGTCATATAGGCTGTGGATCACATGGTGTACCAGTCACTTGGACTAATTGTTTCCATTAATTTTTGGTTTTCTTCATTCTTCTTACATCTAGATGGCTGCTTGCAAGCTTTTAAGATCCCATCACTACTCACCAAAGTAGGAGGTGGAACAATGTTTTGTATGGTATGTTATGCCAATTGAGCTTGATGTCCCCTGCAACTATGGTAGTTACTTGCTCCCTCTGGGTAGCTGGCTCTGGCCAAGAATTGACTACAACCATTGTGAGCTCTACTATACACCTGGGAATTCTTACAGAACATACAAATACACTTGTAGAACCATTGTCTGCCAACCCTATACATGGTCTTGAGTACACTCCCTGCTACATAGACATACCTAATAGTTCAGCCTGTCCACCCATCTGTCCACCCATATAGCCATGTTTGCCTTCACTGACAATGCAGTAATGTATGTGCAAAAGGATTCATCTTTGTTGTCTGCACCTGCCATGTACCTCTTTATGTCTTCCTCTTCCTCAATGCCACCATGTTGATCACTCACATTTGATACATTGCCCTTCTCTTCACCCAAATCAATACTTATCTCTACCTCTCTAACAGTGCTCCCTAGCTGTGATAGTTGGAGCTGTGTGTCAACTTGGGTGGACCACAATTCTGTGTTTTTTAAGCCATTGTGATGTGGGTTGTTCCAATGATAGGATCAGATGTTTATGTTTTGAGCAGCCAATCCATTGAAAGGGAGTTTTCCTAGGGGTGTGGCCTGCTGGCAGTATATTTATGGACATCCTGGGAATAGACACACTCCTCTGTGCATTGGGATTCTGGTGTCACAACTGTCCGTGTGTGAACAATCCACCATTCAGCCTGGAGAGCTTGGATTCATCATTCGTTTGAGTCAACAGCCAGTATATTGCCTGCCAACCTTGTACTCCTCAGCCCCTGCAGCTGCATGAGTCAGGAAAAGCCTCCAACTTGATGTTTGATCCAAGAACTTTGGACTTGACAGCTTCTATAAGTGTGTGAGCCATTTTCCTAAGATAAATTTCTGCTTCTCTCTATATATAAGCTTTACTGTTTTTATTTCTCTAGAGAACCCTGTCTAACACATTTGGTACCAAGAGTGGTTCTAGAGAGACAAAATCATAAGGATGGGTTTCCTAAATTGGTTCTCCAATTTGATTAATCATAAAGACACTAGTGACCCTGCCTCTGTTAGTAAAGAGGGCCCTGTTAACCAATGGTGTGAGGTGGCAACATTAATATGCAAAATAGCACCACCAATAGATCGAGTACTTGTGAGAAGTGAGGCTCTGGGTGATAGCATATTTGATACTTTTCTGCAATTTTGTCAGCATGAGGTGTATAAGAAAGCTGGTTGGTTGGTCCTACTTACACTAGACAAAGTGGTGAAAGAGCAAGATGAGCTCAGGGCTGCTGAGTCACAGCTTAAGTGCCACATAAAAGACCTCAATGTTTCCAGTTGTGCTCTGAAATAATGCCTTATTTCTTCTAGTAACAGAGCTGATATTGCAGAAAATCAAACCCAGAGTCTTATTGTAAGGGTGGCTGAATTACAAAGCCAATTAAATTACCAACCCAGAATGGTGTCTGAAGTTAAAGTGAGGGCATTGATTGGGAAAAAATGGGATCCTGAAAACCTGGAATGGGGACATATGGGCAGATAGCCAGGAAGATTAGGATATGGAGCCTGTAAATTCTGTTGAATCCCTCCCATCTGAAGGGATTACTGTAAAACCATCATACCCTCCACCTCAGTTTGATTGGATTAGCCGAACTGTTCCTGCTGGGTCATTGCCTGAGGCAGAGGCCATGGAAGACATTGCTGAATGTTCTCAGGAACTGCCCCCAACCACCCATGTTGCTGCTAGACCTATGACTAAAGTTAAGTTAATTGGTGACAAGATGTATGGGGAAGAAGTATGTGGATAGATCTCTCTGAATGACCCAAAGGAGTAAAGGTATTTGTGTCTCATGTGAATGCCCACCAAAAGATGAATTCAACAGAGGAGGACTTTAACAACCAGTTGGATAGAAGGACACGTTTAGTGGAAACCAGCCATTCTTTTTCCCCAGCTACTCCTGTCATTGCTCAATAGGCTCATGAACAAAGTGGCCATGGTGGCAGGGATGGAGGTTATGCGTAAGCTCAGCAACATGGACTCCCACTTACCAAGGCTGATTTGGCTACTGCCACTATTGACTGCCCAATCTGCCAGCAGCAGAGACCAACACTGAGTCCATGATATGGAACCATTCCTTGGGGTGATCAGCCAGCAACCTGGTGGCAGGTTGATTACATTGGGCCACTTCCATCATGGAAAGGACAGTGTTTTGTTCTTAATGGAATAGATACCTATTCTGGATATGGATTCACCTTCCCTACATGCAATGCTTCTGCCAAAACTACCATCGTGGACTTACAGAATGCCTTATGCACCATCATGGTATCCCACACAGCATTGCTTCAGATCAAGGGACTCACTTCACAGCAAATGAAGTGCAGCAATGGGCCTATGCTCATGGAATTCACTGGTCTTACCATGTTCCCCATCCTCCTGAAGCAGCTGGCTTGATAGAATGATGGAATGGCCTACTGAAAACACAATTACGCCAGCTAGGTGGCAATACCTTGAGGGGTGGGGCAATGTTCTCCAGGAAGCTGTATATGCTCTAAACCAGCATCCAGTATACAGTTCTGTTTCTCCAATAGCCATGATTCACGGGTCCAGGAACCATGGGGTGGAAACAGGAGTGGTACCACTCACTATTACCCCTAGTGACCCACTCAAAAAAACTTTTGCTTCCTGTCCCTGCCACCCTATGCTCTCTGGGTCTGGAGATCTTAGTCCCAATGAGAGGAACACTCCCACCTGGAGACACAATACTGATTGCATTGAACTGGAAATTAAGAATGCCACCCAGTCATTTTGGCTTCCTCATGCCTCTGGATCAACAGACAAAGAAGGGCATTACTGTGCTATCTGGTGTGATAGATCCTGATTACCAAGAAGAAATTGGATTGTCATTATGTAATGAAGGTAAAGAAGAATATGTCTGGAATACAGTAGATTCTTTAGGATGTCTCTTAGTACTACCATGCTGTGTGATTAAAATCAGTGGAAAATTACAGCAACTCAATTCTGATATGACTATCAATGGCCCAGACCCTTCAGGAATGAAGGTTTGGGTCACCCTGCCAGGCAGAGAACCACGAGCAACTGAGGTGCTTGCTGAGGGCAAGGAAAATACTGAATGGTTAGTGGAAGAAGGTATTTCTGAATATCAGCTACGACCACATGACCAGTTTCAGAAATGAGGACTGTGATTGTTATATTTCTTCATTGTATATGTGCATCAAATATTTTTATTTCCTTCTGGTATGAACTGTGAAATGTAAATAAGGTTGATGCTTTCAGTTGTACGTGTGTTAACATATCATGTTAGGTACAAATATGACTTTATAATTGTCCTTATATAGAAATTATATATGGTTAAGAAGAGGTGTACAACTGCCAAGTTGACAAGGGGTGGATTGTGATAGTTGGAGCTGTGTGTCAACTTGGGTGGACCACAATTCTGTGTTTTTTAAGCACTTGTGATGTGGCTTGTTCCAATGATGGGATCAGATGTATATGTTTTAAGCAGCCAATCCATTGAAAGGGAGTTTCCCTGGGGGTGTGGTCTGCTTCCAGTATATTTATGGACATCCTGGGAAAAGAGACAGTCTTCTATTCATCAGATTCTGGTGTGCTGCCTACAACTGTCCATGAGCAAACAATCCACCATTCGGCCTGGAGATCATCGATTTTTCATTCATTGGCGTCAACAGCCAGTATACTGCCTGCCAACCTTGCACTCCTCAGTTTCTGCAGCTGCGTGAGTCGGGAAAAGCCTCCAACTTGATGTTTGATCCAAGAACTTTGGACTTGACAGCTTCTATAAGTGTGTGAGCTATTTTCCTAAGACAAATTTATCTTTCTCTATATATATAAGCTTTACTGGTTTTGTTTATCTAAAGAACCCAGTCTAACAGTCTACCCTATCCTCCCACCCCTGGTAACCAACAAAGAAAATTTCTTTCCATACATAAACCTTCCATTGACTCTTACAATAATGGACTAATATAATATCTGTCCTTCTGTGATTGACTTATTTCACTCACCACAATATCCTCCTACTTCATCTATGTTATGTGGTGTTTTGCAGATTCTACATTATTCTTTAAAGCTGCATAGTATTCCACTGTGTATTTGTATCATTGGTTATGCATTCCTCAGTTGATGGACACCTAGGTTGTTTCCATCTTTTAGCTATTGTAAATAGTGCTATGATTAACATGGGTGTTAATGTTCTTGTCATAGATTTCACATCTTTAGGACATAGACCTAGTAATGGAATGGCTGGGTCAAATGGTATTTCTAATTCCAATTTTTGAAGGAATCACCATACTGCTTTCCACAGTGGTTGTACCATTTTAGAGTCCCACCAGCAGTGTATGAGAGTCCCAATCTCTCCACATCCTCCCTAGCATTTGTTATTTTCTGTCTTGTTGAACTTTGCTACTAGTTCTGGGGCAAGATGGTATCTCATTGTTGTTTTGATTTGCATCTCTCTAATGGGCCTCGGAAGGAAGATGGGGCAATCTATTTCCATAGTGATAATGCCTCGGAAACCCAAGGAGGGGTTGCTATGAGTCGGGTCCAACTTAACAGCACATAACAACAACAACAATGGCTAATGATCATGAGCATTCCTTTATATGTTTGTTGGCCACCTGAATATCCTCCTTTGTGAAGTATCTATTCATGTCTTCTGCCCTTTTTTAAATTGGATTATTTGTCTTTTTGTTATTGAGGTGTTGGAGTTTTCTATAAATTC
>NW_006921638.1:8554990-8557238 GCF_000298275.1 Orycteropus afer afer | reverse complement strand
CTTTGCTGGTATAGAGGAATCCTACTGATTTTTGGATGTTGATCTTGTATCCTGCCACAATGCTAAATCTCTCAATTAGTTCCAGTAGACTTTTGACTGAATCTTTTGGGTTTTCTAGGTATAAGATCGTATCATCAGTAAATAGGGATAGTTTGACTTCTTCCTTGCCAATTTGGATGCCTTTGATTTCCCTTTCTTGCCTTATTGCTCTGGCTAGGACTTCCAGTAGAATGTTGAATAGAAGTGGTGATAGAGGGCATCCTTGTCTGATTCCTGTTTACAAGGGGAATCATTACAGTCTCTCTCCATTGAGAATAATGTTGGCTGTGGGTTTTGCATAGATGCCCTTTACATTGTTGAAGAATGTGCCTTCTATTCCCATTTTGCTGAGAGTTTTGATCAGGAATGGGTGTTGGATTTGATCAAATGCCTTTTTTGCATCAAATGATATGATCATATGGTTCTTTTTCTTTGCTTTCTTTATGTGGTGGATGACATTGATTGTTTTTCTAATGTTGAACCATCCCTGAATACCTGATATGAACCCTACTTGGTCATAATGAATGATATTCTTGATATGTTGTTGCAGTCTATTGGCTAGGATTTTGTTGAAGATTTTTCCATCTATATCATGAGGGATATTGGTCTGTAGTTTTCCTTTTGAGTGATGTCTTTTCCTGGTTTTGGATCAAGGTTATGCTTGCTTCATAAAATGAATTTGGGAAGATTCCAAATTCAAACATAGGAAGATTTCTATGTTTTGGAATAGTTTGAGTAGGATTGGCGTCAGTTCTTCTGTGAATGTTTGGTAGAATTCTCCAGTGAAGCCATCTGGGCCAGGACTTATTTTTGTTGGTAATTTTTTGATGACCTGTTCATTTTCTTCTTTTGTTATCAATCTGTTCAACTTTTCTATATCAGTCTGTGTTAGTTCAGGTAAGTGGTGTGTTTCTAGAAATTTGTCCATTTCTTCCAGATGTTCAAATTTGTTGGAGTACATTTCTTCATAGTATCCTGATATTGTCCTTTTTATTTCAGCTGTTTTTTATTGTGATGTCACCCATTTCATTTCTTATTCATGTTATTTGTATTCTCTCCCTCTTTTCCTTTGTTAAATTTGGCAGTGGTTTGTCAATTTTATGAATCTTTTCAAAAAACCAACTTCCGGTCTTGTTAATTTTTTCTATTTTCTGTTTCATTGATTTCTGCTCAAATCTTTATTATTTCCTTTCTTCCAGTGACTGTAGACTCTTGCTGGATCCAACGATAATTAAGATAGGATCTTTTTCCTGAAAAAGGTTATGGTTTAATATGTGAGAAGATACTTAAATAATCCTAATGTCATATGATGTAACCACAGATGAATTCAAGTTAGAATAGTTATCAGGGAGGAAGGGACCCTGGAGAGGTTATGAAAAGCTTCTTAGAAGTGTTTAACCTTTCTTAAGGGAAGAATTTGTGGGAGAGGGAAGAGATCATCAGTAGGTAAGATACCATAATCTGATGCTAGAGTGCAAGACCAAGCAAGACTTTAAGGAGCAGAGCAATCACTGGTGCCAGCTTGTACATTCCTTTGAGTGGAAAAGGTTGGTCTTCTAGAACAATTGACAACTTCAGCAAAATTTGACCACCAATGTTGTAGACCCTCCAAAAGATTTTGTATGGCCTTCAAATTCTGATGTCCCCAAATTCACTTAGTATTTCAGTTATTCTAGCAGTGCATATCAAAGCAGCATCTTTCTGTACAAGATAACAGTGCTTCTTACTAGTGACAGTACAGAATCCATGAACTCTAAAGCTGGAAGAGGACTTAACATCACTTGTCTAATCCTTCATCTTTTATCTAAGATCAATGAGTCTTATGGAGAAAAAGTAGCTTTTATAAAATGATTACCAAGTCTGGCAGACCTGGTTCTAGAAATATGCAGGTACTTTTATAATCTCATATCATTGGAAATCACACAAAACAAAGATTGCCACTGGAAATGTGCTTAACAGTTGCATATACAGATTGATCAACTGAGTTCTTTGCTAATTTAAAGTCTACCAAAAGAGAGAGGGTCACCCTAGTGGTAGAAAAGATAGTATACATGCTTTATTAGGGGGTATGGATTGTTTTTTCATCACTGAATTCCTGTTGCTATTGTTATTAGAGGAGCTCTGGTAGCATAGTGGCTAAGACAGTTGCCTGCTAACCAGACGGCTGGCGGTTCAAACCCACCAGCCACTCCTCGGAAGGAAGGTTGGG
>NW_006921638.1:8511414-8554116 GCF_000298275.1 Orycteropus afer afer | reverse complement strand
AACCTTCCTTCCGAGGAGTGGCTGGTGGGTTTGAACCACCAGCCGTCTGGTTAGCAGGAAAGTGTCTTAGCCACTATGCTACCAGAGCTCCCAGATCTCTAATTTTGATCTTTTTCAATTGGTTGGGCATTGATAGCCTGACACCACCTGATTCTTCTGGTCTCAGGGTCAAATAGATTGAGGTTCTCATAGTCCATTAGTCCTTTGGACTAACTATTTCTATGCATCTTTAATTTTTTTTCACTCTTCTTTGTTCCAGTTGAGAAAAGACCAATAGTTGCCAGCCACTGTGTATTTCAAATGCCTTCCAAACTAGGGGTCTCATCTTTCAACACCATATTGAACATTATTCTGCTGTGATCCATAGGGCTTATGTATCTAGTTTTCAGAAGTAAATCTGTGGGCCTTTCTTCCTAGCATTCCTAGCATTTAATAAATATTTGCTGAATTTATTTCAGTAGATTTGATTGAAATGCATGAATATTTGATCCAACTCATAGCAACCCCTCCTTGGGTTTCTGAGGTGGTATAACTATGGAAGTACATTGCCCAACCTTCCTTCTGAGGAGTGGCCAGTGGGTTTAAACTGCTACCCTTCTGGTTAGCAGTCAATTGCCTTAGGCACAATGCCACTAGAGCTCCTTTTTGTTTTGTTTTGTTTTGTTTATGGAAAATAATTTGTCATTGATATGCTTCTTAATCTTTCTATTTTATAAAATTCAGAAAGTTTTGGATGAAGGGGATGTAGTTCTGTGGTTTGAGTCTTGAAAATTGCTAGCTAAAGGATCTCATGAATACATTTGAAATTAAAAACTGTACCAGTATGATCATTGCCTCATGAATGGAAATGTGTTCATATGCCAAATGTAAAAATGCAAACTATGCCAGGCACTGTGATGTTTGGCTGAAGGTTCATCTGTGAGATATCTGTGGGTGTCAGAATTCTCTATGTTAATTTATAAGCATATTAATGTTGTAGATCTTAACAGGCATATGTATTTAAATGGCAGATGCCCCCCAAATACCTAAAGGAGGCATCTACTGGCAAGATAGAACTAAAAATCCAAGGAGAAATATTTTACTAAAAGAAAGCTTTTACTTGTATGAAAACTCAAGTTAATATAGCAGAATAAAAAATGGTGATATTCTAATTCATCAGCCATAAAGAAAGAAAGAAAGAAAAACTAGGAGAATGAGATTGGAATTATTTCCAACTATACATAAATTTTCACTGTAATCAGTCAATGCTGTAAGCCTTTTATTTTTAAAAAAGGATTGGTATATTCTATCTTACTATTGTTAAGTGTCTGTTAATATAACTGGGAGAGTTTCACAAGATTTTTATATCCAGAAACTTTTTGGCTGAGAACATGAAAAGGGAGCTGGAAAATCAAAGGAAATTGCACAATTCACTATAAAAATCCTCAATTTATAACAATTTGTTCATTTTGTAGGTCAACTTGCTAAAATTTTCCAAATTTAAATTTATCGTAAAATTGATTGGCCAGAGTAAAAAAATATTATATAAATGACTAGCAATACAGGACCCACCTGGAATACTGCCTTAGGTTTCAACTGTCATTGTATCACAGATGAAAGCAAAACAAAATTGTTTCAAAAAAATGATCAATGGTGAGGAATGGCAAGACTGCAAAAGCAAAAAATAGGGAATCCATGACTAAATGACTATTTGAAAGTTCTAAATCCAAAGGGAAGAAAATAGTACTGCATCCCTTTAGAAATAATGTTAAAAATTTAGAGCAGAATTTACATTAAATGTCAGAATTAAGAAATTTGTGACATCTGTCTTAAAATGCTATTTGACTTTCTCTTGAGATGAAGTTAAAAAAATAAGAACGAAAATAAAAACACCCAACAGTGTGTGTAGAAATTTATTTAAATATTTCCAAGGAAGGGAATAAAGTTTTGAAGTGTTTCTAGATCTAGCATTAAAATCAATACCATTTCCAGATAAAGATTTTTGGAAGTTTATATGGGAGAAAAAAAGCCTGATGGTTTGGAAAGGTGTGATGGATATGGATGAACGCTTGCCCCTTGTATAGAAAAATAAATTATCTTTCAGTGTTGACTTGACTACAGACTTCAAGTCTGTGTGTAGTTGGAGGTCAATACCCAGCAGGTGGCCAGAATGTACACACGAAAACAGTGGCAGTCCCATCATATGTGGACCTGGTGAGAAAGGTTGTGAGTCATTTCATAGATGTATAAATTGTGGAGATGTGTCATTTTTTGGATATACAGATAGGTATGTTATTTTATAGAACTTATAATACTTGCAGAATTTCATGGTATCTTCTCTTGGGCTGTTACCATCTTTTAAAGAACAAAGTAAGATAGGAATCTTTGTTTCTAGTCCATTGTTGAATCTTTTTTTGATAGTTCCCCTAAGGAAAAGAATCTCCAAGTTCTTTTTTACTCTTTCATTTTCTATATGGTCTTGCTATATTACAAAGAAATTGAGAGTAATAGCTACAAAATCACCCAACTTCTCTATCCCTCAAAATCTTTTTCTCTAGTTTTCACTTTGTTCCCTTTTGTTATTCTTTTTGTAGAAGGCTTACTTCATTAACCTACGTTTTTCATTACATTCCCTCCATACCTTCTTCAAGATTTTCTTGTGTTTCCACCCTTTTTCTCTCCATTGATACGTTCCGTTCTACCAACAAATGTTCTCATACATATCATCTGCTAAAAATGATCTTTTTCTGCTTTTACTACCCTCTCATATAATACTGCATTCTTTTCCCCTTCATACTCAAACTTTTTGTGAGATTAAGTTTTACTCACTTGTTCCATTTCTTTAAGAACCCCTCAAATCTCTGTGTTTAAATAGGAGTTATCAAAATTCAGTGTGCCTATAAAAATCACTGGGAGAATATATGATACTTTGGGCCTCACCACCCAAAACGATGAAACAGTGGGCAAGGTTTAGGAATTTGCATGTTAAATAAGACTCCCTTGGAGATTCTGATTACTGTTACCCCAGGACCACGTGTTAGAAACATGACCTCCAAGTTTTGACTTCTTCCCAATGGCTACCTAATGCTATTTTAAATGTTACCAGCAACCTCTTCAGGCTAACTCCAGTATTCTCTCATCATTCATCTCGGTACTATTAAGCAGGTTTGTTAACCATTTGGAAAACATGCTGGCTTCTGAGATTCAACATTATTTTTCCATTCTTTTAAAAAAATCTCCTTGAAAATTATAAAATGAAACCTAAAGAAAATTGCAACAGAGGCATTATTACCACGCTCCACGTGCTCTCACTCAGTCATAAGCCCCGTCTTTTCACCAAAACTAAATTCTATCTTGGCTTTCACATAATTATGAAATTGAATTATTGTATCATTTTATTACTCAATATTATAGTTTCATTTGATTTTTTTTTTCTTTTTTAATGTATCCCCCTCCTCATACACCTAATGTAAAATGGTGACAAAGATACAGGATAACCACAATAGACACTCCTAGTCACACAGGGGCCAAAGAGAAGGCCCATAACTATCAAGCAGTTCTGAAGTTCAGCTGGATAGATGTCACTAGCTCTTTGATTAGGTCTCAGTTCTGCTCCCTGGAAATGATTCTTCCTGGTTCTTGCTTTCTGGGCTCTTATTTTCATTCTCCTTTTTTCTTTCTATGTTTGCAATGGAATAGCCTTCTCAATCGCTTCCTCTCAGTAGAGGTTTGGGAATCAAATTCCTCTTTTTTATCTTTGAGCTGCTTTTGTTCCTTGTGGTCTGAACTAATATAATTTCTTAAAAAAATTGTAGGCTACCTTTGTATCAAATTATAAATCCATTTCATTAGACGAAAGCCACATCTACGATTTTTTCCATAACATGCCCTTCTCAACCTTGAGCTAAATGTCTGGGAACTGTGGGAAAGTGACATTAAATTCATAGAAGCCTAATGTCTAGTTGAAAAGGCCTATGAGGCACACTCTAAAGACTCTGGGAGACCTACTGGTCTAGCAGGGAGGTTCTACGAAGCTCACCTCTATGATTCTTAAAAGCCCTACTAAGCACACCCTTAAGTCTTTCTGAGGTCTCAATAAAGAGTTTTGGAGCCAAACTTGAAATTTTTACTCTGAAACCATGCTTTACTAATAGGGCTCTGGATTTGATTTTTTTCCCCTGATGCTATTACTAATTTTGAGAATTAGTAATTTGCTGGAAGCGATGGTGGATGAGAAACAGTTTTATTTGAATCTAGAAAGCTCTAGCTCTTTTTATTTCCTCTAAATTTTCCAGAAAAAAAAAACCAGTTCTTTCTTTACTTCATCTCTCTTCTATTTTCCAAATTACTGAAGAATACAGTATTGTCAAACTTTCCACTACTACATAATAAGGTTCTTCCTTTTTCCAACCTTCACTAACATTTTTTTCTCACTGTCCTTCAAGTCCTTAACAGTTTCCCCAGAGTTTTTCAGTACTTACTGCCTGTGTCCTTGAGACCCTTTAAACTTCTGCCCACCACCCAGTCCTAAGGCCAGTGCTACATATTTTAGGTTTTGGTTACTTTAGAACCTTACTTAAAGGTAGAAAAATATGTTTTAGATTTCTATTGATATGTAACAAAGTACTCAAAACTTAGTGACTTAAAACAAAAACCATCTCTCTATTTTGCAGGTCAGTACTTTGGGCAGGGCTTGGCTGGGTGATCCTTCTGCTCCAAGTGGCATCAACGGAGGTCACTTGCTGGTATTCAGTTGTTAGTTAGATGAGCTGGTGTTAGAGATTCCAGATAGCTTTTCTCACAACTATGATGACTTGGTGAGGATGACTGGAAGGTTAGGCTCAGCTGGGGTTGTCAACTGGAACTATCTTATAATGTATCTTATAATAGCATGTTAGATCTTCCAGACAGAAAAGTCTAAGGTGAAACAGCAAGGTTTACTATAACCTAGGTGGTGAAGTCCCAGAAAGTTATTCACCACATTCTGTTGTTGAAGCAAGTACGTAAAGTATACACACACACACACACACACACACACACACATATCCCTTCTGGATCCAGGGATGGGAACTGCTTTACTCATCCCAAGGTACTATACTGTCCTTTATTGTTTTCCTTAAACCCTTCCTACACATTTGTAAATACTTCCTTTATTAAACTCTTCTGACATTATCCAATTTTCATGTGCCGTGTATTTCTTACTTATCCTAACTGAATCACTGGCCATCATTGCTCAGGAGTTCAGTTAATTAAAGAAAAGCCTTTTGTAAATTTTGGAAATTTTCTGATATTGTCTTATAGTTAGGAAGTGAGTTCTTCCTTCTCCTTCCACTGAAGCTACTAGTATTTCCTATTTGAGGTTCCTGAACTAGTCATTGCTATTCTAAGCCCGCATGCCATGACACTTGGTGTGCCCTTTGTCCCACATTTCTCAGGTGGTCTTTGATAGCACACATTTTGAGACTAAGGGTCCTGCCAAATATATTTAAAAAGTAAAATATTTGCAGAGTACCTAGATTTATGTAGTAAGAATAAAGCAGTAACCAAAGGACAAAGTTTCTTTCCTCATGGGGCTTATATACTACTGAAGATCCCATACATTAAAGAGGTAAACAAATATGTGAAAAAGATAATTGCAGTTAATACTAATTCTGGTGAAGAAAAAAAGAGTAGGATAAATTGATAGAGAGTAACTGAGGTGGAGACAGGAGTTATTTTAGATGAAGAAGCCTGAGATTAGATACTCTGTTCTATTGACTGAAAAATAATAATACACTTTGAAAATCAGGCAAACCTGATGTGTTCAGAAAACTAAACTTCTTATATGCTTTATACCCTAAGAGTGGGTTATCCAAACTTTTTACTAATAGGGACTGCAGGTTAAAATTTTCCTAAGAAAGTACCTTGGACCTGAGAGGTGCTTGGTTGTCACTTCCAAGTTCTGCATTGGTGAATTTCAGAGAGAGAAGATGACTTTGGCCTGGAAGATGTGGAGGATGGACCGGAGTTGTTATCCTCTTCTACCTGAATAAATGATTTTTAATAAAGCTGCCTGTGTTTTCAAGGCTCAGGACAACCACTAGAATATTTAGTACTGTTGTGAAGTTATCCCTCTAGGCTAATGAATTAGAAGAAAAATCCAAGACACCCTACTTGGTTAGCAGAGGGAGAGCTTGATTTCACTCTACTTTCCTTCTTGGTTGAATCTTTGTGTTGTGTGAAAGTTGTTCAACTCTATGTGCTGTATCCCCAGATAATTACATGATTTGTTCTGTTGACTGGAGTTAGTAGCCAAAGTTTGAGTACTTACCACACAGTTACTCGCTAGATCCTCTCAACAACTGTGAGACAGATATGCTTACTCACAGCTTTGGGACGTGGGTGTGGCCCCATCCCACTGGCACTCATGTACAGCAGCCCCACACTCCAGGATTGAGTTGGTGAAGATCTGACTCTTTGAAACCTAGGAGGCTGTGGTGGTTCTATCCTTTGAAACCCCAGTGGCCATGGTACTACGCTTTGAAACTAAGGCAGCTCTGCTTCCCATCTTCCTTGTCCTTTCAGTTTCTGCTTCCTGTTTTCTTGATCTCTCAAACTGGCCAGCCTGGCCTCTGCCCTGTTCCACAATTATTACAAAGGTCATAACTCTACCAATTAGTGCCCAAAGGCAGTCCACTGAGTGGGCTCAGTCAGCTTCCTCACTCTGTGGCCGGACAAGCCCACAACTCTGTCTTGTGCTGGTCAATTAGTTCTGCTGCCACTGCCTCTCTGCCAGTCTCTTGGTGTTACAGCTCCCCTCACTTCCTTCTGAGTCAACACCAGAGTTGCCTTTTATGTCTATAATTCCACCAACAGTCTTTTCAGGGCAATCTAAGCCTTTCACCTTAAAACTCTTCTAGCCTTTATTCATTACCCAGTTCCAAAACTGCTTCTGCATTTTAGGTGTCTGTTAGAGCAGGACCTTACTCCCAGTACCAAATTCTGCCTTAGTTCTCTAGTGCTGCTATAACAAATACCACAGATGAATAGCTTTAACAAACAAAAATTTATTCTTTTACAATTTAGGAGGCTAGAAGTCTGAATTCAGAGTGCCAGTTATAGGGGCTGGCTGGAGGCCCCTCAACCTTGGGCTTCAGCTCTGCTTTTTTAGGCCCAAAGGAGCAAGCTGGAGGTTTCTCCTGACACACACACAGTGACAGGTTGGAAGAACTCAAGATTGGCAGGCAATGTAGCAGATTGTTGGCTCACAGATTGATCTGCTGCAATTGGCAGGCAATGTAGCAGATTGTTGTAAAGGCAACAATCTCAAGACCAGTAGGCAACAGGACCTGCCACTGGTCAAGCCCAGGAACTGGAGATGATGGCGAGCCAAATGCAGGATCCAAAATGAGCAAAAAGCTTGAGACCTTTCCCAAAGCTTTTCAATATAAAGCAGAAGCAGGCCCACCCTGATAGCAACTCTCCTTCAACTGATTAACTGCTCACAGCAAATTCCACCATGGAGGTGATTATACCACATGCAATCTCATCATGGGGAATAACTACATCATAGCTACCAAGCCACTCAAAATCACAGTCCAGCCACGTTGACACACTACCTTAACTGCCACACACACATTTCACAGATAAGGAAACCAAGACTCAAAGAGGTTATGTACGTACCTTCACAGTGAACTAAAACCAGAGTAAAGTTTTGGAAATTTCTGCAAAGACTTATAGGTGCCTCTTAGCTGTTAGATGTCATAGACAAACAGCCTATGGCCTCTCTCTGGTTACAGGCAATCTTTGCATTTTTGAATGCCACTTTCTTCTTGAATTGTAGAGGTACACTTTCTACTGCAAAACCAGGAAGATATAGGAACTTGTCTGTTCCCATTTCATAGCTTTCCTTAGGTAGTACTTGATTCAGACACATGATCCAGTTTATGATGACAATAATTTTCTATCTATGTGTCATTAGAAAGTGGTATTTAACATATGAAAAATGGCATGGCCACTGGGAAACATGTATTTGTATGGTCTATCTTAATCTTGTGAAATCTAAATTTGTTATTGTTCTCTTAAATTCTCAGGAGACGGCATTTTTTTCCCTGAAGGTTTTCTTTGGCTTCTTTTCAGATATTATTAGGTAGAGGGAGGAATGAAAACAGTGGTCATTTTTCAAAAGAGCCTAACTACGTATACAAACATTGTAAACAATGAAAGGACTTTGTGCATGGACCTGAAAAGGGCTTTTTAAAGAATAATTTTCTGCATAAAATATAAATAAAGTGTTCATAATTATGGTGAGTTCCACATTAAGTTAAAACCTCCTAAAAATATGCACATATATGTGTATGTGTATATATATTCCTTTTAGGAATGGTATGAAATCCAACATCTACAATTCTGTGCTATTAATATTTTCCTATTGCTTTCCCTGATAAGCCCGATAAAGAAAATGTGATGCCTGGCATGGAATGGGCACTGCAGTGAAAACCACATTCACCGTGCATGAAATTCAAGAAGGGTTTTGCTTTCTTGCTGTCAGTGCATATGGATATTGATAGGACACTTTTGTTTCTAAGAGCAAAACAAATCAAAGCACCAAGATTGCATTTTGATTTTTAATCAAATTTTCTTTCTTTTCTTTTAATACCATTTCTTCCAAAACTCTGCTGGGACTGATTTAATAGTTCTTGTTATGTTACATATTTTCTATGTTTCTGGAATGATCGTGCTGTTTGATAAATAATTACTCAGCATTGATTCATTTATTTTTGCATTACCATCTGGGTTTGTTGAAACCCAGGGCCTCCTGCTTTTCCCTTTTAGCAAAGTTCCACCAGTGGACCATGGTCTGCTCTTTGCCACATTGCCACTTCAGGTCATGTTTTTCTTATTGCTCCCATACTTCAAATTTTGTTTTGGTTTCACAGCAGTTGATTAGTACTGATTATCCTTGTGTTAGTGCATAAAATGTACACTTGGAAACATGTCTCAGTTTCCCTGGACAAAGTGTTTTATTTGAATGTTCTAAGGTTCTGGACTTGACACCCAGGCCTCATTTCCTTTAACTTGCAGTGTATTCTAAATTTCATGTGATTTGATTTGCAGATTGGTTTTAGATTATTAGAGCCCCATCAGTGTGTATTTCCTTAGCCTCAGTGCCTTTCAAATCCTCTGACTCATTTTGACTTTCAAGTTATTGAAGTCTTGGAAAGAAGACTCTAGTTAAATTATTTCATAGTTCCTGTGAGAGAGATTTCTTTGTGATTAGTGCAACTCAGTAGTTGCTTAGAGGCTTTTGAATTGCAGTGTCTTAAAACAAACTGCAATAAGGCCAAATGTTCCGGATACCATTGTTCTGTTTGGCTCCTATTTAAGACAGACCAGAGGATCTTTGGGGAGTAAGGAACCAGGGGCGTTGTGTGGGGGCAGAAACAGTTCAACATTTACAGCTGCATTCAACAACCCAATATACTTTTAATTGTTTTCTTGTTTGTGCTGGGACTTAAGATTTCCCTATTCTATACAATCTGACAATCGAACTTCTAATTAATGGCGGAGAAAAAAAATGTAAGAGCCGAGTATAATTTTGAATGTATACAGACTTTAAGAAACCAATCCAAGATCTGCTTTAGTGAAAACTTGATCAGCAAATGCTCTGCAACTGTCTTCACTTTATATGCTGTTATCTTGTTGGCACTTTCATATTAATTGCCACATATCAGTAACAGAAAGTTTAGGATTTACCCTCATTGTTAAAAGGTTTATAGGTCGCAATGTTTAACACAATTTTCAAATCCTTCTATATGTATGTGTGTGTGTGTATAAAGAGATAATATAATTCACTTAAAAATTCCATTTTGAGACTATTAGAAACCCTCCCTTCTCCCCAACTACTTGCATCCGACAAAGTAATCACATTCTTCTTTGGAGGAAAAAAAAAAATACAAGGCCAGTTTATGTCATAGTCCATGATTGTGTGAGAGCAAACCTAGATAATCTGATTTGACAGGCAATTAAGACATCACATTTGATGTATATAGCCTTTCTGTTTCTTCCCCTCATAGTACTAGATCTGGAAAATTTGACAGCTTCTATGGAGAGGTGCATACTGCCATCGAGTCAATCTTATAGTGACCCCTCCCTGGGTTTCTGAGGTGGTATCACTATGGAAGTAGATTGCCCAATCTTCCTTCTGAGGTGTGGCTGGTGGGTTTGAACCACCAGCCTTCTGGTTGGTGCTGACTGCTAACCATAACCAGAAGGTTGGCAGTTCAAACCCACCAGCCTTCCTTGGAAGGAAGATTGGGCAATCTATTTCCATAGTGATACTGCCTTGGAAACCCAGGGAAGGGTTGCTATGAGTCAGAGCTACTTGATGGCAGTGAGTTTGGGTTTTTTTTTGGTATGGAGAGGTAGTGTTGCAGCATAGTGAAGAGCAAGGACTCTGGAGTCAGACTGCCTGCATTAGAGTTCTAACTCTGCAACTTACTGTTAACTTTAGGCAAGGTACTTAACCTCTATGATTTTGCTGCCTCATTTGCAAAATGAGGATAATAATATACCTAACAAATAATGTTCTTGTATGGATTAAACAAGTTAATATACGTAAAGCACTTAGAGCAAGGCCTGGCCCAGAATAATCCCTCAGTAAAGTGATAACTCTTATTGTTGTTTTTACGTATTGAAACTAAAATCGTTGGTTATGTGGTATCAACGTCACCAGCCATAGCATATTTCCAAGTGCTACTAGACAATATAATCCCCATAATTCTTCTGTCATTGAAAACAGAAAGATCATTTCATGGTTACTCTAGAGTAGAGAAATTATCTCTTCCAAAACCCCTGGATGAGTCAGTCCAGAATGAGATGGAGAACCCAGGTTTCCTAATTCCTAGTCAGGTGCTCGGGAGCTCTGGTAGCATAGTGGCTAAGACACTTGCCCGCTAACCAGACTCGGAAACCCAAGGAGGGGTCGCTATGAGTCGGGCCGACTCGACCGCACATAACAACAACAACAACAACAACAGTCAGGTGCTCAACGATGATCAGGATGAATGATGCTGACCAATGGCTGGCTTTGCTGTTCAGAGCCTGACCTCCCAGGGTCCAGATGGAGACTCCCAAACAAACAAACAGGAATTCTTGTTTTTCTTACCCTGGGGTGGAAACTGCTTGAGACTTTGGGGAATTAAGGTCATTATTTGTAGTCTCTGAATGTCTTGAGCTTTCTTGAAACTAAGTTCCTGTCATTATTTTGTGGTTCTCAATGAAACCCACTCTTTTTCCTTTCCAGTTTTGAAATATTAATGAGTTGTTTTCCTCCAGCAGTTTATCTTTTCATTCAATTGTATATGCTCTCACAGGATCCCTTAAATGATGGAAAAGTAATAGATTCTTAAAAGAATAATTATAGAAACATTAAAGGATCCATTAATTCTATGATAATGATGCCAAGAAATCTCTTCTTAATAACTATAGTCATTTAAAACACACCTATATTATAACACATAGTTTTCATGTCCCCTAGACATTCTCAGTATGTTGTTCTTATGTACTGTCGAGTTGGACCCAATTCACAGTGATCCCCTCCTTGGGTTTCTGAGGTGGTATCACTATGGAGGTAGATTGCCCAACCTTCCTTCTGAAGAGTGGCTGATGGGATTGAACGACCAGCTTTCAGGTTAGCAGTCAAGTGCCTTAGGCACTACGCTACCAGAGCTCCTATTCCCAGTATGTTGTTGTTGTTGTTATGTGCCGTCGAGTCGGCCCGACTCATAGCGACCCCTCCTTGGGTTTCCGAGGCAGTATCACTACGGAAGTAGGATTGCCCAACCTTCCTTCCGAGGATAGAGATCGGATTATTTAGCTTTCTGTTCTCTAGACAACTGCATACACAGGTATCTTTGGACATTATAGAATCATATCAAATTTAAAAGAGCTTTTGAAGATCTCACAGACAAATGGATTTAAAACTATGCTTCATGGGATTCTTGGCTCTTTTAGAGCAGCATGCTTTGAGGAAGGGAAGTGGGAAAACAGTGTCTCCCTTTGTCCTCTTCCCCTAACAACGAGTTGTGTATGTCTTATATATTGGTTATCCTCATAATATTTATTTTGAAAAAAAAGAAAAAGTTTTACAGTTGAAATGATGTTTGGGAAACATTGATCTAAGTAGATATTCCCATTTTGCAAAGGAGGAAGTAAATGGCAACTAAATACCTTAATCCTCAATTTTGAGGATTTTGCCACAAAATTAAAAAACAAAAAATTTGGAGATCAATTCTTTATTTTAGTCAAAATAAGATTAGAACATTCATCATTATGTACTTTCCTAATTTACTTTTTCTTTCTTTACAAACCTGAAGTCTCTTGGTTTTTAATGTTCCATGGCTAGACCCTACTTTAAGCAAGCCCAATACTGCATATTAAAATTCTACTTTCTAGAAGTAAGGAGAATTGGTAGTCACTTACAACAAAGCTAGTGTTCCTCTAAATAATAAGTCAGAATTTCTAATGGTATTTAAAAATTGATATTAATTCTAAAATCCACTTACCTATAATCTTTCAGAATCTCATTTATGATCTACATCAAAGTATACTTGCATTAAAGTTTCTGTGTACTTTAATTTAAATAGTCTAGTATTAGTTTTCAGAAGAAGAAACATGTTTATATTTGTATTTAAATCAGAAAATAAAACCCAAAACTAAATCCGTTGCCGTTGAGTGGATTCCAACTCACTGTGAGCCTATAGGCCAGAGTAGAAATACCCCATAGGGTTTCCAAGGCTGCAAATCTATAGAAGCAGACTGCAGCATCTTTCTCCCACAGACTGGTGAGTGGGCTCGAATGTCCAGCCTTTCAGTTAGCAGCCAAGCACTTAACCACTGTGCCACCAGCGCTTCAAGAAAAGTAAACATTTTGCATTTTTACTCATTTTATATATTGGGAAACTAAAATTATAAGGCTGTAGAAAAAAAGGAAAACTAAATACATTAAAAGTGAAAAATAATAACTAAATGAGAAATAAAGTTCTTAATCCTTGGCTTATGTTTCCATGCATACTTTTATTAATTCATTTATCTGTTTGGGTGTACCATGTGCTATACTTTGTTTCTGGTGCTGGGGATGTAATGGAAAGTAAGACACTATACTGACCCTCAAGAAGCTTGTAATCTGGAAGGGAGAGTGGCAAGTGAACAATTACAATCAAGGGTGATTAAGTGCCAGAGTCTGAGTAAGTACAGAAAGCTTCCAGAACACTTAGGAAAGGTATTGTCTTCCATCTTTAAGGGGTGGGGACTAGTCAGGAGAGGCTTCCTGTAAGAGGTTACATCCTGAAAAGACACATCAAAGGCAAGTAAGCAAAGGCAACTTGAAGAGTCCAGGAAGGTAGCCAGTTCATATCAGGCAGAACCAATGATGCATGCAAAGTTTGGGGGGTGGAGGGGAGAAGAGACTGAAGGTAGCTCTGTAGTGGGAGCTTACATTGCGAGAAGTGGAAAGAGGACTATTCTGGAGGGTCTTTTATGCCATGCTAAGGAGATAGCCCTTATCCTGTGGAGTCCTTTGAGACTTTCAGCAGTTTTAAAAGATAATTGACTGTGATATGGGGGATGGATTAGAGAAGGGTACAACTAGATATGACTAGTTAGCTGTGCATTTGTGTAGGGGGACTGGAGTTGATCTGAACTAATCAAAAGTTGAAAAGTAGAGATGGAGAGAACGATATGCATTTAAGTAATAATAAGGAGGTGAGAACAAACTCCTTTGAAAGTTGTTAGATATCTTTTGGAGATGATAAAATTAAGTTTATTATTTTCATAACATAAATTCTGTTTGTGGTTAAAGGTAGGAGGAGTTGAGAATGATCCCAGAGTCCTGACTTGAACCACTGGTTGCTGATTCAACAAACAAACAAAAAACAAACCCACTACCATTGATTCAATTCTGACTTATAGTGACCCCCATTGAGCTTCCAAGGCTATAAATCTTTATGGAAGTAGATTGTCGAGTCTTCCTTCTGTGGAGTGGCTGGTGGTTTTGAACTACCAACCTTCTGGTTAGCAGCCAAATGTCTTAACCACTATACCACATGCGCTCCCTTTCTGATGCAACAGTTTCCCAAAATAAAGAATTAGCAGAGGGCAGGGTTGGGAAGGTAGAGTGATGCAATCAGTCCTAAATACATTGGATTTTAATTTCCATGTGTTAAGCAAGTTGTTGTTGTTGTTGTTATGTACTGTCGACCCGGCTCATAGCGAGCCCCCCCTCCTTGGGTTTCTGAGGCAGTATCACTACGGAAGTAGATTGCCCCATCTTCCTTCCGAGGAGTGGCTGGTCGGTTTGAACCGCCAGCCTTCTGGTTAGCAGTCAAGTGCCTTAGGCACTATGCTACCAGAGCTCCCATTGTACAGATGTCTTATAAGGACTTAAACTATTGTTCTGGAAAAATATAGTATGGTGGTAGAGAAGTGTTAGGCTATGACATGTTAGGAGGAAATTGCATAGATAGAGAGAAACAAGAGAATGGAAATCTGAGTTGTATGGACCCATTGTTACAGAAAATTCACCCATTCCTCAGTTTATAATATATACATACATACATACATACATGTATATATATTTCTCCAAAGGGTTATGTGAAGAAATTATTTTTTAATTAAAAAATTAATTTAAAGGGTTTTTTAATTAACAAAGAGACTAGTATTTTACAGAATCTTATAGTGTGAAGAATGCTTTACTAATGCAGTGAATGTCTCCTAATTTATCTTTTTATAGAGAGAGTTTACATATTTGATTTTCTTACATCAAATTTAAATAGTATTTCTGTAGGCAGGAAATGTGTTTGGACCCTAAACTGCATTGTTGTTTTCTATTTTAAGAAAGAAACTTCAAAACATAAGTTGTTGTTGTTGTTGTTTGCCATCGAGTCGGCCCCGACTCATAGCGACCCCTCCTTGGGTTTCCGAGGCAGTATCACTACGGAAGTAGGATTGCCCAACCTTCCTTCCGAGGAGTGGCTGGTGGGTTTGAACCGCCTGCCTTAGCCACTATGCTACCAGAGCTCCCCAAAACATAAGAGAACCTAAGAAATTCCTTTGAAAGCTATTTGACATCTTTTGTTGGAGATGGTAACATTAAGTTTATTTTTAATTCACTTGTAAGATTCTCCACCTAGAAGAAATTGGAGTGGGTTTTGGAAACAACAGTTTGATGATATCAAGAATAAGAATTTTTCCCTCTCAACATAACAATATTTTTGCTGTTCTTGGAAATCTGAATAGACAGTCTGCTATGTCCTGAACTCAGCTTTCAGCTAGCCATGTGGCAGCTGAAGCAAAAAATTTCACATTCTGCCCTCTGTTTGCTCGCCAGTTTTAAAAACATTTCAGCAAGCTGAGAGTATCAAATTCACATGTCTGTTTTTCTATGGCAAGTAAATGTTACCCCTTAATGTATTATGGGGAGAGACCATGGAGAAAAATTACATGGGAAGCACTTTTCCTTAAATAGTGGCTTTTTCACGTGATTTGATGAGAAAAATGAAGGTTGATTCACTGAAGTTTTCCTGATTTCTCTTTATACCTGTTTACCTCAGATTAGTCTGGTTTCGAGTCTTGATGGCACATATGAGAATCATCTTGACATTTTTCACACATTTAATCAATTGTCAAGTACTTAGAACCCTATTTTCTATATTGCTTTCTATGAGGAGCTCTGGTGGCTCAGTGCCTAAGGTTCAAACTCACCAGATGCTCCACAGAAGAAAGATGGGACAATCCACTCTGTAAAGATTTAGCTCCTTGGAAACCTAGTGGGGGTCTCTTTGAGTTGGGATCAACTTGATGGCAGTGGCTATTACTTTCTATCTGGTCTGTCCACTTCCCCCAGTCTCCACAGCTACTATGTGAGCCTGTTGTTGTTGTTGTTGTTGTGTGCCGTCGAGTCGGCCCCGACTGATAGCCACCCCTCCTTGGGTTTCCGAGGCAGTATCACTATGGAAGTAGGATTGCCCAACCTTCCTTCCGAGGAGTGGCTGTTGAGTTTGAACCACCAGCCTTCTGGTTAGCAGTCAAGTGCTTTAGCCACTATGCTACCAGAGCTCCTTATGTGAGCCTAAGCCCCTCTTATCTGGGCTATCGTCAAAGCCTTTTATTTGTTTCCCTATCTCTGTTCTTGTCTTCTTTCATTTCATTCTAAACAGTAAACATAAATTTGATTATATTATTGAACTGTTATTTAAATGTCTTCAGTAAGTCTCAGCCTATAACTTAAGCTTCTTACCTAGCATAAAAGGGCCTCTCACTAACTAGCTTCATGTGCCTCTGCTCCTTAACCATGCCAGTCATATAGAACTACTTGTAGCTCTTTGAGCTCACCCTACTTAATTTCTGCTCATCCCTCAAGATCTACTTCCAGTACCAGTTCCTCCAAGAGGCTTTCTGAACCTCCTTCCAAGTTTAATTAATTATATGATCTTTGATGAGGCTCTCAATGCCCCATGATTACTTCCCTTATAGCATAGATCAAACTTTACTGTTGTCAGTTTACTTATCAGTCTCTGCATTAGACATGAAATAAGATCCTTAATTAGCCTTTAGTGACTCTAGTATCTAGCACAGTACCTGTCACATAAATGCCTCTCAGATAGCAAATTCATACAATGGAAGATTACTCAGCAATAAAAATGGACAAATAATTGATACATATAACAACATGGATTGATCTCAAAATTATCATACTGAGTGAAAGAAGCAAGACCAAAAAATAGAGCATATATACTGTATGATCCTATGTATGTAAGATTCTAGAAAATACAAATTAATCTATAATGATAAAAAGCAGATCAATGGTTTTCTGAGGACAAGTTGGGACATGAGGGACGGGTAACAAAGGAGCATGAGGACACTTTCAGGGATGATGGGTATATTCATTAATATCTTGAACTTAAATTTCCTTAAATAGTGGCTTTTTCACATGCTTTGATGAGAAATGGTGATAGAAAATTATCAAATTGTGTAATTTGAATATATGCAGTTCATTGCATGCTAATTATACTTCAGTTAAAAATAATGCCTATGAGATAAAGGAATGAGTTCATTAATGAATACCTTTAAACAGTAAGCGTCTTGGGTGAAGAGGGAGGATTATATCCGTTAGTAATCATAGTTCTTTGTCAGTGACAGCCCATAATGTACTTGGGTTGCTGGTCCCTGGCTCTGGTAGCACAGTGCCTAAGGCAGGCACTTGACTGCTAACCAGAAGGCTGGCGGTTCAAACCCACCAGCCACTCCTAGGAAGGAAGATGGGGTAATCTACTTCCATAGTGATACTGCCTCAGAAACCCAAGGAGGGGTCGCGATGAGTCGGGTCTGACTCGACAGCACATAACAACAACAACAATATCCTTCACATTACCATCCCTGTTCCTCACCTGATGGCTACTTAGCAACTGGTCTGTGCATCTAAGGTGGTGTAAGATTCAATTGTTTGGGATGTTAGAAGCAACCAGAACTTTAGATCAGGAGATTATGGATTATATTTTAGAAGAAGGTAAAAGAGGGGTGGGGCAGGGCATACCTCTTGTCCATGTGGTAGTGATAGTGGTGAGGTGATGAAGATATATGAGTGGCAGTTGATACTAGGAGACCTGGACATCAAGTCTATTCAACTCATAGCGACCCCTCCTTGGATTTTCAAGGCAGTACCTCTATGACTCATCTTCCTTTTGAGGAGTGGCTGGTGGGTTTGAACTGCCAGCCTTCTGGTTAGCAGTCAAATGCCTTAGGCACTATGCCACCAGAGCTCCCTTAGATCATGAGATTATGGATTGTATTCTAGAAGAAGGTAAAAGGGCAGTGAGGCAGGACATTCCTCTTGTCCATGTCATGTGGTAGTGATGTTGTGGTGATAGAGATATATGAGTGGCAGTGATACTAGGAGACATGGACCAGAGTTGGAGGCACAGAACTACTTGCATCTGTGAATCTTGGGATGCAGGAATCTTGGTATTAAGGAAAGTGGAAAGGGAGGTATTATGCTAGTCTCTCGTTAAGAAAAGTACTTCAAACATCTAAAGCAAATGTACTCTGTGGTCTGTAAGACAAGATTTAAATGCAACCTGATTTTAGGGCCAAGGGGATGACTCTGTACTACCTCCCACAACATTCTTCCCACCTGCTGAATGTTTTCTAAATTTTCTTTCAGGAGATAGAGAATTTTATTCTGTAATAGGAAATTAAGCTCAAAATGAAAAAAAAAGAGAATTAGTAATAATAATTATTAATAATTTCAGCTAAAGTATAAATAATATCACATTTTGCTGTTTTTATGTGGGGGAGTTAGAAATTAAGAAGGCATATATCTGAGTATGGGAAAGGAGAGAGACTGTCACAATTGCTGAAAGGGAGTCTAGAGACAAAAAGACAAATTATAATTTGTTGTAATTTTGCCAACCCTATTAATCTTTATAAAGAGATGGTGGGGCTGTGGTTAAAACATTGGGCTGCCAACCAAAAGTTCAGTGGTTTGAACCCACCAGCCACTCTGTGGGAGAAAGATAGGGCAGTCTGCTTTTGTAATGATTTACGGCTTTGGAAACCCTATGGAGAAGTTCTGCTCTGTCCTGTTGGGCCTCTTGGAGTCTGAATTGACTCCATGGCAGTGGGTTTGGGGTTTGTTTTTTGGTGGTTTATTAATCTTAATTTCTGTGTAGACAAATGCAAGGTTGGTATACCCTATGTCACCTCAGAATCCTTGAGTTCAATGAATGTGACCATTATGCCTAGATAAGAACAAAGAATAATGAATGCTATATGCTTAGCTCTCATAGACCAAAAAGGATGAGAGCCAGGGAAGTAATTTCAGACTTGGGTTCAGTCAATCAGCCATATTTCTCTATCTTCTTTTATATAATATAATGAGTACTGAACTGAATTTTAAGAACACAAAAAAGAGTTTGAGCATAAGATCATTTCCATACCCACAAGGAACTTTAAGTTTAAATAAGGACAAGAAGATATATACAAAGATATATGCAAATGGAAGAATAAAAGATTAGAAGCAGAGAAGTCTTAGAAATATATAAACATCTGCAGAATATAGAAGAAACATTTTCCTAAGTGATTTTTCCTGTACAATGTGCAAACAGGATTGTTGAAGTGATTCAGTTGACCAGAACCATATGGGGTTAATTTGGAATGATTCCTGGCAATATTCTGAAGGAGTAGAACATGGTTTGACATAGATGATCTGTGAAGACTTTTGGGTGGAGGGTGTGGAGAGGTAGGGACAAGAAACTCTAAGATGCTCCTAAAACATGAAATGTGTCAAGAATCAGATACCTCTGAAATGTAAGCCAGAAATGTGTCAGAGAGGACAGGGTCGTAATGTAAGTGAGAAGAAAAAGAGAGAAAGAAGCCACTGAGGTTTGGTGAAAAATTGGTACATATTGGTACATACATAAAAGAAAAGGGTGAATGTCAGATTTGAATGTAAATAGCATGAAAAAAAAGGAGAAAAAAAGAAATGGAACTCTAGCTTTACTTGATAAGACGTCAAGTACCAGCTTCTTATGAGGAAAGCTAAGACACACCCAAAGCAATGCTGACATTTTTAAAGTTTTTCTCATGTAAAGGATTCAGGCGAATCTCAGAAGCAAGTTAACTGACTTTTTTTTTTTTTTTAAAGACTAACAATTTATGGCAAAAGTAAGATTATGGTGATGGTGCCAGGGAACTCACTAGGTATTAAAAAGGATACTCTGAAAAATATAAATTGGCTACACTGTAAGAATAACCAGAACTTATAACTCATCTAAGAAATTCTGCCGTAAAAGGGCACTGGGAAGGAAATATATGACTAAAGAGAAAAATGATTTATCTTTTAGTAAAACTTGTGGAAATTTTCAAATAATTTTGTTTCTCCAAGAACTTTGAAGGAAAGTTCCTCCTCCACCCCCACCTCTTACCACCACCTTTACTTGAGATTGTCATTGGCTTACAGCCTGTCATGATGCATGTACCAGGGCACATTGTAAAATAATTTGATGTTCATTAATGGAGAGAAAACATTTCCTAAATCTTCTTTCCAGGCCACCTGTAAACCAGTGACGGGGCTAGCTAAGTAAACAGGAAAGCCATCATCCTCTGTTTCAGAAACCAAACACTCACACAAGGACTGATTCTCAGGTGGTGGGTCAGTCATGACCCACGTCGGAACATCTGCTTTTCTCAGTCTTTCCTCTCCTTTTCCTCCCTTGAAGTACAGAGCCCTTGACTTTATCATGTGGGGAAAAAAGTTTCCCTTATTAATAATGGAATGGAAGAAGATTTAGTACATTTGGGTGAATTGAGCTTCAAATTTTAGAGCCCATAAGGAGGGAGTGGATAAAGAAACCATCCAAATCCATTGGTTATAAAGCATGGAAAAGAATACACCATGAAGAGTTAGGCATTTTGGATCATTTCTAAACTCTGAAAATACTCCATCTTGTAAATGTTAGGTATGTGTGATGAAGGAGTTAAAAGATCAAGTATTTAAAAAAAAAAAAAAAAAACCCTGCCTGCAACAAGCAGAAAGGAAGGTAAAAATCCACATATGCTACTCTATAGGAAGAGTCAGCTGAACCCCTGGATCTCACTTCACATTTGTGGGCCACAGTTACTTTTTTGTTATAGCAGCAGTCTTGGCAGAAGACTCTAGCTTGCTAACAGTGTCCCCTTTCCTACCCTTACCACCACCCCCTCAGAAAAAAAAAATCTCTGGCATTTCCTGTTGGTTGGAAGCTGTTTGGTTTTCTGCATATTAGTATTTAGTGTTATCATTGGCCAAGCACCTTTGCTGGGTAGAAAAATACTGGTGCAAATTTTACTGGCAAGGTGGGAGTAGAAGCCATAAAAATTCTCAATTTCCCTTTTAAAAACTTAAACTCATTTGTCCAAGAGGAATGAATACAGAAGGACAAGAGATTTTAAACTTCCCGTACATCTGGGTACAGCAGTGTATTTTGACTCCAAGCACAATAAAACAACCTTACTTGCTGGTGGTATATGACATAATGACCTAAATATGTTTTTAAAAAATCATTTATTGCTGTACATAAACAGCAAAGTTAGCGCAAGGGATGATAAAATAACACGGGTAATTCTTCCTTTAGCTGGGAACCATCGGCGGCCCATTAGGATTCCAGATGTAGCTATGTGTGCTTTTCCATTTGTTTTCCAATGTCTAGTGCTTATGCCCTTGGTACCTTGATGGTGGTTGTCAGGCATGTTGGCTTTTCAGCTTGAGGTCTTCCTTGGAGAAACACAGTGATTGGGCTCTCGGCTATAAAGCATACTATTGTCTTGGGCCCAGTTTGTTGAGAATATAAGACCCAGGGCAGCCTCCTGCCAAAGGTCAAATACCAGCTTGACCGAAGTTCCTCAAGTCAACACTGGGCCTCCCCAGACAAGAGATACTTCAACTCTTCCTGAAGAAAAAGCGTTTTTATATTTATCACTCTGTAATAACAGGGATTGGATAGTATGAATAAGCTGAAATACATTTTGATAAACTATATAACTGATGAAAAACAGCTCAAGGGGCAGAACCTTACAGGTGAAAAAAAAAAAAATCTATTCATATGTTTCAGGCATTTGAAAAAGAAGACTCTGGTGTTTCCCACTTCAGGAGACAGCCTAATAGGTAGTAGTAGAGGCCAGAGTTGTAAAATTGTACAGATAGAATCATTGTATTTTAGGCAGAGAAAGAAAGTGGCTAAAAATAGAACCATAGCTAATTTAGTGAGCGAGCACCCTGACTGCCAAAAATGCATGTCTGAAATCAGGTGGGTGTTTCTTTATGAGTCACTTAGCCAAATGTAAAATTTATAGCCCAGACTCTAGCAAAGATTCAGAGCATCAGTTTATTACAGGGCTACTATTAAGGATGCTTAAAATTCCCCAGCTTTACACTCCGCACCCCAGGGGTCTAGCCTAAGCTAGTTATGGTTGGGCCTGGCCCAAATGTTCCTATTAGGCAGGGATTTAAGTATTCAACAATACAGTTAGGCCCTTTCTGCGGAGCTCAGTGCTCTTCCTCATGGGGAGCTCAACTCGCCCCTCCTGTGTCCAACAACAATAACTTCCCATTTGCTTCTTACCACTTTTCACCTGTGCCTTGGCTTAGCAAATCGAGGGAAATAATGCTTAAAGAAAACAAAATAAATAGCAGATGGTTGAGTGCACTCTGGGATGAATAAATTATGTCTGTGAAGGAGAAAAGTGAGTTGGTGGATGCACACGGGTGTATTTGTCGCTGACATACAGGATGCTCAGCGCGCTGACCTCAACATGTACCAGGGCCACCACCATCAATCAGTCCACATAATTCAAACCAGAAATTTAATGAGCCCAAGGGGGTGGTGACTCCTTGGAGTAGTAGTAGAAACTGAGAAAGTGAACTAGAGACAAAATAAAAAATGCAAAAGTGGATTCAGATTAGGTGGTATTGGCTCTGAGCACCCAGGAAACTCAAGTGATTTGGGCTGGGCTTTATCCCATGAATCACATGGAGACAATAATCTGAAGAGCTGCATCCTCTACAGCAGATTCATTCTAATAAATACTAAAATAATTATCCCCCAGGATATCAGAGTGCCATTTGGGAAACTTGTCTAAATTGCTACTAAATGGAACGTAAGTGCTCAGCTTATTAGCAATCAAATGGTTTATGAAAGCCATCATCAAAATAAACCTTGGAATACCTTGGAACAACTACTTTTCCTTCTACATATTTGGGTGTTAAGTGTAATTTTTATTAATCAAGCATTATTTTTAATCTGAAAAATTTGATACTCTCCCAATTTCCGTCTACCCAGAGTACCTTGTTTCTAGTCAGCCCATTCACAACTCTTGTGGCTATCTCCCTAGGCTATGAGAATAAAAATGTGTACCTCTCCGTCAGTATCTTTTGAATTTTTCCATCAAGGCAGAGTACCAAAATAAAGAGACTCAGGGAAGAAATGTAGGAAAATAATAAATTTGACTTCTTATAGACCCACTGATGATTTTCATTAGGTGCTTCCAGTTTCTTATAGGCCCTGGTGGATAGACTTTGCTCCAGTTACAGAACATCCATTTTTTCTCCTTGCTGTTGAGTTTTTTTTCATAGCATCTGACTCTTTAGCTTCCTCAGAAAATATTAAGATGAAGACTTTGGTTCCATTATCCTTTGCCTGTTTGCGGATGTATACCTGTCCTTTGGTATACATTGGGATCAAGGGAACTGTTTAAATTCTCCCAAAAAGGCAGCATGTTAATTGATTTTTACAATGAATATTTTATTATGAAAAATATCAAACATTCACTGAATAGAAGAGCATAATAAGCCCTCATATATCCATTCTGTAACAATGACAATGGTAATTTTGCAAATCTTGCTTCTTCCATTAACCCACCTTTTACTTTTCTGCAGTATTTTAAAACAGTGAATGAATTAGTTCTTAATTATGGCTTAATCACTTAGATGCATTTTGTCATATTAAAATAATACTTGTGATTTGGATGTAATATTTTCCACAAACCTTTATTTCCTGAAATATAAAATGGAGATAGCAAATATGGGAGCTCTGGTGGCGTAGTGCCTAAGGCATTTAACTGCTAACTGGAAGGCTGGCAGTTCAAACCCACCATCCACTCCTCCGAAGAAAGGTTGGGCAATCTACTTCTGTAGAGATACCTCTTTGGAAACCCAAAGAGAGGTCACTATGAGTCGAATCAACTCGCCAGCAGTGAGTTTGGTTTGGTTGTTAATGGGGAAGGCTCATAATTACAGGAATAAAAATGTCAAATGTAAATGATCAAACCTTTATGACTGAATTTGGTACTGGTGAAAAAAAAAAAAAAACAAAACACTGCAATTTAGTTGATTCTGACTTATCTCAATCCTATAGGACAGGGTAGAACTGCTCCATAGGGTTTTCAAGGCTATAAAATTTTATGAAAGCAGACTGCAAATCTTTCTCTTACAGAGCAGCTAGTGGGTTCAAACCACCAAACTTTAGGTTAGCAGGCAAATGCTTTAACCACTTTGCCAGCAGAGCTCCTTGTGCTGGTTAAAACAAAAAACAAACTCACTGCCATCGAGGCGATTCCAACTCATAGCACCCCATTGGGTTTCTGAGGCATTAAATCTTTACGGAAGTAGATAACCCCATCTTCCGTCCGCAGAGTGGCTGGTGGGTTTGAATGGCCACCCTTCTGGTTAGTCATCACATGTCTTAGGCACTGCACCACCAGAGCTCCTTTAGTACTGGTTAGGAAATGCTAAAAAGTAGAGGAGTATAATGCTTAATTTTAGAATTTAGAATTCCTTAAGAAGCTCATCTTTGTCTTTTCTTAATAAAATATGAGGTAAAATCCCTTTTAAATGTATTTGTTTTACTGCTACTGCCTGAAGAGGATGAAAGACCTAGTCTAGGATTGTCCACCAATTTGCAATCACCTTGGGTGAGTCCCTTCATCTTTCAGAGCCTTAATTTCACATCTATAAAATGGTGGCTTTGGAGAGAATAATTGATAGGCTTCTTTCTTATTTAAGAATCTTATGATTTGATAGCAGGAATGAATATTTTACTACCAAAGATTCCAATATATTGAATTTATGGCTGAATAGAAATCCTGTCTGCCCTCTTTTTTTTCTTGATGGAAGCAGATGCCAGATCTTTCTCCTTCAGATCAGCAGCTGATGGGTTCGAACTTCTGGCCTTTCAATTAGCAGCTGAGCTCTTTTACCACTGTGCCACCAGGGCTCCTCCTAGAAGTTCCTAGTCTTTAATATTATTGCCATTAACCAGTTGTTGTTGTTGTTGTTGTTGTTGTTATATGCCGTCGAGTCGGCCCCGACTCATAGCGACCCCTCCTTGGGTTTCCGAGGCAGTAGCACTACAGAAGTAGGATTGCCCAACCTTCCTTCCGAGGAGTGGCTGGTAGGTTTGAACCGCCAGCCTTCTGGTTAGCAGTCAAGTGCCTTAGGCACTATGCTACCAGAGCTCCTAACCATTAACCAGTATAGGGTATGAAAACTGAGTGTTTGTCTCACATTGCAGCAAATGTCAAATGAAGAGGTACTTATGATGCAAAACTCACTGCCATCAAGTCGATTCTGAGTCATAGTGACTCCCATTGGGTTTTCAAGGCTGCATATCTTTACGGAGGCAGACTGCCTCATCTTTCTTCCACAGAGAGGCTGATAGGTTCAAATCATTAGACCTTTTGGTTAGCAGCCAAATGCCTTAACCACTACACCCCCAGGCTTGTGATGCAAAGTCACCTGTAAATTAGTGTAGAATAGTTGTCTGAAAAGCTTTGTAAGGTCTTTTATTAAAGTTTTATAGAAGTTGGTATAATAAGTAGTATTTTATATTTTATGTCCATTTTATATTCTGTATTTTTAAACTTATCATGAAAATAATATTTGATGAAATAATTTGAACCAAAAGTTACTTGGTCACTTTTAATGGACATTTTTTTTTTAAGAGAAATTTCTTCATTAGAGAATTTAAGGGAAAAATGTATAGAAAATATTCTTTGAAATGATTCACTACAAGGCTGTAAACTGTGATTGTAAGAAACACTGTTCTATTCCAAGTGCAAATATTCTTGAGTGTAGTCTTTATATTCCATTTATCTCATCTTATCTTGTTTCTATACAAAATGTCATGACATTCTTTAATAAGCACATACAGAAAGGCTTGCTGCTTTGAAGTTGTCCTGAGGAAATGGGAGAGGAGGCACAGGTAGGGTTTAAAGAATGCCAGTTTCTGGAAATTCCAGGTCCTTTTGAACAGTGCCCTGCTCATTCTCAGGGAATGATACAGGGAAATAAAGAAAGTTTAAAAGTGCCACTTAAGGTAAAGGAATATGCCTTCTAATAGACTGTTCTGATTTAATCAATTCTTCAAAACCAACTTGGGTCAGATTCCCAATGTCTAAGTAATGATTTAGAACTGTTGTGTGGTTGATTCTGACCAACTTGGGCTTTCTAGTGCCAAGTTGAATCACTGGGATTTAGAACTCTCTACCAAACTTGGAACCATGATCTATATTCACCCAGACCACCTAGAGGTTTCAGTGATTATACCGGTAAACAGGCATTGAAGACAAGAATCTTTGACATCAGTCATCAAAATACCTTTATCAGTCATAAAGGTATCCATTTTCTTCTTTCCTGTAGTAACAGTGGCCTTTATGAAGCTGGTCACTAAGTCAGAAATATTATCTACTAAATCAACAAACTCATTAATTCTTAGATTCTATTTCATTTGTCACTGAAATTCTGTCAAAAGAGAAGGAAATAGTAAAGCATATAATCTCTTAGGAGGAATTTCATAAAAAAAAATTGTTGTTAGTTGCCATTGAGTTTACTCTGACTTGTGGTGACCTTATGTATAAAAGAAGGAAATGTTGGCCGGTCTTAGAACATCATCATGATTGTTGATATGTTTGAGTTCATTGTTATGGCTATTGTGTGGCATCTTCCAACCTAGGAGGTTCATCTTACAGAATTATATTGGACAGTTATTCTATTTTGAATCATAAGGTTTACATTGGCTAATTTTCAGAAATAGATCACCAGACCTTTCTTCCAAGTCTATCTTAGTCTGAAAGCTCTGCTGAAACCTGTCCACCATGGACAATACCCTGCTGGTATTTTTTTCAAAATTGAAATATTGTTGGCTTAGCTTCTAGCATTAAAGAAACATACAAGCCATCACAGTATGACAAAATGATAGATAGGTGGTGGTCAGAAGAAATAGAAAGACCTTTAGACCTTTGAAGAGTGGATTCAGAGAACATTTCTTCTCAAGATGGAATTGATGAAGATGTGGCAACTAAAGGATTATGTAAAGTATGGTTTCCTAGATGAAGGAATATCAGGACTAACCGGCTAGAGAGAGAGAGGGAGAGATCAAGGTCTCAAAAGAAGTACAGTATCCCAGAGTAAGATAAACAGTTTGAAGGGATATTATTTCAGCATAAGGCCATCTGTAAGTACTGTTTTTATACCACTGAAGGAAACATGTTTACAGAGAACTGAATGGAGTTTGGGCTCTTTATACTTTCTTTGACTGAGCACCTAAAGATGCACAATTTAAGCAGCTCCAACTGCGCCCCCACTTTATTTCTTTATGAGTTTGAGTTAAAAATATTTGTCTGTTATGCAGTAATTGTTATGCAGTAATAGCAGCAAATTTTGTGCTTTGGACAAAAAAAAAAAAAAAAAAATTGGCTGTACAAAGTGGTGGGACCATTCCCGTATGTTACCAACCTCGAGTTGCAGACAGCTAAGAATGTAGACTGGCTTTTTGTACCCTATCATTTTTAAAGATCTCAGCAGAATTTACATTAACTGTCTGAAAGGGAAAAATTAAACCTTCCTTTTAAATATTGCTTTTCATTGAGTTCCTCTCTAATCCTTAGGTAAATTATACACTGTTGACCTACTTCCACAAGATGATTTCTGAAACCCTAAACATGATATATTCTATATAAAGAATATTGACCCCCAATGAAGGATTATAATGAGGAAGCATTTTGGAGAAATAACATACAATTCTGTTGTTTCTGTTATTCTGATGTGCTGCCCACCACTAGTCAGAATAATTGGTGAGAACTAGTAAGAAATACTATTTAGATTAGGAAAGTTACAAAACTGTATCCCAATAGAAAAGTAAATATGTCATGTTTTGTGTCCAGCTGTAATAATTTTAACAAGAGCATCTGAGACCTGGGCTTTAAACCACCTAAGTAATTTTCTTCAAAATGTTAATTTTCTGATGCAATAAATCTTTCTGTCTGTCTTTGTTTGGGAACTGAGTTGAATATATCCAAGTGAATTAAAATGATTTAAAGACATCTCTTCATTGAAGAAATGTTAACCTATAATTAAAATATTTATTAGTTTTAGAATATATCTATCCATATGCATGTACATAATATATAGAAACATATACATGTTAAAATGTAAATTAATATCCAGAGAAAGTAGCCAAGACTTTAAATCTTTGTTTCCTTCAAGAATTTAACATTTACATAGGAAGAAATATTTCAAGTTTTGAGTTACATTAGTGAAGGATTCTAAGGGCAAAATATTGAATGATGCAGGAGCCATCAAAAGACGATGGAAGATATGTACAGTCACTATATCAAAAAGAATTGGTCAATGTTGAACCATTTCAGGAGGTAGCATATGATCGAGAACTGATGGTATTGAAGGAAGAAGTCCAGGGTACACTGAAGGCATTGGCAAAAGTTAGGGCTTCAGGAATTGATGGGAAACCAATTGAGATGTTTCAACAATTGGATGCAATGCTAGAAGCACTCACTCATCTCTACCAAGAAATTTGGAAGACAGCTCCCTGGCCAATGATTGGAACAGATACCTATTTGTACCCATTCCAAAGAAAAGTGATCCAGCAGAATGCAGAAATTATCAAACAGTATCATTAATACCACATGTGGGTAAAATTTTGCCAAGAATAATTAAAAAATGGCTGCAAGGAGTACATTGATGGGAAACTGCCAGAAATTCATGCTCATTTCAGGAGAGGATATGAAACAAGGGATATCATTGCTGATGTCAGATGTGTTTTGAGTGCAAGCAGGAAATATGTAGCAGAAAGATGTTTACCTGTGTTTATGTGTGCTCTACACACAGATGCACACACACACAATGAGCTTTACAGTTTTGTGGGAATTGGATATAATATATCACTTCAGTGAAAATTGAAAAAAGAGTATTTTAAAGTTAGTATATTAAAATGCCACTTGACTATGTAGAACATAACAAATTATGGATAACATTGTGAAGAAAGGGAATTCTAGAACATGTAATTGTGCTTATGTGGGACCTGTACAGAGACCAAGAGGCAGTGGTTCAAACAGAACAAGGGGATACTGTGTGGTTTAAAATCAGGAAAGGTGTGCTTCAAGGTTGTTTACTGTACTTATGCAATCTGTATTCTTTGCAAATAATCCAAGAAGCTAGACTATATGAAGAACAATGTGGTATCAGGATTGGAGAAAGATGCATTAACACTCTTCAGTATGCAAGTGACACAACCTTGCTGAAAGCAGAGATGAGTTGAAGCACTTACTTCTGAAGATCAAATACTACAGCCTTTACTATGGATTACACCTAACATAAACAAAACAAAAATCCTCACAACTGTACTGATAAACAAAGGAGAAAATACTGAAGTTGTCGAAGATTTCATTTTAGTTGGATCTATAATCACTGCCAATGGAAGCAATAGTCAAGAAATCAAAGATGTTGCATTGGGCAAATCCACTGTAAAAGACCTCTTTAAAGTGTTAAAAACAAAGGTGTTGCTTTGAACACAGAGGTGCACCTGACCCGAGCCATGGTATTTCGTGTCACCTTGTATGCATGTGAAAGCTTGACAATGAATAAGGAAGAGCAAAGAAGAACTGATGCATTTGAATTATGGTGTTGTCAAAGAATATTGAATATACTATAAATACCAGAAGAATGAACAAATCTGTCTTGGAAGAGGTGTGGCCAGAATGTTCCTTGGAAGAGAGGATAGTGAGACTTCATCTGGCTTACTTTGGTCATGTTATCAGAAGGCACTAGTCCTTGGAGAACGACATCATTCTTGGTAACACAGAGCATCAGCGTAAAAGAGAAAGAGCCTCGATGACATGGATTGAAAGAGTAACTGCAACAATGGCTCAAAGACGGTGATGAATGTGTGAATGGCACAGGATCAGGCAGGGTTTCATTCTCTTGTAAACAGTGACATTGTGAATCAGAACCTACTTGATGGCACCAAACAACATCAGATAATATATATATATTTTACCATTTAAAAGTAATTACTAAAACATAATTAAAAAACAACAGCAACCTATCATTTGTTCTTTGTTATGATAGGCAAGGGTAAGCAGAAATAGTGTTTAAGTAAGAGAGGAAATAACACTAATAATAGTGATAAAGGAAAGAAAAATAAAAGTCCACAAGCAAGAAAGGATATATAAAATGACTTGAGTAATTATTTCACTCTCCATAATGTTAATGCGGGAGTTCTGGTAGCATAGTGTTTAAGGCACTTGACTCCCAACCAGAAGGCTGGAGGTTCAAACCCACCACCTTCTCCTCGGGCCGAAGATGGGGCAATCTATTTCCATAGTGATACTGCCTCGGAAACCCAAGGAAGGGTCGCTATGAGTCGGGTCCGACTCGACGGCACATAAAAACAACAACATTAATGAAGCATAATTTTTTTTTTTTCTTTCCAGCCATTGTTGCTGTGCCATGGCTGAATTAAAAAAAAAAAAAAAAAAAAAGGATCTACACCATTAAAAGAGGGTTGCTTGGGACTCAAAAATAGCTATTCATTGGTTGCTCTTCAAAAAAAGGGCTCTACACACACATACACACACACACACAATGAGCTTTACGGTTTTGTGGGAATTGGATATAATATATCACTTCAGTGAAAACTGAAAAAAGAGTATTTTAAAGTTAGTATATTAAAATGTTTCTCAGCATAGATACTAAAGGGTATTACTATAATGTAGTTATGTATTGTATAATTATGTCTTGAAAGATTTAATCAATTGGTATTTGAAAAGGTTTATAGGTAAGTTTTTAGAAGATTACGTTTCTGGAATTTTTTTATACAGTGGAATTTCTGATGCTACAGTAAATTAAAAAGTTGGATGATTTTCATGTGATATCCTATTTCACTAATACAGAACAACCTTGAACCACACTAGAGCAATAATTACTTAACCTAAATCAGAGACCAAGCCAGGCCAAACAGCTGTTTTCATTTTGTTAGGAGATCCATTTGATTTACTCTTTTAGTCAGCTTTCATTACTGTAGAAGACGAAACTTCACTGGAGTTTTTAACCCTGAATTCTCTGCCTTGTTTGCTGCCTGCTATAAAATTGCATGGTTGAGCTGCCGCAGCCGCCGAACACACTCTGGAGCTACTGTAGTATTGTGGGAGGCTCTGCCTCAGATCCGTACAAGATGAGCATTATACAAAGAGATAAAATTTAAGTTCTTCCCAGTGCCCTTTAAGGGAAAAAGCAAGCCATCATTTTTCTGATTATAAGAACAGTCTTCTCAGGTAAATACCCAATTTGAGTTCCTTTAGTATCTGAAACAGTCATCTAATAGTTATTAGTTTAGCCATCTTGGAAACTAGGTCTGGAGAAATGAACCTCGCAGGTCTGGATATAGAAAACTTGAATTCAAATATTAGTTACTGATATATAATATGAATTTATTGCCCCTAAAATTTATCTCTTAACATGCTGTGGTATGTCTGCATTTAAACTATGAATTGGTTTCCATGAAATTGGTAGAAATGAAGATGCATCAATATTTTGTGGTTTGTAACATGGCTCTTATAATTCCATAAAGGTGTTGCCCTCCGTACACCCATTGACAGTAAAGTGAAATCATATTGAGACCTTGTGTCTTTATTGAAAAGGTAGCTTAAACCATTTCCTAAAACTACTGTCACTTGGAAAAAAAATTGAGGATTGTTGGAGCTGATTAATTGTATTTCTCTCTTCCCTCAAAACAATCTGTAGCTACTTCTTAAATAAACAGAACCTGGCAACAGGATAGGTTCTTGGTGACCATATGGATTGGCATAAATGGAATCAACAATGTAAAGGCAACTCTATTAGATGGGCATAATGAACTCTTTGACATACTTCTGCCATTTCATAGACCAGCATTTCCTAACCACATCTCTATATACACTGTTCTTTCAGATTTTAATAGAGTTTCTTGACAAAGGGTTTCATGGTCAAATAAATTTTGTAAACCTTTTCTTTGAAAAGTGGCACAATATATATTTTACATCTCAGAAATCCAGTAGAAAAGAAACCTGTTTAGCCTAGTTTAATTGAGTGTTTCCCAAACTTAATTGAGTATGAAACTCTTTTTTAAAAAAACAAGACACAAGAAGATCCCATAAAATAGTTTTACTTTTGATACGTCGTTGAGTATAAGGGCATATGCTGTATGATATTACTGAATTTCATTGTTTTTTCAGATGCAAAATATGTGGAATTTAAAATTGGTAGAGGCAAGGCCAATTTTTTTAATAACAAAATAATTCAGAGTGTTGCTGCTGCTAAGAAAGACATTTGAGAGATTACAAACTTGACCAAGGTTCTTCATAAATACTTTTATTGAAGAGGAATCATTTTGACAAAGTCCATGGCACTAGAATGATGTTTCTACCTTGTTCAAGCCAACTCATAATAGTGCTGGGGAATAGTCTTATTGAAAACAATTGGAACTAATGATATATAGAAAAACAAAGATTATTTCCTGTGGTGCCATAGAATCTTTGCAAAAATTATGGCTTCTAGCTTCAGCTAAAAGGAAGAGAATTCATTTTGAATGTCAGCAATCCACAGAGAGTGAAAGCTAGTTGAAAATTGCTTCTTTATCGAGGAAGCCTTGTCTTCAGGAAGATGGCTGGTGTCCTCTGGATGGTTCACTATTCCCTAAGACATGTCTGGGTTAGCTCCTGATCTTCATGTGAAGTATAAATGACAGTGGGCCTGGTCTGAGGTTTCTTCTCCTTGCTGCAGGCTCTGGCGTTTACCACCTGGTTCTATTCACACCATGCACTAATCTATCACACCTTTTTATTTTTACTTCCTTTCTTTCTCTCTCTCTCTCTCTCTCTCTCTCTCTCTCTCTCTCTCGCAGCTAAAATTGTATCTGAAACAAGCAAAGCAAGGAAGTCTTGGGCTACATATCCCTATGCCTGAAGTTTTTCTCTTTTCCCAGTCAATTTAATAAAATACGATTTATGTTTGAAAACAGGTTTGTTGTGCAAGTGTGAGGAGGAAGTAGATGAGAAAACCAAATCAAAGCAAACTCACTGCCGTGGAGTTGGATCTGATTCATAGCGACCCCTCCTTGGGTTTCTGAGGTGCTGTCACTATGGAAGTAGAAGTAGATTGCCCAAACTGCCTTCTGAGAAGTGGCTACTGGGTTTGAACTGCCTGTCTTCTGGTTAGCAGTCAAATGCCTTAGGCACTATGCCACCAGAGCTCTCCAGATGAGAAAAGGACTCTAATTTGGAGGATTGTGAACTATGATTTTTTTCTGGCTGAACTGGGTAATATATGTGTTGTTCATTGGTTTCTATTTAAAATAATATAAATTGTTTTTATTAGATGTTGAAACAAGTATTTTAGCCTTGCAGATGGATGAATCTGAACAAAAGTTGTTTGGAATTATGATCATCTCATTGACTAACAGCAAAGCATTAGCAAGACATCTGATGGCAAGTATCAGGCTATTCCTGCCATTATCATCATCAAAATTCACATGCCAAAATAATAATAATGTCTTAATACTGTCTAGAACTCTGTGAGTTCAAAAGTACTTTCATTTACTTTATCTTTATGTCCTTCTCAAAGCAACCCCAGGAATTAGATAAGGGTAAAATTATTATTTCTGTTTTAGAAATGAACAAAATGAGGTTAAGAAAGGTTCGCTTACTTGCCCAAAGTCACAAAGTGACTGATAGTGCTGAGACTCAAACTAGGATTTTTCTATTTCTGAGTTTTTTCTACTATTGCTCTATTCTTTCTAAAGGAATGTAATTCTAACTGTCTCATTGTAAGTTTTCACTAAATATTTTGTTAGTCTACCATTAATTAAACAAATATATATATATATACTTTTTGTTCTTAAGTCTTTAGAGCTTCAGAAAACCCTGTAGGTCTGATAGTGTTAATTCAGGATATAGTTATGTAGCTTTTTTAAAAAATATTTACTTATTTGCTAACTAAATAGTTGCTTATAAATTGAAAAAAAATAATTTACAAAGTTTTCTAAATTATTTTTTTATGATGTACATTAAAACTTTGTCTTTCATTTGTGAAGGTAGACATATGTACATAAGGCAATTAATTATAGTCACAAGAATAACATAGGATTAAAAGTCAAGTATTTACATTTCTAATCATTTGCTTGGTTGTTTGAGTAATTTTGCTTTTCCTGCTTAAACCAAGAATAAATGAGCCAGGAAAGGAAAGATGCCAACACATGTATACATTATAGCTAATAAAGCTGTTAGGATATTTAAAATGTGACATCATTTTCTTCCTCTAATAATCCTTAAAATCTAGTAAGGATTTATCTTCATCCCAAAGGGTAAATGTATTGAGAGACACACTTGCTTTTTTGTTTTGAGAATTACTCAGACTTCATTTGGAAAAATCATGTGCTAAAATTTGAACATAAGTTATGCAACATGCTGAATTTTGTATACAAAGAAGATACTAGTGACTCAGTATACTAGTGAGGTATGGATTTTAGGATGTGGTTCCAGTCATGGATTTCACAGTGCCTTCAGCTGACCCTACTTGGAACCAATGTCACTCCCATGAGACAGTTGACATGAGTTAGGATGCAGTTTTTGTTCTGTGCACAAGAGGAGCATATGTTCAGCATCAATATAAAACAGATGAGTCAGTTGTAACACAAAGCACAGGAGAGAATAGAACTGCTTCCTAGAGGTTTAATTTCCACTAGCAAAACTAAGCATTGGAATGAAATGATGGATTAGTTCAACTACACAAAATCTGGCTTATTCACTTTGCCAAAATTAGCACAATTTTTGGTTCTCAGTGATATGGATTATTACTTCATTTCAGTGCTAGTGCTGTCCTGTTTGTGAAGACCTAGCCTTGGCCAGTAATTAACATGGCCTGAATTGCAATTCAAGTAAACTTATTTCAATTCAACAAATACATTTATGGAGCATCTAGCCATGCTAAGAATCCCTGGGTGATGCAAAGGGTTAACATACTCTGTTGCTCTAAGGCCAGACAATCTACTTCAGATAATCTTTTACTCTGACACACATGGGATCCCCATAGCTGGCGTCCACTTGATGGCCACTGGTACTGGTAGTATTGTTAGGTAGTATGGTGATGGCGTAGTGTCTAAGGCATTTGACTGCTAACCAGAAAGCTGGTGGCTCAAACCCACCAGCCACTCCTCAGAAGGAAGACTGGGCAATCTACTTCCATAAAGATTTACTGCCTCAGAAACCCAAAGGGGATTGTTATAAGTCGGATAGACTTTGATGGCAATGAGTCTGGTTTTTTTTTTGTTTTTTTTTTGATCCTGTGTTTTGAAATTCAAAGGTGAATAACATATGGTCCCTGTCACCCAGGAGCTCACCATCTATGGAAGCAAGGAGAAAGCAAACTCATATAACTATTTTAATGCAGCTTGGCAAGTGCCACATTAGTGATAGTGGTAACGGTGGAGAGAGAGTGTTCTATGAGAGCACACACAAGACAATTGTTAATCAAAAGTCAAGGAAGTTCAGTTTACATGTCTACCTGTGTATCTACTTGTAGATTATTTGTTATTATTGTTATTGCAGGATTGTATATATAATGTTGTTGTTATGTGCTGTCGAGTCGGACCCAACTCATAGCGACCCATCCTTGAGTTTCCGAGGCAGTATCACTAAATAAATAGTATTTACATTTATTGTCTTTTACTGTCATGCAACTTCCAGTGTCTTCCTTTGCCTTGGACCTCATCCTTAATTGTATTCTGCCTTTCCTTTCACCTAAGTTAATATGTGTCTACTCTCTAGTTAGTAATTTTCTTTCCCTTTCCCTCCCATCCCTGGGAGAATATTTATTTCTGTGCGTAAACCTTTTCTTGACTTTTTATGATAGTGGTCTCATATACTATTTGTCCTTTTGTAATTGACTTATTTCACTCAACATAACTCCTCCAGGTTCATCCATGTTATGAAGTGTTTTGCAGACTCTTAATTATTCTTTAACATTGTATAGTATTCCATTGTGTGCATGTGCCATAGTTTGTTTATCAGTTCAGCCATTGATGGGCTCTTAAGTTGTTTCCATCTTTTTGGCATTATGAATAATGCTGCAATGAACATGATTTTGCATGTATCTATTTGTGTCATAGCTCTTATTTCTCTAGGATGTATACCTAGTAGTGGGATTGCTGGATCATAAGGTATTTCTATTTCTAGTTTTTAAGGATGCACCATACCATATTCCATAGTGGTTGTACCATTTTATGGTTCTGCAACAGTATATGAGAGTTCTAATGTCTCTACATCCTTCCCAGCATTTGTTGGGTTCTGGTTTATTGAATTTTGCTATTATTGCTGGGGTGAGATGATATCCCATTGTTGTTTTGATTTGCATATCTCTAATGGGAAGAGTGCTGTTACATTGTGGGGATTGCAATCAATGTCACAAAACAAAGTATGTATAAATTATTGAAAATGGATTTCCTCTATGAATTTTCATCCAAACCACAATAAAAAGTTGGTTTTTTTGTTTTTTTTTTTAAAAAGTCAAGGAATTACTTTTTGAGGGGAATTTAAGTTAAGAGTAGGAAGGGCATTTTGGAATTCAGCACTAATTATTTACATTTAAGACTGTAAGTAAGTAGAAAGAATTGAAGCCCTTGGATATAAAGGCAAAAGAATTTAAAAAAAAAAATTTTTAAGTTACTGATGAATCAATAGATGTAGCAAAGGCAGCCCATTGGTTTTATTTTTATTTTTACAGCTAAGTTAATGTTCTTCTAACAGGAAGTAACTATGAACTCTTGACCAAAGGTGCAGGGAAATCGGATCTTTTAAACACTGATTTTTTTAAGGTCCCTCTTGAACTTTAGTGATGGAGCACCAATTTAAAACAAACACACCATTTTTAAAGCAGCAAATGGGTGCCCAATTGTGCCCTAAGGCTTTTTCTTCAGTTTAAAAGTTCATTCCGAAGTTTCCTGGCAGCACAGAAAAGTCCCTATATAATCATGCTAGGGAAAAGGTTGACGTTTGGAATACTTTTGGGATGAAGATTGACAGTGATATCCCTTCCAAAAAAGCAATCATTATAGAATGTCACTCAGGTTTTCATCAGAGTGGCAAAACCATCCCGGAGGTGTGTTCAGCATGTTGGTAATCACAATAATCAGAGGCAGTGTTTAAGAATTAGGAACTCTGGTGGCATAGTGCCTAAGGCATTTGACCGCTATCCAGAAGGCTGGCAGTTCAAACCCACGAGCCACTCCTTGGAAGGAAGACTGGGCAATCTACTTCTGTAGAATTACCACCTCAAAAATGCAAGGAGGGGTCACTATAAGTTGGGACCTACTTGATGGCAATGAGTTTGGTTTGGTTTTTTGGTTTAAGAATTGGGATGGTGGCCTGGAGAGGTGGTATCAGAAAGGGCACCAGACCCTATATGAAATTTGAAAAAGAAAAAACAAAACCAAACTCATTGCTGTTGAGTCGAATCTGACTCATAGCAACCCCTCCTTGGGTTTCCGAGGCGGTATCTCTGGAAGTAGATTTCCCAGTCTTCCTTTTGAGGAGTGGCTGGTGAGTTTGAACCACCAACCTTCTGGTTAGCAGTCAAATGCCTTAGGCAGTATGCTACCAGATCTCCTTCTAGTTTAATAATAATATGTTATTGTTTCTATCCTAAGAGGGCAGTATTGACTAACAATGAAAAACAATTGCTTGGAGTAGTTTGCTTAGTATAAGTGATTTGTCCTAATCTAATCATTCTCTCGCTTTTTTGTATGTGTAAAATTCTTATTGTAAAATAAGTTTTTATATAATTAACCATGCTTGAAAACAATATTAATTTTCAGAATACAGAGCATGCTTCCCTGAGACCACCAAACTTCATTAGCTCATGATTACAGTGAGATTTTAGGAGGTTTATCAGAAATGTGTGCATAAGCTGAAAAGCTGGGAAAACCAAAGCAAAAGTTTAGCAGAATGAAATAGTGTTAACCTAGGATTGAGGTGATAAGACCGAGTACAAGGGTGATGGTAGTAGAAGTGAGTATGAAAAAGAGAGAGAGAAAAAAAAATTCAAAAGGAAGGATGGGCAAGATTAGGTAACTAATTAAATATAAGAGAAATAAGGCGTAGAGGGGAATGAGAGTGCTAGTAACAGGGACAAAACAAGTGAAGTTAAAAAGTGAAGATGATTTGAGGGAAAGGGAGAGAAAATGAATTATTGGTTTAGGATGAATTGAGGCTATAGCTTTGCTAAGAAGTTGATGATGGAGAGAGATGGCAAGGAAGGATGAAGGAAAGGAAGAAAAAGTGGGAGAGAGGACCTTATGTATTTAAAATCAACAATAAAAGAGTAGTCCATTAAACCCAAATGGCTGGATCTTATAGCACTTCCCTTCAGAAATCAATTGGTTTAAGGGGTTGAGTTGCCTTCCCTGGCCCTATTCTTCTCATCATTTTTCTATTTTAATGAACATTTAGTTCAGTTTAAACATAGTGTTGTTTTTCATAAGGGATGTTTAAAACCATGTTATGTTGGGTGATCAATGTTGGCATAATATGTGTGAAATTCTTATTGTAAAATAAGTTTTGATATAATTAACCATGTTTTACATTCTAGTTGTTATAATTATTAACCACCATTTGAAACAAAACTTGCATTATACAAAATAATGGAGCTCTCCAAATTCCTTCCACCTCACCAGTGGATTTCTAGAGCACTTTTCAGTTTTTGACAATTAAAGGCATGTGAAGCCCTTGTGGGGGGTGGGGGGGATCCCTATGAGCTGTCTAATTGTCAGAGGTTTATTTTAGAAATAAGCCTTTCCCCACCTTTGTCATACAGCTTTGCTCTATATTTTCAAAGTCTTTTATCCATTTAGAAATTGTACCTCCAAGGAGACATTTGCCTAGCTTTCTAACAAGGGTCTTGTTAGAATCCCTTGGGGGTCTTGTCCTGGAAGAAGAAGAGTCCCCTTTGGATGTAATTTTTCAATCAGTGCTATTTCTAGACCTCCCCTGTTCTGCATCAAGGCATAATAGTTACTAGGGAAAGTTAACAAAAACACAAATTGTATTATAAACTCTTTTCCTGGAACTTATTCTGGTACCAAACTCTACTTCCTCTCACTACTTCCAGCCCCACTAATTTGCAAGTTGTCCTAGCCTAACTCAAGCAGGGATTTAAAATCTGTTAGGGAGCTCAGCCTGTTGATTTACAGAGCTGGAGTCTGCACAGAGGAATCATCTGTAATGGGATTCTTTGCTCCCTGGAGAGACATTACACAGCAGAGCTGTAAATTACTGACGAAAAAGAGGAGGGGGAAGACTTAGGTGGGGGAGTATGCCGAGTGAAAATAGGATATGCTATTTATCATAGCTGTTGTCTTTCAATTTTATTTTTCACCATAAAATTGAGTGGTCACCCTGAGAAAGAGAACGGCGGATATTTAAGAAATTGAGTGTACTGTATTTGTGGTCTCATTTACTTAGTAAAAGATGGCCTGGTTTGTTTGGTTTACCAATTATCTCTTAGACAAGTCTTTTTCTTTCCCTGCCCTGGGGTTTTATTTTAAGACATCAAGTTTTCTTTATGTCTGTTTGACAGCATATTTGAATCTGATTTGCAGCCAGGAATCATCACAATTAGCCCTTTGCACTCTCTGTATTATCACCAAATCACACTATAATACTGACTTGAGCAGGGTAATGTCCGAGGTGTAGAATATGAAGTTCTAAGTGAAAATGTCCTAAATACATTGCCAGTGCACTGAGACTAGCCAACGGAGAAATAGATGAACTCAGGAAACGTCTGGCTTAACAAATGTATATCTTTAAATTGGAAATCTAATTATTTGCCTTAGATTTGCACTGCTGGGAACTTAATGCAAGACCATATTAAATAAACTTATTATTTCCGTTTTTCATTTAACCTGTGGGTTGTAGTATGACCAATCTGTTTTATATCCTCAATCAACAGATGATTGTATTTGGTAATAATTTATCAAGAATAAAAATCTGTTTTTGAAACTAATCACCTCATGTTAGGTCTGCCCTTTTTCAAAACCACCATCTGATATTCATTTTGTCTGCAAGACAAACATACTGATGAAAATGCATATACCACAGGATACAGCCAGTGGAATGAAGCATTTCCACTCTTTGTATATATTTAGAACATTTTCTGTTTTCCCAACAGATGGACCAAATTTTAGTATTAAAGAAAAAAATCAATTTTACATAGTACAAACAAATTGAACAAGTACATTGTGTATTTCTGATTACTTTGTAACAGAATGTCCAGTGGAATTTGGGGTCAAATCAGGTCATATCTAAACTCTGCAATTTGGAAAAAAAAGTGACTTTTTTCATATTTGCCAGGTTTTTCTTTTTCCAGATGATTGGGTGAAATGGGAAATAGTGAGTTTTATATATTCTCCAGTCTTTATATATATATTTATATATATATTTCAATTTAATGACTTTTGTTTATGTACCAGTAACTTGAAATATTTTGTTTGCTTGCTTTTCTGTAAATACAGCAGCCTTGCTATGTAAGGATTACCAAGGTGATACTTGAATTAATAGTCTTCAAAATTATTTTTCTTTTATTATTTAGAGCAAATAAGTCTGCTTCAGTTCCTAAAAGCTAGCTACATTGACTGACTTTTGTCTAGCACACTTCTGATACTTTGGAAGATTAGCTGAGATTCTTAAAAACATATTATTTAAAAAAAGAGCTTAAATTCAAAATTTATTTGAATTTACACTAAATGTAATTTTCTTACACATTCAACTTTAATTAAAAATGTGCTTGTTTTATCTCGTATTTTACACTGGTATTGTATCTTTATTAATGAAGAGAGTTGGGGCTATAGATTTTTGTCTTTATAAAGATAATCTCTGGTCTTGTCTCCTCTTACTCCATCTAAATCATAAATCAGGTTATTTCACTCTCCTTTTAAACTTTCTGTGGCTCTTAGTATTTACATGGCAAGAACTATCTCCTTAGTCCTTAACAATCTTTTCTCACCTATCTTTCCAGACTACTGCCCCCCTCAATGGCTCCTTCCAGCCTCAAGAGCCCCTTTTCCCTTTCCTCCTCCAGTCCCAAGAAACTCTTGAAGTCTTCTGGAGCTTAACATCCTCTTAGATGCTTCTCTCCAGCTTCACAAAGTATTCCTTGACCTGTAATGACCTTTCTTATTTCCTCTCTCAGCACATTCCCTTAAATTCAGGGCTTAATGTTATATTCTAAGAGGACTTCTTGACTCTTTAGTCATGACCCCCGGCTCCCACTACCAGGACTTCTATTATGGCTGTGCTGAATAGAACTTCTCGAGAACTGAGACAGATGATAAACAAGCAAACAAATAATTTCAAGGAAGGAAATGGATAGGAGGCAATGAGAGAGAACTGTAGGAGTGGCTACTTACTGATTAAGGAAAGCCCCTCTGAAAAAGTAACGTTTAAGTTAAATTCCAAAGTAAGAGAAGAACACAAGTATAAATTGTAGAGGAAAATAATTCAGAGGGTTCCATTAAAAATCCCATTTTGAGGAAGAGATTATTTCATTTGAGTAACTGTAAAGAAGTCACTTGGCTTAAGTAGAGTAATCAAAGTTATAATGACATGTAATGAGGCTGGAGAGTGAGACAGGGACCAGATCAGGTGGGCCTAGGACACTGAAGGCTCTTGAGCAAAGGGATGACATGAATATGTGACTGCTGTAAGGTGACCTTTCTTGATGCTATGAGGAGAATAAAGTAAAAGGGAACAAGAATCTCAGGGAACCCAGTAAGGAGGCTATTGCAGTGGTCTAGGCAAAAGATAACTTCCACACAGTAGATCCTAGAATCAACTCACTGATATACTTAGAGTATTTATTAATAGTTATATCTGCTAAACATTTCTTTTGAAGACTAAATGGGAAAGTTGAGAATAATATTATTATTAATAATAGCAACAATAATACTAATATTAACAATATTGTTGCAATTATTAATATTGCAATAATAATGCTATTGGCTGGAAAAATGACCAGTGTTGAGCTTATGCAGACCTTGTGGGCCAAGGAAAGGAGTATAGATTTCTCCAAGTGCAAAGTGAAGCCATGAAGAGTTTTAAGCATGAAGTGACATGATCCAAATTATGTTTTGAAAAGGAGTGTAGAAAATGGATTAGAACTTTGCAAGACCAGAAGACAAAGAAATGAGATAGCTTTTTGTAATAGTCATGTGAAAAGCCATGGGGACTTAGGCAAGAGTGATGACAATGGAGATAGTGAGGAGTAGACTTTGAGATGTGTTTAGGATGGAATTCGAGGTGTATCATCTACATTTGTAGAGATACCGCCTCAGAAACCCAAGGGGGGGGGTCGCTATGAGTCAGAACGGACTCAACAGCAGTGAGTTTGGTTTGGTTTTGGTATACAAAAAAGAGATATGTCCCTTTTTTCTTGAATGAGCAACCGAGTAGATAGAGATGCCATTTAGTAAGATAGGGGAAATTATTTTGGGGAGATCACCAGTTCAATTTAAGAGATGTTAAATTTGAAACATTTGTGCTCAGTAAACCCACTGCCATTGACTTGATTCTGACTCATAGCAATCCCTTCCAGTTTCTGAGGCAGTAAATCTTTACAGAAGTAGATTACCCCATCTTCCTTCCACAGAGTGGCTGGTGGCTTTGAACCACCAACCTTGTGGTTAGCAGTCAAATGCCTTAGGCACTACACTACCAGAGCTCCTTTTTGTCCTCATTAGAGGTTTTCAAATAGGCAGTTTAATATATGGATCTGAAAGTATGCCCCTATCTATGTATTTGTGAATTAAAAATAAATAAATAAATCATATTCTAGTT